>NC_081181.1:176667383-177021916 GCF_029867415.1 Vicia villosa
CAGAGTAGTCGGTTAGTGACTATGATCCTTCTCATGGAGTTCTGGCACAATATGTGGTATACTCCTTAGCATTCACTTGTAGATTGTGGGGAATCGGACAATAGTCCTTCCTACCAAGTTCATTACCAGATGACTTCTGAACCAATCGACAGTGAGTTTTTAGATTCTTTGTATATGAGATTTTGCGACCGTTAGGTTAAATGATCTTGTGAGGATCACCTTACTTAGTAGGCACATTTCTTCTTATAGCTGAACACATAATTATTATGAGGATCATACACTTATATTCATCGACTCTCTGCGTAGTTTGTATCTAAGACGGTGCCGACTGCTAGAATAAACTACTAAGGGTTATTTCAAAACTTAAAGTCGATGGTTTTGGTATAACGGGTATTCAAATCGGTTATGTATACTCGGGGGTTTTAGAGTGTTGCGATAATAAGGATATTGACTAATTCAGTTTCGGTTCGTTGAGTGATTGAGTAGCTTCGTATTTCTTGAACGTGTGGGGGTTTGCGTTTATGGTTTAGGAGCAAAAAATTTTTGTTATGGCTCAAGAAAATGGAAGAAATTGAAATAACTACGGAATTATACATATAAGACTTAAATTCCATAAATATTCTTTTATTGAATTAGAAAAACATTACAAGGAAGGGAAATAAACTGAAGGGAAATAAAACTAAAGGAAATATAAATAATACGACTCCCCCAGACTTAGATGATGCAATGTCCTCAGTGCATAAGAACTACTCCTCATTGTTGCGGTTTCGAGAACTGCTCGCGCCTCTTGTACGAACACGGCGATGTCTATCAGGAGAGTCATTAACACGAATGTCAAGATCATGCAAATATGTGGCAATTTCAGCGTATTGACTTTCGTTCCTAATAGCATAGTCACGGTGCTCCTGTTGCATCTCTCGGATGAGCCTAATTGTTTCAGTTTGGTTTGTCTGCATAGCTTGAACGAGTTGATCTTGGCGTTGAATAGCAGCATACATGGCTTCAAGAGTGATAGGCGGAGGGTTGTTTGGAGGAGGTTGGTTGACATCAGCTTGTCCTTGGTTGAGCTCTTCTTCATTTGCATCCATAGGTTCATTAGGATGATCAGGTTGGTTATCTTGAGGATTGTCTTCAATAAGCCTCCAACGCTGAACATAACGGATGTTGATTCTTTCAGGACATGGAAGGATGACATAAGGAATCAGAACTTTGTTGACGACCAAGGTGTATCGGCCATCATGGCGTGGCGAAACCAAGTGGGAGTCACGGCAATAGGTGAGGTCAAGTGATTGAGCAGGCATCATGAGATGAGAGAGTGAAAGGAGCTCGTCACCAAGACCTAAAGCACAGGCCAAGGAAGTAATAATTCCGCCAAACAAAAAGGGATTTGTAGCGGGGGCGTTGACACAGCCTTGGATGTGTTGGAGCATAAACGGTGCGGCATTAAAACGGATGTTGTTTAGCGCACAGTAAAGGAAGAATAGTTCATGTTGATTTACCTTGTGGTTGTTGGATCGCGCAAAAATAGTATGCCCCAAAACACGTTGAAAATAACGTATAGCGGGGTTTTGAATGTGAGAAGCATGTAGGGCCCTCCAACCAGTTTGAACTTCGCCAGTGAGGTGAAACCATAGGTCGAAGGCATGTTGTTCCCATGAACGACCATTGAGTTCTTGAAAGATATTGCGGAGAGCATTCGGTGATGTATTGAAATTCAAGTAAGTAGCCACAACTTCTTGATCCAGTGTATATTCACGGTTGAACATCCTAAATTGGATGCTACCGGTTGAGAGTGGTTGATCAGAAGGAGTGTCGTAACTGAAAGAACTCAAGAATTCTAAGACGAGCGGCTCATAAGTGGGTACGAGTTCGGTACAGAGATGGTGTAGGCTAGATTTAGTGAGTAAACGGGTAACACCATCAATGAGGCCTAGAGTTTCTAGACATTCGGTGTTCACAAATTTTGTGGGAACAACCGAACGTTCGTAGAAAGCGAGGTATTTGGTTCTTTGAGCATCATTGTCGTCTTCGCGGAATATAATATTGTTAAGGTTAGGGGGTGGTCTCTCAGGACGCACACTACGGATGATTGAACGTGGAGGCATGATGAGTTTGAAGATGAAAAATAAAGATGGTATTAGAATGGTAGAAAAGAAATAGTATGAAGGTTGTGAAGAATAAGAGTGGTGGTGGTGTGGTTTTATAGTGAGGTTTGAAAATGGTGTGGTAAATGGAGAATTAAATATGGATTAATGGTGGTGTTTGAATTTTGAATAGAATAGAGAAATGGGAAATGAATGGAGTTTAAGAGGTGAATGATGGAGGATGAATGAGGTTAATGGAGTTTAAATGGAATAAATAGGGGAAGAATGAGGAGAATGAATTTTGAAATTCAAATTCAAAATTCAAGAGGGAGAGAGGAATGGTCTGCGTGGTCAAATGCAGACTGCTAGCCTTGGGAGACGTGCGTCTCAGGCAGTCAGTCTGCTGGGGCAGAGCATGGAGACGTGCGTCTCCTGTCCTTGCATGCTGAGGTCTGGTCCCACAGAGGTGGAGACGGGCGTCTCCTGTGACATGCAAGTGGGTCACGCATGCAGGTGACCAGACAGTGCTGACTGATACCATTAATAGCAAAAAGGTGTCCATCAGTTCAGAACAGTGTCGAATTTCAATACCATTAACAGCAAAAAGTGATAGCCAGGCAAATATATATAGCAGTTAATAGCAGTGTAATATAACACAACAGCAGTAGTGAATAAAATATTGCATTTTAAAATTAAATCAGTACTGAGTGTTAACAATAGCAGAATGGAAAAGTGCAGAAAAAATGAAAATCTAAACTAGAAATAGAAATTACTAAAACTAGAAATAAAAATCTAATAATCTAATACGGTAACATCTAGCCACGTCTATTGTTGTTCTGATTAGACTGAATGTGTTTGAAAACTTCGTCGAACTGAGCATTGACGGTGTCGATGAAATCGAAGAAATGCATTTGCAAAGTGTGAAGCTCGTTGCGCACATGTTGTACATCTTGTTGTAGCGCATTGATTGCTTGTTCGTGCGTATTCAGACTAGGCATTCTTTGATTCACCGATGCGGTGGATGTAGCGGGTTGTTGTTGCTCGACCTCGACATCAGTCATATCAACAGTGTGATCTTCAACGGAATCTTCAGAACGAGTTTCAGGTTCATACTCAGATACAGGCTCGTCAATAGGAAGAGGTTCATAATCAGGAATGGGTTCATCAACAGGAAGAGGTTCATAATAACCAGGAGGTGTTTCAGGTTCCGATTCAGATGCAGGCATTTCCTCATCAAAATGTTCATAAGCTTGAGGAGTCTCAGGTGATGGCTCTCTCTCAGGAATCTGACCATAGTAAAGCCAGTTGGTAGGGTTGTGCACACTTGTCTTAGGATTCGGTAAGGTGAACTGATACCAAACTTTGTTATCAATGAGCAATTCAAAACGATCAGGTCCAAGATTACCGATGATACCTCGATTAAAGCAGAAATTGATGTCCATAGAGGTATGGGTACCAAAAGGTGTCAATCTAAGCAAAGGCACTCTCATTCCTATGGCATTAGCGATCATAGTGACAAATCCGCCAATCCTAATGGGTGAAACTTCGTCTTGCGTGATGCGCTCGAAGTTTGTTAGCATGAATGCGATGGCATTGACCGGACGATTCTGAGATGTACAAAACATGATGAACAACTCTTCTCTAGTTACTTCAGTGACATTATCTGGTTTGCCAAAAATATAGTGAGCAAGGATTTTGTGAAAGTAGCGGAAAGCAGGATTGTGGATATTCTCAGATTGAAATTCATTCTCTTCAGGGTTGTCGTTTCCAGTAATCTTGCCCCAGTATTTTTCCAACTCCCAGTATGGAAGATTTTCTTCAGCTACTTGGGCGTATGCATCAGGTCCATGAGGTAGTTCTAACATTTCAGCAAAATCTCGGATGCAGAAATTAAACTCCATACCAAAGAGTCTAAAGAGAATAACTCCTTTTTTCAGCCCTTGTCCACAGTTTGGAAGATAGGTCAGGGAGCTCAGGAATTCCAGAGTGAGCTTCCGATAAGTGCTAAACTTGCGGAACAAGTGAGAACCAGTCCAACCGATTTGGTTAAGCAGGTGTAGGATGCTTTCTTCGATACCAAGCTTCGCCATAGTTGGTTGGTGAGGATAGCAAGTCAATTCCATGTGTCTTTCAGCCAGCTTGTTAAATCTTGCTTCTTGTCCTCTACCACGGAACACAACTTCCATATTGTCAACTTCTTGCATCGTAGTTAGTAATTAAATGAAAAACCTAGAAGTTGAAAATATTAGGATAAGTTAGAATTAGGCTAGTGTTAATTTAAAATAAATAGAAAAAAAAAATTAAAATTAAGCTTAGGTAACAAGTTATAATAATAGATATAATTATAACGGAAATATTTTCTCAAATCAAGATAGTAGTTATAATTATAATAATTATTATAAGATGTATGAAAAATCAAAAATGATTAAAATTAAAATTAAAAATAGAATAAAGTTTTAAAAATGAAAAATAAAAATAAAATAAAAAATATAGAAAAATTAAAGTTCTAATAAAATAAAATAGAAGAATAAATAAATGTGGGTTGTCTCCCACCAAGCGCTTTGTTTAATGTCGTAAGCTCGACGATTTAAAAATAGAAAACTAATTTTTCGAAAAAAACGGGCAGTTCGTCAAGTTTAAAAACTTCGATGTTTTCATCGTATTCGAGATGATGGTAATACTTAAGACGTTGCCCATTTACGACAAAAGGTTTGACGGTTTCGCCTTTGATTTCTATCGCTCCACTCGGAAATATGTTAGTTACTTCGAAAGGGCCAGACCATCTAGATCGTAACTTACCAGGAAATAATTTTAGCCTAGAATTAAATAAGAGCACTTTATCGCCTATGCTAAAATTTTTCCTAGATATACGCTTGTCGTGCCATTTTTTCGTTCGCTCTTTATAGATTTTGGCGTTTTCGTAAGCGTCTTGTCTAAGTTCTTCTAATTCGTTTATGTCTAGAAGTCGTTTCTCACCAGCGGCAGTGTAGTTTAGGTTTAAGTTCTTAATGGCCCAATAGGCTTTATGTTCTAGCTCTACTGGTAGGTGGCATGATTTTCCATAAACGAGTTTGAATGGGGTAGTTCCTATTGGAGTTTTGAAAGCTGTTCTATAAGCCCATAAAGCTTCATTTAGCTTGGTTGACCAATCTTTCCTCGATATAGCAACAGTTTTCTCTAATATTTGTTTTATTTCACGGTTAGATACTTCTACTTGACCGCTTGTTTGTGGATGATATGGTGTGGCTATTCGATGATTTACTCCATATTTTCGAAGGAGTTTCTCAAGTATTCTTGAAATGAAATGGGAACCACCATCGCTAATTACCAATCTTGGCACACCGAACCTAGGAAAGATGACGTTTTTGAAAAGTTTAATAACTACTCGTGTATCGTTTGTAGGAGAGGCGATAGCTTCTATCCATTTTGAAACATAGTCGACGGCTACGAGTATATATTGATTTCCAAACGATGACGGAAACGGTCCCATGAAGTCTATTCCCCAGACGTCAAATATTTCTACTTCTAGAATGCCTTTTTGAGGCATTTCATCGCGTCTTGAAATGTTTCCAGTTCGTTGGCATCTATCACAGCTTAGTACAGCAAAATAGACGTCTTTCCACAGGTTGGGCCAGAAAAGTCCAGATTGAAGGATTTTGGCGCAGGTTCTAGATGTGCTATGGTGTCCTCCACACGGTGCAGAATGACAGTGTGTTATTATGCTTCTTATCTCTTCCTCGGGTACACAACGTCTAAAGATTCCATCGGGGCCTCTTTTGAAAAGGAGTGGGTCGTCCCAATAGTAATGTTTTAGGTCATGGAAGAATTTCTTTTTCTGTTGGTAGCTTAGATCAGGAGGAAGCACACCAGCAGCTAGGTAATTTACGAAATCTGCATACCAAGGTGCGTCAGATCGGGCTAAAGCTATTTCAGCTAATTTCTCGGTTTCAGAGTTTGGATGGTATGGTTCGAATTCATTTGCTTCTAATTGGGCGATGAGTCTTTCATAAGGGAAATCATCGTCAATTGGTACTTGTTCGGGTTTCAGATTTTCCAATCGAGAGAGGTGATCTGCTACGACATTTTCAGTGCCTTTCTTATCTTTAATTTCCAGGTCGAATTCTTGTAGTAACAAGATCCATCTCAAAAGTCTTGGTTTAGCGTCCTTTTTGGTTAGGAGGTACCTAATGGCGGCGTGGTCAGTGTATATGATTATTTTGGCTCCTACCAGGTAAGAACGGAATTTGTCTAATGCGAATACGACAGCTACTAGTTCTTTTTCTGTCGTGGCATAATTCATCTGAGCTTCGTCTAGGGTTCTACTCGCATAATATATGACATGTAGTTTCTTATCCTTTCTTTGTCCTAGAACGGCTCCTACAGCATAATCACTTGCGTCACACATTATTTCGAAAGGCTCATTCCAGTCGGGAGGTTGCATAATTGGCGCAGAGATCAATGCTTGTTTAAGCGTTTGAAATGCTTCAGTGCATTTATCGGTGAAAACAAATTCGGCGTCTTTCATGAGTAGTTCAGTTAAGGGTTTGGTTATTTTAGAGAAATCCTTAATGAAGCGTCGGTAAAAACCAGCATGTCCCAGAAAACTTCTTATTTCTCTAACGGTTTTGGGAGGTTGAAGGTTTTCGATAATTTCGATTTTTGCTTTATCAACTTCGATTCCTCTATCGGATACGATGTGTCCAAGTACAATTCCTTGTCGAACCATGAAATGGCATTTTTCCCAATTAAGGACTAGGTTTACGCTTACGCATCGTTTAAGCACCATTTCAAGGTTTTCTAAACATGTTTCAAAACTTCCTCCACAGACAGAGAAGTCGTCCATAAAGACCTCCATTATTCCATCTAGGAAGTCGGCAAATATTGCCATCATGCATCTTTGGAAGGTCGCGGGTGCATTGCAGAGTCCAAAAGGCATTCGTCTATAGGCGAATGTACCATAAGGACAGGTGAATGTGGTCTTCTCTTGGTCGTCAGGGTGGATAGGAATTTGGAAAAATCCGGAGTATCCATCCAGATAACAAAAATGTGAGTGTTTAGCTAGGCGTTCGAGCATTTGATCTATGAAAGGTAAAGGGAAATGGTCTTTTCGGGTAGCTTTATTTAGCTTCCTATAGTCAATGCACATCCTCCATCCAGTTTGGGTACGTTGTGCTACAGATTCTCCTTTTGCGTTAGTGATTACAGTGACTCCTCCTTTCTTTGGTACGACGTGAACAGGGCTAACCCATTTACTATCAGATATAGGATATATTATTCCAGCTTCTAGCAGTTTTTGGATTTCCTTTTTAACCACATCGCTCATAATAGGATTTATTCGCCTTTGATGTTCCCTAGAGGTTTTACTATCGTCTTCGAGCATAATGCGGTGCATACACAGAGAAGGGCTTATACCTTTCAGATCTGATATGTTGTATCCTAAAGCGGTAGGGTATTTTCTTAGGACATTAAGTAATTTTTCAGTCTCGGTTCGTCCCAAGTTGGCGTTCACTATAACAGGTCGGTTTAGTTCTTCGTCTAGAAATTCGTATCTAAGATCGGTAGGAAGTGTCTTCAGCTCTATAGCAGGTTTCTTTGGTCCAGGTATAGGATCAGGGGTTAAAGCTAAGCATTCACTCAGGTGGTTATCTTGATATTCCTCACGCCAGTTGTCATCTTCAAAAATTGGCGGCATAGGAATTCTTAGGGTTTCGGTTTCCTTATTTGGTTCGGATTTTATTTCCTTGACACACTCGTCGATTATGTCAGCAGAACAGCATGTGTCAATTATAGAAGGTGCTTTTAGGAATTGGGAAAGGATAAATTCTATTTTCTCTCCTCCTACTTCGAAAGTAAGCTTTCCTCGCTTTACATCTATAATTGCACCAGCGGTCGCTAAAAATGGTCTTCCTAAAATGATCGGGATGTTAGAATCTTCTTGGATATCCATAATGATGAAGTCAGTCGGGATGTAGAATTGACCTACACGAACAGGGATATTCTCTAACATTCCTACAGGATATTTGACTGAACGGTCTGCTAGTTGAAGAGACATTCTTGTTGCTTTAAGCTCACCTAGATTGAGTTTCTTACAGGTCGAAAGAGGCATCAAACTAACACTAGCTCCTAAATCGCACAAGGCTTTCTCTATGATGGTTTTTCCAATTACGCAGGGTATAGAGAAACTACCAGGGTCTTTCAGTTTTGGAGGCATGTTGTTTTGGATGATAGCGCTACATTCAGCGGTAAGCGTTATAGTTTCGTTATCCTCGAGTTTCTTTTTGTTTGATAAGATTTCTTTTAAGAACTTAGCGTACGAAGGCATCTCAGTTATGGCTTCTGTGAATGGTATGGTTATGTTTAATTGCTTCAGAAGTTCTACAAATCTTTTAAATTGCGCTTCGGTTTTTGATTTGGCTAATCTTTGAGGGTAAGGAATTGGTGGCTTGTAAGGTGGTGGTGGAACATAAGGTTTCTCTTTTTCGGGTTCCACTTCGTTATTGTTCTCACCAGTCTTAGCAGTTTGTTCGTCGGTTGTTTTCTTTTGGGTTTCCTTTGGCTCTTGTTGTGACATGGGTACGTTTTGGGTTCTAGGATCTATGGGTCCTCGTAATTAGTTCCACTTCGTAGTGTTATCGCGTTCGCATGTCCTTTAGGATTAGGTTGTGGTTGAGCAGGAAACGTGCCAGCAGGGGCAGCAGTAGGTGCTTGTTGTTGAGCTACTTGTGAGATTTGAGTTTCTAACATTTTGTTATGCGTAGCTAAAGCATCTACTTTGTTCGATAGTTGTTTTAGTTGCTCGCTATTGTGGATGTTTTGATTCAGGAAGTCTTTATTGGTTTGTTGTTGGGAAGCTATGAAGTTCTCCATCATGATTTCTAGGTTTGACTTCCTAGGGGTGTTTTGAGCAGCTACAGGCGCTTTTTGGTAGCCAGGTGGTACAGCAGGTGCTTGTCCAGGCGCGTACAACGCATTGTTGTTCTTATAAGAAAAGTTCGGGTGGTTTTTCCATCCAGGGTTGTACGTGTTAGAAAAAGGGTTTCCTTGAGCGTAATTTACTTGATCAGATGGGACTCCAGTCAAGAGTTGGCATTCAGCAACTACATGCCCAGTCAATCCACAAATCTCGCAGTTAGGTGCTACAGCGGCAGCGGTGGCTGAAGGAGTGATGGTCAAATTCTCGATCTTTTGAGTTAAAGCGTCTACTTTAGCGTTAACGCGGTCTATACCACTAATTTCGTACATTCCTCCTTTGGTTTGGGCTTTCTCTAGAGCGGCGCGTTCTCCTCCCCATTGGTAATGGTTTTGTGCCATGTTCTCTATGAGTTTGTATGCTTCATCATGGGGTTTGTCCATTAATGCTCCGCCAGCAGCGGCATCTATAGTCATTTTAGTGTTATATAAGAGACCACCATAAAAGGTATGGATGATCAGCCATGGTTCGAGTCCATGATGAGGGCATATTCTAAGCATGTCCTTGTAACGTTCCCAAGCTTCGAAAAGCGATTCGTTATCTTTCTGGGTAAATCCGTTGATTTGACCTCTAAGCATAGCAGTTTTGCTAGGCGGAAAGTATCTTGCTAAGAATACTTTCTTCAATTCGTCCCACGTAGTTATGGAATTGGAAGGCAGGGATTGAAGCCACGCTCTCGCTCTATCTCTCAAGGAGAAAGGAAAAAGGCGTAATCGAATAGCTTCGGAACTAACGTTGTTGGCTTTGATAGTGTCGGCGTATTGCACGAACACAGATAAATGGAGATTGGGGTCGTCTACAGGGCTTCCAGAGAATTGATTCTGTTGAACAGCTTGGACCAGTGAAGGTTTCAGCTCGAAATTGTTTGCTTCAATCGCAGGTGGTGCGATACTTGAATGCGGTTCAGCGCGCGAAGGAGCGGCATAGTCTCTAAGAGGACGAATAGCAGCCATCTCTAACTTCGGGGTGATTTGATTGATTTGATCAGTAAAAATCAATTCCTGATTAATCGGGATTTCTGCTACTTCGGGAAGGTTGCGAGCTCGACGTTTAACGTTAATGAAACGTTCGATCTCGTTAATTCGTTGTATTAAGTCTCCTCCTTGTGAACGAGTATTTGGCATACAATCGTTCAAAAAGAAAGGGAAGAATTTTCCTAGTCTCTACGGTGTAACAGTGAGTTACGATATCGACTTAAATAGTCCCCGGCAACGGCGCCAAAAACTTGATCGCGACTTTACGTGTCTATAAATCTGATAACTGCAAGTGCACAGTCGTGTCGTGTAGTTTTAAAAGATATCGAATCCACAGGGACTATGAATCGATCTACCGTTATCTAAGGTTACTATGTAAAGCTAGGAGTACTAAAATTTCGATTGTTCCTAAGGGAAAGTGATTGTGAGAGAATAAAGAATAATAATAAAAGACAGGTATCAGTATGTATTTCGTTTAACTAAAGGTAATCCGAAGGTCCATTGGCTTTTGCATAATTAAATTAAAAATCTTTACTAATTGCAATTGGTTAAAAATCCTCGTCTCAAACTTTCGCTCTGTTGAGTCAGACTACTATCCTAATCCTAATGTACGCTTTCGCCATCCCATTAGATTTTAGAAGAGCTTTTTGGAAACAATGTAATTAATAAAATGCCTATTTTACGAGGTCGTTATCTATTTAAATCTCCTAATCTCAAACTTTCGCTCTGTTGACTCGGAACATGCTAATATCCCTAACGTACGCTTTCGCCATCCCGCTCGAGTGTAAAAACAATTTTTGAAAATAAATAAGTTCCAATTAGTTTTAATACGCTTTCGCCATCCTTAAAACTAATGTCCTATGTCTACTATCCAGTTAAAGATCTCAAACTTTCGCTCTATTGATTTTAACCTTTGACCGTCCTAATCCCTCAAACTTTCGCTCTATTGGTTTTAAGACTTACTAATCAAACTAGACATATAAACCAAAAATAAGTGATAATTAATAAAACATAATTTAAGCCAATTTATTTCGGACCCCTACGGTTAACTTACTTTACATACCGACACCTTTAGTATTTTAGCCAGACATATTAATACGATTAAACATGCATAAATCGGTTCGGTTCATAATAATAAGCATATTAAATGGCATATAATATATCATGCAAATAAATAATATAAATAAGGCGGTAAATAAAAAACCTGAATTAAAATAAATCTGGATTGAATTGAATCTTGAAGTACTCGAACTTCCACCACAGGTTGGCTGGATCGTTCTTCGGAATTTAAATGGCAGAAAATAAAAACAAGGAAAATAAAGCGATAAACCTAACGTAAGGCTAGATCTATGAAAAGTTCACAACAATTTCCAGTGTAGAAATCGTTGTGAGAAAATAGACGGTTAAATGAAAGCAGAATAAGGAAAAGCAGTTCGCGGTACAATTTCGGCAGCACTTCGTTGGCAGGAAATCGGACCCTTTGGAAGTGGGATAGCAGGTCCTATTTATAGGAGGAGGTTTTCAGTTGGAATCCGAGAATTGAGGAACTTTCTGCAGACTGGGCGTGGAGACGTGGGTCTCCGTTTCTTCAGGAAGACTTGAGACGTGCGTCTCAAGTGGAGAAAATCTTGGGCAGTTGGAGACGGGCGTCTCCTCTTGGTGACGTGGCTGAAGAGAACGTGGAGACGTGCGTCTCCACTTGCTTGCAGGTCTGGGCCACGCGCCTTTTGATTCATGGTGGGCTGAATATCTCTTTTGGGCCTTTTTGGGTCCTAATTGCACCCTTCTTTCACTTCAGCACTCCCTTTTCATCTTTTAGGCATAAATATTGGTCATTTAAGCTCAATTTTCTTTCCTTTTCGCAAATAGTCGAAATTGAAGTGTAAAACCTGAAATAAAGCAAATACACGCGTAATATCATAATAAATTAACATAATAAACGGAAAATGCTATAAATATCTATGGATTTTAGGATAAATATACGATATAAAATCGTGTTATCATAAAGGTTCCTGGAAAGGATTTGAGAGTGGCATTGACACCATCTGATACTGAGTGACCTTTACAACGTGCCCCAGGTGATGGGCTTGCCCCATGGACTATTCAACGTCTTTGAGAGATTCCATGAATCCTGATGAGATTGCCCCATGTAAATGGGATAATGACGGCTCATGCCCTGTGTACACCTTAGCTATCTCAGTCATGTGTAAGAGATGCTTCTTCTTTCGACAAGCTTTTAAAAGCTACTTCGTCAGTCAGTAGGATTTTTAGACATTAGCCATGCCCCATGCAACTTCTCTCTGATGTTTAAACATCTGAATCCACATAGACAAGTGTACTTTGTAATGAAATTCATATGATGCGAATGCATATGTCTGTCTTGAAAGCTAAAAAACATTTTTGAGTAAAACAAAGTTTTTTTTTTGTAAGAAAGTGATATCAACTCAAGAGTTATAGTAGACCTTAAGGAGTCGGGATACCTTTGGTAACGGCATGCTTTTCGAACTAACCATGCTTCAGTTAGGACTTTTAAGGGTTGTAATGTGGCCTGGTTCACGGTTTAAAGAAACAAAGGATAAAGGCTCAAAGTTTATTTGTACCCATCCCAATCTTCGTGATGTTCTCCAGTCCTATGCTCAGTTGACTATGCATTTAGTCTTCAAAAAGACTTTGGGAATATTGATATTTTTGATGGTTCAAAAACCAGAAGTTTATTTTGCAAAGGCAGTCATCCTCCTTTTTTTTGTAATATCTTTCCTTTTGTTGAAGGTACATAGTGACCTCTTTTCGACTTTGTTATCCCTAACTTTTGCATGAACTGTTCGTTTTAAAACTACAGTCAGCGGGATGCCCCAATTTTGCCTAAGTCTCCTTAATAGGTTTTGACTTAGCAGGCCCTTGCATTGCTTTCTTTTTCTTTGCGGACATTGACTGCCGGACTTAATGATGACGGAGAACCATCGGTGATTATGTTCAAAGGAACAACTTGGAATAATTAAGTTAACTGAGCAACTACCCTTCCCCAGGTTATATATTAAGGGTTTTATTTTATATGAAGGAAAACTCCTACTTCTTTGGGCTCAAAGGGGTTGACGAGGGATTAACATCCTTATATCTTCGTTATTTAGGAATTGAAACAATGCCTGTACATCGTCAACACAGTCTGTTCGAAAGCGTAATGTATGAAATTGTGGTATCGTTTTCGTCATTCTCCCTCAAAAGGTGTACGACTTTAATCGAGAGTTGAATATCACAAAGAAGAAAACC
This sequence comes from Vicia villosa, assembly GCF_029867415.1. Lineage (NCBI taxonomy): Eukaryota > Viridiplantae > Streptophyta > Magnoliopsida > Fabales > Fabaceae > Vicia > Vicia villosa. The sequence continues at coordinate 176,680,679 of NC_081181.1, forward strand.
GAGTAAAAACACAGTTTTAAATATAGTGAGAACACTAGGAATGAATCAAGACAAACGTAAGCAATGCATTAATGATTGTTGTAAAGTACATAGCATATGTCATAAGACTAATGTTTAAACAAACGGAAAGAAATTGTGAATGAAAACAAAACTAATGATCTAAGAAATCCTTCTTCTAGCCACCTTGATTTGTTCACTGTCCTTGGAGTCTTCCCCAGAGTTAGGGATAGACTGTTATGTCTGAGGTGTTTGGTTTGTGTTGTCCACCTCTTGCACTCCATATTGTAGATCCAGGTAATCATCATCCCTAGGGACATTGCTAGCAGGAATGCGAACTGTGCGGGTTGTCCCTTTCGTTTGTAGAGTGGGGACAAATCCTTCTTGGGAGGTCTCTCCTTTCTCTTGGAACTGGATAGCTCTCCTGACAGAGCGGGCCTGAGGTCTGTCCTTAGCCGGGCCAAAGCCTGAAACAAATCCTAGAGGCGGGTTTTCGTCATCGGGGATCTCATCCTGAACCAGGGTATCCCTAGACTGAACCTCTTTTGCTTTTTCTTTTTCGTCCCTGAGGGCCCTCATGAATTCTAGCATCTGAGCCATACCTCCTTTAACCTCTTCCATACTAACCTTTAGTTGATCCACTTCCTCACGAAGGGCGGCTTGATTCTGTTCCAGCTGATCCATTGATTTCTTCTGCTGAAACCTTGTTTGATAATATGGTCGGGATGTTAGATTATCCTTCCCAATGGTCCTTTATTCTGGGGATAGAAGAGGAATCTTCTCTTAATGTCATGAAAATGATGTGTATGCCATGCATGACATGCATGATATTCTTTTTTCTTTTTTTTTCCCTTTTTTTTTTGAATAAAATATGATGCAAGAATGCCCATGATGTATGATTAATGAAAAAGGAAATAAATAAAAAAAGATCAACACATATATATATATATATATATATATATATATATATATATATATATATATATATATATATATATATATATATATATACATATAGCACATAATCACATAGGTTCATAGGTTCGACGTAGCGGCTATTGGGAGCCAACCCTTTTTTTTTATGGGGTTCTAGAAGGTCTCATGGGGTCGTTCGTAGCCTCCGAGACTTTTTCGTCTCTTCGGATTTTGGAACAACTCATTTTATCCATGAGGTTCGAATTTTTGGGGTAGGTTCCCGGAGAGATCAGCTAAGTATCCAGTCCAGCCCTCCACAAAGTCAAGCTTCGTTTCGGACCTTTCCAAATACCTAACCCACTCCGAGTGGAGTTATCAATGAGACTCGTAGGCGATTCATACTCCCCTATTGATCTCAAAGTTAACTCCCACACTTAGGGTTTTAACACAACATAATAACACAACAGTGCATATAATATAACATTTATGCAATTAAATGCAAATATATAAACATATATAATTAAATAATTTTAGGCAGAAATAAATAAAAATAAAACGAAACACAAACCATAAAAATGGCGAATTAGCCAAACCCTAAAAAGTTTGCCAAAAACTTAAATAGTTCGCCAGGACCTAAACCCTGCCAAAACCTAAGACCTATAGGAGCATAGTATTCACCATTTAAGTTATCCCCAGCAGAGTCGCCAGCTGTAGCAACATGCCCTAAAAATTAAGATTTAGAGTCGCCACCTATTCTGAAGGGCGAATAGGAAACCCTACGCAGTTTAGAGATCGGGGTAAGATACTATATTCAGGTCGAGGGAAGGTGTTAGGCACCCTCAACCCTTTCCTATTGGCTTTGAATCTAAGATGAAGGTTTATGGCAGAACATAAAGAAATGTGGCAAACAGAATTATAATGACATGATTAGAATTTTGGAGAGGGGGACTCGCCTTGTTGCCAAGTGCCTACGTATCTCCTTATGGAGAATCAGAGTCAACGTAGTTCGGGCACAGGATTGTACGCCTTAGAATTGATTATGAAATGGTTTGAAGGCTTTTTGAATGGCCTATCGTAGTTTTGAAATTGATTTGAAAGGCATTTTGAGTTGCCTAGGATAAAAATCCGTAGTATCGTGGTTTAGTGTGTTTTAGATGTCTTGGGCGTACAACCCTGATTTGGCACAATTAACCGCAATGATCAATAGGTTCGATCACCATAGTCAAAAGATTAGGGGTTTTGCACCATTACCAATTCAAATCGATTGATTCGATTATCACTAATAATGAATTAATGTGTTTTTATTATTTTCATGAATTTTATTTTTGTATTGTTACCCCTCATAACCGATTAATACGATTACAAATAATAACAAATTAAATTTAGAACAAGGGAGGATTAATCATCACAATCAATAAGATAATTGCAACCATTTAATCAAATAGAAATTAATTGCATTTTAATTAAATAATCATTTTAATTAAAATTATTATTGACCATCACGATTAGTTGATTTAATCGGAACGAACAATAAATTATCATTTTAAATACTAGCATCATATATTAATTTATTTATAAAAATAAATCATTATTATATGAATGAGTATTTAAAAAGAATTTAACTAAAACAAATAAATTAATTAAAATCATTTTAGTTAATAGGATTTTGATTCAGTATGAGTGGCTTGAGGGTGCATATTATAGGGGATCAGATCTTGGGCATTAGATCTGAGTTGGTAGTGGCTGAAGGGTCAGATTTTTGAGGGTGTATGGTGGAGTCACAAGATCCTGGTCATTGATCAAGATCTAAGGGTCTGCATGTATTTTGGATGAAGGAGCATGGTAAGGGGCCACGGATGACCACCGCAAGACTGTCCAATCACGTGGCCCGAAAGTGGCCACGCGTCGGTCAATGAGTGGAGGAGAAGAGATAATGCTATCTCTCATCTTACTTTCTCCAAACGCCTTTCTCTCTTCCCCATCATTCTCTCTCGGTTTCTTCCCCTCTCTTCCCTCCATCTCTTCCTCATTCTCTCACTCTCTTCAAACTGAACCCAGAAAAAAACCTCCCCACTCACCATGAACACTACCCCTTTCCACCGTAAAACCCAGTAAGACGGCGGCCTCAGATGAAGATCTTCAAGATCTTCATCTTCTATCTTCATCCCGCCTTGAACCGAATCCTTTAACCAAACTTATGAAACCCTAACCCCATTATTCAAGAACCCTAACCCAACGTGACCGAACAAGATCGTACGTGCAAATGGAATCAGAAATGTAAGCTAAGTGCAACCGGATTACCTCTTCGCTTTCAATCTCCGTCAAAATTTCTGATGCTTCTTTCTGATCTCCTCCCTCCCTTTTCTGTGCTTTGCAGGTTCCGATCAGAGATTCAAGCTTCGAGGAATTCGAGTTCGCGGCGGCGCCTAAGTGTTTTTTTCCAGAAAACCTCCTCCCCTTCATCTAATTTCCTTTTTTTATTTATAGTTAGGTTTAGATTTTATTTTAGGGAATGTTAGATTCAATTAGGGATTCGCTATTTGATCCGTTTGTAATTGATTTGTTTCAGATTTGATATCTTGTACTTCTTGATTCGATTCAATAGAAATATTTTTTTATTCCTTTAAGATTTGATTCTTGTTGATTATGTTTACGATTCGATTTCGTTTTGCTTGTGATTCATGGGCCTGGGCATGTGATGGAGATCTAGGGTTTGTGAGGATGGTGGCTGCGGCGGCCGCAGGAGGATGGAAGCTAGGGTTTGGGGCGTAGAGGAAGATGAACAGGCCCTGGGTCGGTTACGACCCGGTCCGTTGACCCGCGTGGCCCAATGCCCCCATATCTGTTTGGCCCAAAGCGCAACATACAAAACTCCACAGCCCCAATTTCCTTTCCTTAATTAATTAATTAATTAAAATAATTCTGATCCCACCAGTTAGTGATAACACTCAAAACACAGCTAACCGCTAATAATGATTAAATTAACTAAATTAATACTAATATATTAATACTACTCTTAGTTAAGATAATAATATCAATAAATTTTATGGTTAGTATATTGAAAATGAAAGGAAATGATAAGAGACAAACGAGTCTAAACTCAAATCGGGCCCAAATATTTTTCTAAACTCACCCCTTTATATACAAGGCTAATAATATTAGAAATAATAAAATGAGCAAATAAGAATGATTAGACTGATATGAATGGGTCCCGAGCATTTGTTAATTGTATATCTTTATTTAATGAAGGATGGTTTTATAAGGGATCAGGTTTAACAATAGATATGTTAAACCCCACAGCCCTCAATTTTAACATCCTCCACAAATTAAAAGACATGAATTGTATTCGGGTAAATTTTGGGGTATGACACCCTCTTTCCTACCCTTGTGTGTTTCTTACCGATAAAAAATGATTATACTTTGTTATTCCGACATTGTTTTTACAACACTTTAATTATTATTTTAGGAATATCCTAGTATTTTTCGGGCCAACGCGTATTACTTTACCCTAATTTTAGGATGTTGTATATAATATTTATATTTTTCTTTAAGAAAAAGTTAAATTAGTTATCCCAATCCTAGTTTTTAAGTTAGCATCTTAGTTAAAATCCTAGTTCATGAGCGGTAACGGGAGGAATATATGGGGACATTAATCTAATTGGGGAGATATCTTACAACAATCTTAATTGTCAATTTCAATCTTGGAATGTATCAAATACAGAAAATGCACATGACTTTATGCATAACTATTCTCATATTTCTATTAATAGCAAATTTTATGGATAATGTACTATGTAGCAACGACATTTCAATTTAATTATGTGTTTGATACGCCTCAATGTCTAACACCAAAACAAAATTGAAATATGTAGTTACATTTAATTATTCTATTGTTTTTAAAATTGCTACCTAATCATCAACATTAACGTGTGAGTGTTATGTTTGGTATTCATGTCTATTTCAGTTAAACTCTAACAAATAATTGTTACAACAATGCTTATTATACCTAAATCTGGATGTGCCTCGCTTGATTTAAGAATAGAACAATTGTGACAATTCACAATATTGTATTCATGGTTGTTTCAAGGCAGATATTTTTCATTTTATTTAAATTTGTATTCAGAATTTTGGAGATAGGAATGAGTATTGGGGTTACCTTTATGGCAGGAACATATATATCCGCCTATTCCTTTTGATTAAACACACATTTAATGTATAATGCTTCTTCGCTTTCATTAGCAAATATGATCCTATTATCACCATAATATTAGAATGTTCTATTCTGAACACACACATATTTCAATAGAAAAACATGTTGAGTTATTGGAGGACATGTGATTATTCTTGTCAAGACACTTATTTTTAGTTCTAAGGAGATTTTGGTTCTAACACGATGGAAGAGATTAATGAAAACTCTAATAGTATGAAGTCTACCAACCCAAGTCAAAATATGTCCCTCACCAGATATCTGTTTTCCTATATTTGATGTAGCTTTATATATATATATATATATATATATATATATATATATATATATATATATATATATATATATATATATATATATATATATATATATATATATATATATATTCGTGTTTTATATGTAAAAATTTTGACATTTGCATTTTGATAATATAAATGTGTTGATTTTGAAGTAGTTTTTGATTAAAAAAATATGCCTTTGTTAAAAATGAAAGTAAAGACTTAAATAATACTCCACTTTTTAGGAAAGTGTTCTTTAAGGTAGAGGTTTAAAATAACTACTTTTCATAAATAAATAAAAAACTATTAATACTAGGCCAATTCTAACACTTTTAACACTAATTAGAAGAGGTTTTTGTTGGGTGCAGGGTGGCACTAAAATACCATGGATTTATTTGTATGATGTCTCTAAACCTATGTGGTGCAGGAAGTTAGGGATGGCAACGAGGCGAGTCAGAGGGGGGTTTAAGCACATCCAGACCCGCATCCGCCACCCTGATCCAGACCTGTTCCTGCCTCCAAATTTGATCGGGGCTAATAATTGTTCCCACGACCCTAACAAGAAACGGGTTTTTCCGCACCCGTTTGAATAAAATTTTAATTTTTTTAAAAATTTATACTTTTTTCAATAAAAATAAAAATCAATAATTAAACTAAATAATTGATTATTTTAAAAGCATTTTTTATGTTTGATATTTTTATTTAAATTATATTTTCAAAAAAATAATAATAATTCTAATAAACAAGATATTATAACATTAAAAAGTGTAAACGAGTAATAAAACTATGAAAAATAAATGAAATACATTAAATTGAGTTGGCGGGTGCGGGTACTAGCATCACCCACCTCACACCTGTAAATAAAAACCGGATTTTCCCTGCACCTACCCCCGGTTAAATTAGGAGTTAGTCTAGGATTTTTGTTTGGTTAGTTTGTCCCTGCTATGTAAGTGGTTTTGAAGACTTTCACCTCAGACTAATTTATGGAGGGACATTGTCATACCCCAAAATTTGCCCATACTAGTTCTCTTATACAAAGTCAAATCAGTACATAAAGCTCCAAGACACACTCTCCTATGCAAGGCTCTGAAACTAGGGTTTGGTCTGCTCAAAGGAAAATCAGTGAATCAATGGCTCCAAGGCATCTCATATGTCTCAATATATCTCACACTATCTCTATAACAAGTATCAAGTCTCAATTCAAAAGATTGGCCACTCATTTGTTCAGAAAGTCAACAGTCGACTAAGTTAACCTAAAAGTCAACTGTAGTCAAAGTAAAGTCAAGACTCCTGATTTTTTGTCAAGATCCTCATATTGAAGTATCATTCACCATTTGATCAAGAATTGATCATGGTTCATCAAGGAAAGATCAAAAATCAACAAATCAAAAAGTTTCTAAATTAGGGTTTTGTACAGGAAAAGTCAACTAAACTTTGACCAGCCATAACTTTCACATGGAACATCCAAAATTTTCCATCCAAAGCTCACATGCCAAGTCTAAAAATGCTTCATTTGAGAGATATGGACCAAAACATTATAGGTCCTTTTCAAAATTCAACAAAAAGTCACTTTTTTCAAAAGGACACACAAGGAGCATGGAAAATAATTTTGATATGAGACCAAAGACATTGGTTAGAGGACTCTCTAAGGTTTCTAAAAAGTCCTAGAAAACTTCCATACCTCAAAAATTGAGAGAGATAGGCCTTGTTAAAGGTGGACTATTTTGGAGGGAAAGATGTGAAAGAACTTGACTTTTTTTGCAAATGAGCCCAAGTTGTTTTGACTCAATCTTGATCCCCAAGTATCCAAGAGCCCAAGATCTTATTGCCACGAAAATATATGGTTTATTTGATTTATTGTGATTTTTTATTTTAATTAAAAAGATTTAAAATTGTTAGAACAAGATTTGTTCTTATCAATTATCTTAGTTTTGATGATAACAATAATATGAATTTTGCTTAAGATAATATGGTACTCTAATCCAATGCAATTTCCCTTTCAGGAAATATATAAAGAGTACGCATAATTCAGCGCTCAGAAGTTGTATCTCAAATGGTTCAGCATGCAACATCAGAACATGGTCTGGCAAGACATCAGAAGATGGTCGAAGCAGAATCAGAACATGGGTCTATGGAAGCATCAGAAGAACAAGAGATCAGAAGCACTGAAGCTCAGAAGATGGTATCACGCTCAGAAGCACTTCAAGGTCAGAAGATCAGAAGATGCTATGCACCAAGCTGTTTTGACTCTGATGATATTCAAACGTCGTATTCACAAACATCAGATCAGAAGGAAGTACAGGTGGCAGACTACGCTGACTGACAAAAGGAACGTTAAAAGCTACTAAAGGCCACGTCAGTAGACACAGCGTGAACAAGGCTCGAGGTAGTTGACAAAAGCGTATAACATTAAATGCGATGCTGTACGGAACACGCAAAGCATTAAATGCATTCAACGGTCATCTTCTCAACGCCTATAAATATGAAGTTCTGATGAGAAGCAAGGTTACAAAATTCTACATCTATTCTGTGAATATCAAACTTGCTGAAACGCTGTTCAATCAAAGCTCAGAATCTTCATCAACTCACTACATTGCTGTTGTAATATTTTAGTGAGATTAAGCTTAAACGTTAAGAGAAATATCACAGTTGTGATTATCGCTTTTAAGAAGCATTTGTAAACTCTTGAATAGATTACATTAAGTTGTAAGGAACTAGAGTGATCGTGTGATCAGTATACTCTAGGAAGTCTTAGCAGTTGGCTGAGCAGTTTGTAACTAGAGTGATCGTGTTGATCAGAATACTCTAGGGAAGTCTTAGGAGTGAACTAAGCCTAGAGTGATCGTGTTGATCAGTAGACTCTAGAAAAGTCTTAGAGGGTATCTAAGCAGTTGTTCCTGGAGTGATCAGTGTGTGATCAGAAGACTCTGGAAGACTTAGTTGCGGACTAAGTGGAAAACCATTGTAATCCGTGCGATTAGTGGATTAAATCCTCAGGTTGAGGTAAATCATCTCTGCGGGGGTGGACTGGAGTAGCTTCGTTAACAGCGAACCAGGATAAAAATAATTGTGCAATTTATTTTTATCGTCCAAGATTTATAGTCACACTTATTCAATCCCCCCCCTTTCTAAGTGTTTTTCTATCCTTCAATTGGCATCAGAGCGCCGGTTCTAAGGTGCAAGCACTTAACCGTGTTTAGAAAAGATTCAGGAAGAGAAAAACGCTTCATTTAAAAGATGGTTGATGAAAGTGAAAAGTCTACATCTACACCTGCATCTACATCTGGCTCTGCTGAGCAATACAACGGTAACAATGGTTATACTAGACCGCCGGTATTTGATGGTGAAAACTTTGAATACTGGAAAGATAAACTGGAAAGTTACTTTCTGGGTCTAGATGGTGATCTATGGGATCTTCTAATGGATGGTTACAAACATCCAGTAAATGCCAGTGGCGTGAAGCTGTCAAGGCAAGAAATGAATGATGATCAAAAGAAGCTTTTCAGGAATCATCATAAATGTAGAACTGTTTTGCTGAATGCTATCTCTCATGCTGAGTATGAGAAGATATCTAACAGGGAAACGGCCTATGACATATATGAGTCCTTGAAAATGACTCATGAAGGAAATGCTCAAGTCAAGGAGACTAAAGCTCTAGCCTTAATCCAGAAGTATGAAGCCTTCAAGATGGAGGATGATGAAGACATTGAAAAGATGTTTTCAAGATTTCAAACTCTTACTGCTGGATTGAGAGTTCTTGACAAGGGATACACCAAGGCTGATCACGTAAAGAAGATCATCAGAAGCTTACCCAGAAGATGGGGTCCTATGGTGACTGCATTCAAGATTGCAAAGAATCTGAATGAAGTTTCTCTGGAAGAGCTTATCAGCGCCTTGAGAAGTCATGAAATAGAGCTGGACGCAAATGAGCCTCAAAAGAAAGGTAAGTCTATTACATTAAAATCAAATATCAAGAAATGCACTAACGCTTTTCAGGCCAGAGAAGAAGATCCTGAAGAATCAGAATCTGAAGAAGAAGATGAACTGTCCCTGATCTCCAGAAGGCTAAATCAACTCTGGAAGACCAAGCAAAGGAAGTTCAGAGGCTTCAGAAGTTCAAGGAAATTTGAACGTGGAGAATCTTCTGATGAAAGAAGATTTGACAAGAAGAAGGTCATGTGCTATGAATGCAATGAGCCTGGACACTACAAGAATGAATGTCCAAATCTTCAGAAGGAAAGTCCCAAGAAAAAGTTTCATAAGAAGAAAGGTCTTATGGCAACCTGGGATGAGTCAGAAGATGATTCAGAAGATGAGCAGGCTAACTGTGCGCTGATGGCGACAGAAGATGACGGATCAGAATCTACATCAGAATCAGATTCTGAAGAGATATCCTTGGCTGCAAGAAGGACAAAGCACAACATGTCATGGTACCTGGACTCTGGATGCTCACGACACATGACAGGAAGAAGGTCTATGTTCCAAGACCTGGTGCTTAAGTCTGGAGGAGAAGTCAAGTTTGGAGGAGATCAGAAGGGCAAGATAATTGGCTCTGGAACTATAAAGTCTGGTAACTCTCCTTCCATTTCTAATGTACTTCTTGTAGAAGGATTAACTCATAACCTCTTATCTATCAGTCAATTGAGTGACAATGGTTATGATATAATCTTTAATCAAAAGTCTTGCAAGGCTGTAAATCAGAAGGATGGCTCAATCCTATTTACAGGCAAGAGGAAGAACAACATTTATAAGACAGATCTGCAAGATCTTATGAGTCAGAAGGTGACCTGTCTTATGTCTGTTTCTGAAGAGCAGTGGGTCTGGCACAGAAGATTAGGTCATGCTAGTTTGAGAAAGATTTCTCAGATTAACAAACTGAATCTGGTCAGAGGACTCCCTAATCTGAAATTCAAATCAGATGCTCTTTGTGAAGCATGTCAGAAGGGCAAGTTCTCCAAACCTGCATTCAAGTCTAAGAATGTTGTTTCTACCTCAAGGCCATTAGAACTCTTGCACATTGATCTGTTTGGACCAGTCAAAACAGCATCTGTCAGAGGAAAGAAATATGGATTAGTCATCGTAGATGATTATAGCCGCTGGACTTGGGTAAAATTCTTAAAACACAAGGATGAGACTCATTCAGTGTTCTTTGATTTCTGCATTCAGATTCAATCTGAAAAAGAGTGTAAAATCATAAAGGTCAGAAGTGATCATGGTGGTGAATTTGAGAACAGATCCTTTGAAGAATTCTTCAAAGAAAATGGTATTGCCCATGATTTCTCTTGTCCTAGAACTCCACAGCAAAATGGGGTTGTAGAGCGAAAGAATAGGACTCTGCAAGAAATGGCCAGAACCATGATCATTGAAACCAATATGGCTAAGCATTTCTGGGCAGAAGCAATAAACACTGCATGCTATATTCAGAATAGAATCTCTATCAGACCTATTCTAAATAAGACTCCTTATGAATTGTGGAAGAATAGAAAGCCCAACATTTCATATTTCCATCCTTTTGGATGTGTATGCTTTATTCTGAACACTAAAGATCATCTTGGTAAGTTTGATTCCAAAGCTCAGAAGTGTTTCCTTCTTGGATATTCTGAACGCTCAAAAGGCTACAGAGTATACAATACTGAAACATTGGTTGTAGAAGAATCAATCAATATCAGGTTTGATGATAAGCTTGGTTCTGAAAAACCAAAGCAGTTTGATAATTTTGCAGATTGTGATATTGATATATCAGAAGTTGTTGAGCCAAGAAGCAACGCATCAGAAGCAGAGCTCCTCAGAAGCAAAGAACCAGAAGATCAAGTATCAGCTTCTCTGGAGGATCTAAGTATTTCTGAAGAACCATCTGTCAGAAGATCATCCAGACTCATCTCTGGTCATTCAGAAGATGTCATTCTTGGAAAGAAGGATGATCCAATCAGAACAAGAGCATTCCTTAAGAACAATGCAGACTGTCAATTAGGTCTTGTATCTTTGATCGAGCCAACTTCTGTTGATCATGCTCTAGAAGATCCAGACTGGATAATTGCTATGCAAGAAGAACTGAATCAGTTTACAAGGAATGATGTTTGGGATCTTGTTCCTAGACCAGATGGATTCAATATAATTGGTACAAAATGGGTCTTCAGAAACAAGCTCAGTGAGAAAGGTGAAGTGGTAAGAAACAAAGCAAGACTGGTGGCTCAAGGTTATAGTCAGCAAGAAGGGATTGATTATACAGAAACCTTTGCACCAGTGGCCAGGTTAGAATCTATTCGTCTATTAATTTCTTTTGCCACTCAACATAACATCACTCTCTATCAAATGGATGTTAAGAGTGCCTTCTTAAATGGTTATATAGATGAAGAAGTTTATGTCCATCAACCTCCTGGTTTTGAAGACTCTATGTCTCCGAATCATGTGTTTAAACTAAAGAAATCATTATATGGATTGAAGCAAGCTCCCAGAGCTTGGTATGAACGCTTAAGTTCTTTCCTTCTAGATAATGGTTTCACTAGAGGAAAAGTGGACACTACTCTCTTTTGTAAAACCTTTGAAAAGGATATTTTAATTTGTCAAATATATGTAGATGATATTATTTTTGGAACATCTAATGCTATTCATCATTCGTTTCATTTTATTTTTTTTAAATACTCTTCAAACTCTTCTCTTTCCCTCTCATCTTTCTCTATCTCCTTGCATTCCTCATCAAGTTTTTCTCTCTCTCTCTCTTCCATATCAAACCCTACCTGTTCATTTTTCTGCAAACCCATCATGAACTCTTCATCAAGCCCAGGAAATAATGAAAATGATCAAAACAACAAAAGAAAAGCTGTTGAAACATCACCTTCCAAACCTAAAAAGATCAAAATCACCTATGATCCTCTCAAGGTGAATCCATTCGAAGCAATGTTGTCTGGAAACTATTCTAGACGTGTGTTTCATCCTCCTGGTGAAAGCCCTCCATCATCTCCATCTTCTTCCTCATCTTTCGACCTTCAAGACTCAGCTTCCTCTTCATCTAACCCTTCCTCTCCCTTGATCGATTCCGAAGAAATCTCTTCATCTTCACCTGCTGGGAATGCTGTCTCTGGTAAAGATGGTGGAAGATCTGCATCAGAACCAAGTCTCCCTGAAAGCCCGAGAAGCAGTCAATGAGGCGTTTCACTCCTTCATGGCATGTTGGCACAGACTTTGTCTTAGCTAGGGTCTTAGGATTTGGTCTTTGTAGTTTCCTTTTCTTGTTGCATCTGTTTTCCTGCATTCCTGTCTTGTAAACCTTTTTGATTATCAATGAAAAAGTTTCTTTGGTTTACATTCCAGTGATTCTATTTGTCATTTTATACATCTGAATCTTTTTAAATTTTCTTTTTGATGTTATGACAAAAAGGGGGAGAAGATAAATGATAAATGATTTGATTAATCTATCAGTTGCTGGGTAAAGGCTCCCACACATTCACTAACAAGAACTACAAGTTCTATATGGTTTGAGTGTTTTGCAGGTACAGAAGTGAAGTGAATCTTCAGAAGCAAACACAAGAAGCAAAACCATGGAAACTGAAGCAAGCTGAGTGCTGTCAAGCTTCAGAGATCAGAAGCAAGAAAGAAGAATGAATCAGAAGCACTGATAATAGAATTTGAATATCATTGTCTATCCTGTTCTGACAAAATTCTATTTGCTCTGATACATATAATGTTATGGCTCTGATACATTATTTGCTCTGATACATTATTTCAGCCTATATGGCTCTGATACATATAATGTGTTCAAACATACATTTTATGTTCTAACTCGTTCATGCTGACTTTTGTCGTTTAGTTTTTGTTCTGTAACATTTCAGGATGTAGAGATGCTCTGATGATGCTCTGGTACATTCAACAATGTTCTGATACAAATCTAGCATGAAGTGATGTTGGTAGACATTCAAAGTTCTGAAGCTATCCGAGGGAAGCAGAAATCAGAAGATGTGAATGTTCTAAAAGATCCAGAAAATTCAAGTTCTGAAGCTGTCCTGAATGGAAGCAGAAGTCAGAAGCTGTGAATGTTCTGAAGATCAAAGAAATTCAAGTTCTGAAGCTGTCCACGATGGAAGCAGGAATCAGAAGCTGTGAGTGTTCTAAGGATCTAAAGAAATTCAAGTTCTGAAGTTGTCCAATGGAAGCAGAAGTCAGAAGCTATGAATTCTCTGAAGGCAGAAGCTTATATGATCGTCTCTACCGAAATAATCAGGGAAGTCTTTTATCAAAGTTCTTCGAGTATTTATTTCAGGGGGAGATTATTTATCTCAGGGGGAGATTGTTAATCTCAGGGGGAGACATATTCATATGCTTATGCTATAGCTGTGTAATTTGTCTTTTGCCGTCTACTCTTTCTGATCGCAAATTCATATCATTTATATATGTTTTTGTCATCATCAAAAAGGGGGAGATTGTTAGAACAAGATTTGTTCTTATCAATTATCTTAGTTTTGATGATAACAATAATATGAATTTTGCTTAAGATAATATGGTACTCTAATCCAATGCAATTTCCCTTTCAGGAAATATATAAAGAGTACGCATAATTCAGCGCTCAGAAGTTGTATCTCAAATGGTTCAGCATGCAACATCAGAACATGGTCTGGCAAGACATCAGAAGATGGTCGAAGCAGAATCAGAACATGGGTCTATGGAAGCATCAGAAGAACAAGAGATCAGAAGCACTGAAGCTCAGAAGATGGTATCACGCTCAGAAGCACTTCAAGGTCAGAAGATCAGAAGATGCTATGCACCAAGCTGTTTTGACTCTGATGATATTCAAACGTCGTATTCACAAACATCAGATCAGAAGGAAGTACAGGTGGCAGACTACGCTGACTGACAAAAGGAACGTTAAAAGCTACTAAAGGCTACGTCAGTAGACACAGCGTGAACAAGGCTCGAGGTAGTTGACAAAAGCGTATAACATTAAATGCGATGCTGTACGGAACACGCAAAGCATTAAATGCATTCAACGGTCATCTTCTCAACGCCTATAAATATGAAGTTCTGATGAGAAGCAAGGTTACAAAATTCTACATCTATTCTGTGAATATCAAACTTGCTGAAACGCTGTTCAATCAAAGCTCAGAATCTTCATCAACTCACTACATTGCTGTTGTAATATTTTAGTGAGATTAAGCTTAAACGTTAAGAGAAATATCACAGTTGTGATTATCGCTTTTAAGAAGCATTTGTAAACTCTTGAATAGATTACATTAAGTTGTAAGGAACTAGAGTGATCGTGTGATCAGTATACTCTAGGAAGTCTTAGCAGTTGGCTGAGCAGTTTGTAACTAGAGTGATCGTGTTGATCAGAATACTCTAGGGAAGTCTTAGGAGTGAACTAAGCCTAGAGTGATCGTGTTGATCAGTAGACTCTAGAAAAGTCTTAGAGGGTATCTAAGCAGTTGTTCCTGGAGTGATCAGTGTGTGATCAGAAGACTCTGGAAGACTTAGTTGCGGACTAAGTGGAAAACCATTGTAATCCGTGCGATTAGTGGATTAAATCCTCAGGTTGAGGTAAATCATCTCTGCGGGGGTGGACTGGAGTAGCTTCGTTAACAGCGAACCAGGATAAAAATAATTGTGCAATTTATTTTTATCGTCCAAGATTTATAGTCACACTTATTCAATCCCCCCCTTTCTAAGTGTTTTTCTATCCTTCAAAAATGACATAAATCAAAAGAAAATCAAATCTTTGGCAAGAGATATGATTTGGATTTATTTTGATCATCAAATATGCTTCATAATCCATAAAATTTCGTGCTCCCCATGATTTATTGAAAAATATTGGAATTTGGCAATTTTAGAAAGATTGAAAAATCATATGTCAATCAAATTTTCCAAAGTTGCAAAACAAAGATTCATCAAGATTTCCTCCAATTCTATTAACCCTAATCACTCTCCTATAAGTACATAACAAGTCCAAGGTGCAAGGGTTCACAATTTCTGCAGCCAAAAACCCCTAACCCGAGCCAAATTTTCTGTCCAAAAATCCGAGTTCGTTTTTGGTGATTGAGTGTGATTAAAAAGGTTTCAAGGATCCAAACACGTTCCCAAAGTCTCTTGGAAGCTATTCACATCATCCTCAAGTCTTTGCTCGCTCAGAATCGGTAATGGTGCTATGTTTTTGTCGTGAAATTACTTTGGTTCGATTAACATAATTCATGATGCATACACGAATTTTACCTGCATATTATTGATCCTTGTGTTGTGTAGATGATTTCTGGTTCATTAATTTATCGTTTACGCGAATGTATCAAGAATTGCCATGTTAGGGTTCGTGAGCCTCAATTAGGGCTTTTGGAACCATGTAAAATTAGGCAAAATCAGGACCATGATCGTATTCGGGGACACTGGACGATTCTAATGGGGGGTCGCAAAATATTTCCGTTTCGTTTTGGGCATTTTTGATTTTTTGCAAGTGTGAAATGTAAGGCTTTTTACAGCTAACCCACGAAAAGTGCTGTAAAAGAGCTTATTGCAGGTCACAATGAAGAAGACGATGCGTTGTCCTCACGCTATTGGCCCAGTCAGCGCACGCTGGAATTTTGAAAACGGACAGATCCGGTGTTCGCTTGTCCACGTGAACGCATAACACCCTCGCTCTGCCAACGTCAGATCAAAGACTTTCCAAATCCATCGCTTCTAGTTCCGCAGGTGCACCATGCTCCCTCATGACCACGCCACACTGGATCGCCAGGTAAGTTTTCCAAATTTTTTATATTTAATTACATAAAATTGTTTATTTATTTATATTTATATATATGTTTTTATTTGTTTCCTTTTTATTTATATATAAACTATATATTATTTTCAAAAACTTTTTTTATATAATTAATAATAATTATTTTATTTTAATTATTTTCTTTTAATATATTAATATTTAACATTTATCTTTTTCTTTTATTTGTTTTAATATATATTATTTAAATTCTTTTCTTTAATATAATTATCTAAATTATTTTATTTAATATATTTATTATATATACTTATTTATTATATTTATTTATTTTAATTATATTAATTTATTAACATCTTTAAAAATTCATATTCATTGTATTTTAATTCCAAAAATTCCTAAAAATTATTTTTACACTCGATTTAATTTTCTTATCCCAATTTAATTAATTAGGTCGCGAGACCAATAATTAATTAAATCAATTTACTGTTATTTGAATCTTAATTAGGGTTTGCGAGAATTAACCCTACACTGAATATTTTCTATGCCTTTTCAGGGTTATCCTTCAAGTGCCTTCCGACTACGTGTCACGTCAAATACGAAGCTAAGTACCCTATTTACTTTAAAAAGTCTATTTTGTTTCCTTTTTATTAGGGTTTGTCCTTTTAATATTTGCCTACATTCATCTTTTCTGCCTTTGCCTTTGCCATTTTTCAGGGTTAACCCCGAGGCTTCCTCCGACCGCCAACCATGTCAGATCAAATTCAAAATGCAAAGCTAAGTGCCTTTTTATTTATTTATTCTTAATTTCTTTATCTTTTATTTTTATTAGGGTTAGCAATGTTCGCCTCCGAATCGATAATGCACTCACCCCATTTTTTTTGTTTGCCATTTTTCCAACTTTTCAGGGTTTGTCAACTGCCAAAGCGTCGAGTATCGGTAACCCTAATCTCAATTAAATTATTACTTGTTTCAAACCTATTTTGTTTTATTTTATCCCGCTGGTTTCAGTTCCCCTCTCCTCCGCTGGTTGCAATTTCCCTTCCCCCATTATTACTGTTTATATTAAACTGCGTGGTTACTAATTCTAGGGAGTGCAACTTATTAACTGAATTAGCATCACGTAAATTTACAAGATAACATAACTGAACATAATCACGTGATTGGTGCACACACGCACGCTTTTGGGTAAACCTCTATGTTGCCTGTTGCCTGTTGCCTTGTTGCCTGTTGCCTGTTGCCTTGTGTTTTTTTGCAGAATAGTCAGTCCCTCGAATACGAGGATACCTCAGCCCTGTTGCCTCGATTAAAGATCATGGTCCCTAATGATGCTGCCTTCGATACACTAAAAAAATGATCTCGACCCTCAGAAGTTGCCTACGAAAAGGCTGAGGTATCCTCTGGTTGCCTAAACGAAAGGCTATTCTGATCCTTCCCTTAGACTACCTGCCTCTCTATGGCATGGGTCAGTCTTATGGCGAACGATAATACGATGACCCGTTTACATCCAAACTAAAGGCTTCCTGCCCTCTCATGGCATGGATAGACCCTTTCATCCTGAAAGGATAAAAGAAACCTATCATCTAAGTTTAAGGTAATTGCTCCTAATTGCCTTGCTCTGGCTAAAACTGTTTTTTCATATTCTTTCTCATAAATCTTCAAAAGGGCTACGCTCATTTACGAGCTAAAGTCCCTATTCTTTTTCTTCTACATTTCTTTTCAAACAAAGAGCAAAGCAATTAAGAGCCCATGGAAAACCATGGATGCAAAGGGTGCCTTACACCTTCCCTTTGCATAATTACCCCCCGAACCCTATTTTATTTAAAAGGTTTTTCCTGTTTCTTTTAGCCTTTCTAACTTGTTTGGATAAAATAAAAGTCGGTGGCGACTCTTGCTTTACCGCACATTTCGATTATAAAAGTCAGTTCACCGTATTACAGACATTCCTTCTAAAATATGGGTTCTAAGTGGTTTCTTCTTTATGGAGTAGTAGGTTTTCCAACAATCATTTTTCCTCGTCATGGTGGAAAGAAATTTATCTTTTAGGATTTAAAATTAAGGAGTCTACGAACTTGGTTTGTTGAGGGTCTTCAAAGAAATGTTGTGTTTAACACTCTTATTTTATTTTTTTGGGATGATCAATGGGTGGGGCCTATTTCCCTTACAGAGAGTTTTGAGAGACTTTATATTATCGATAAAAATTAGGATAGGAGGATTAGTGAGGTAGAATTGTTGGACGATGGTTTGGTTAGGTGGAATTTTTAGTGGTAGATATGTTCTTTCAAGTACTTTAGGAGAATATTCTATCATAAGAGAGTGATTGTAAGTGGTAGAAGGCTGCTAAAGATAGGGTCTACTCAGTAGCTTCAAATTATAGTTCCCTAACCCAGGAAAAACATGGCTCTTTTCTTCCTTTAAATAGGATAGATCGGGTTTTGTCTTATATCGGGAGAAGTTGGGCTCTGTGCGAGGTGATAGTCTTCTATTGGCAGTTTCTTCATAACAAGTTTTCTTCATAAGAGAATGTTCTTAGGAGTAGGTGTTGGTACGGTAAAGTAGCAAGCAAAAGTAAGTATTTTTATTTTATCGTCTCCACAAGGATTAGTGTGAGAGAAAGAATGTCGTTCAATAATCTCCATGTTTTTGAGCTTGGTTTTGAATGGTTTAAAAGAGTAAAATGTGAAAAGTAAAATTATAAACAAGAAAATAAATTCAATCCTTAGAGAATAGAGAACTTATCAAGCTTTGGATTTCATCTACCCGTCAAAAACTTAAATCTATCGATCAGTTGTAAGCAACCTAAAATACTCATCAATATCATCACGTATCCCTCACATCAGTGCCCATACACTAACGATAATTCTACCTTATTGCTTAATCGACGATGTCTCAACCCATTAAACAACAAGGAGCATTAATAATCAATACCCGTTGTGAATATTGGATCTAAATCTAGGTCTAGCGTTTAGAACCTAATAGGTGTTTGTCATACCCCAAAATTTGCTTTCCTCTTCTCATCTTCAATGCCTCAAGGTTCAAGGATTTTCTCAAGGCAATCTCTCCTAATCGAGGATCTCAAAACTAGGGTCCGCACTTCATCAAAAGAATTTGAACCTCTAAGACCTATGGACCTAAGATATGGATCTCAAAATTGTTTATGGGCTTTATGATGACTCTTAAAATAATTATTTTATTTTTATAATATTTATTTTTATTTATTTGAATTTTAATTCATATAAATATGGATAAATCATATAAAATTGGAATAATTTGTTTTAAATCTAAAATTTGATCTTTCACACCCATAACATGAATAAAATTTCTAAACCTATTTTTCATACTTTGTGACTTTTATTTATTTGGATTTCTATTCAATTAAATCTTAAATAAAAATTTAAAAATACAAAAAGAATGGTGCATGGCTTAAAGACTTGGATTGCTATCATATTGGAAGCCCATTAGTAACCCTAATGCAATCACATATATAATTGAAGAACAACTGCAGACCAAGGGGGAGGAATTCGGCAGACCACTGACAAGGAAAAAACCAAAGAAATCCGGATTTGCTCCAAGAACGAAAACTGGAGATTACTTCGATTCAATCGATTTTGAATATCCAGGGAGACTTTTCGATGATTTCTGAAACTACCCCTATCATCAAAGACGATCAAAACGCATGAATTCACCTCCATATGCCCACGTTTTCGTCACTTTTGTCTTAATGTCGATTTCATATATTCGTGCGAATTCAATTGAATTTAATCATATATATTGGTTTGTATTGATGTTTCGAAGCTTTCTGCATAGGTTAATTGATGTTTGAGCACAGATACGTGAATCTACCATGGCTAGGGTTTTGAGCTTGAATTTGGGAATTTCGTGTTCAGGAGAAATTGGACCAAAATAATTGCACAATCATGATTAGGGGACGATTTAGAGTTGAATCTTTGCCGTGTATGTGATTTATTATTGTTGTTTCGTAGCTTTGCGTTATGCAGGACCTATGCCGACGCTGCAAAAAAACCGTGGGCGAAACTATGCCCTTTTCCAGATAGCGCAAGGGAGAAGATGAAGTCCTGTGCGCGATTTGTTTTTTATATATTCGTGTTTCATTCAAATCAGGTAACGTGCAACATTTAATCAACATGGAAGGGTAGCGCAGGTGGCTGAGGCGCGTCGCTGGTAAGCCAAAAGACCTGGGTTCGATCCCCAGGTCATGTGTGTTTTTCTCAATATTTTCTTAACTTGTTTGCTATAACCAGCTCAAATATCCTATGCTGCACACCTCCTGAGGACCACCGTACGCTCTTACACGAGGACCACAGGATCTTCTATGATCCAATCTAACGTACCAGGATTGTAAGGTCTACCATGGACACTCCAGAGCTAGCAACACATGATTGCAGCCCAGGTTCTCTATAATTTCTATTTTTTTATTTGTTGTTTTTATTAATTTTTTATATTAGGATATCAATTATTTAATTTAATTACTATATTTAATTAGGATTAGGATAAAATAGGATTAGGCTATAATTAGGTAAATGATCTCTCCCGATTATTCGATCATGTCGATTATTCGACTTAATTCTTTAATTAACCTTTAATTATAAATCACAAAAAAAAACCTAGGAAGGATATAAATGTTAGAGTTTGCCCGATCCCATGAGTTTTTTAGCCGAAATCTTAGGATTTAATTTATTATTCGTTTCGACCGTATTAATCGGTCGCGATGGGTAATAATCGATCCTTTGATTAATAATTAAATTAATATAATTCAAATAACACTCATTTTTGCTAAATGGTTTTAACCAAAGCTATTGGTTACGATGATTAGCATTTCCTCTTTATCAAATTCGTTATTATTTGTAATCAAATCTATTGATTATGAGGGGTAACGATAAAATGAAATAAATAAAACACATCAATTTGCTAACGGTGATAATCGAATCAATCGATTAGAATAATTAGCAATGCTCTTATTAATCTGTTAATTATGGTGATCAAACCTATTGATCATTGCGATTAATGGTAACAAATTAAAATCAGGGTTGTACGACCAAAATATTCAAAATGTTTCAAATCAAATACGGATTTTCATCCTTATTCAAAAAACTACGGTAGGCTATTCAAAAAGCCTTAAAACCACTTCACCTCAAATTCAAATTCAAAGGCGTACAACCTTGTGCCCGAACTACGTAGACTCTGATCCTCCATAAGGAGGTACGTAGGCACTTGGCAACAAGGCGAGTCCCCTCCCTAAAATCTCAATTTTTCCCCTATTTAATTCCTTAGCTATAAACCTTGCCATAAACCTTTATCTTTAAATGTTAGCCTTCAGGAAAGGGTTGAGGGTGCCTAACACCTTCCCTCGACCTGAATATAGTATCTTACCCCGATCTCTAAACTGCGTAGGGTTTCCTATTCGCCCTTCAGAATAGGTGGCGACTCTCTAAGCTATAAATTTTTAGGCAGGTTGCTACAGCTGGCGACTCTGCTGGGGACAACTTAATAGTGAATACTATGCTCCTATAAGTTTTAGGTTTTGGCAGGGTTTAGGTTTTTGGCAAACTTTTTTAGGGTTTGGCTAATTTGCCAAAAATTAGGGTTTATTTATATTTAAATATTTAAATTTTTTACTTTATTTATTTATTTATTTATAATTTCATCTTTTACATCAATTGAATAAATACCTGTTTATAAAAAAAATATGTTTATTTAAATATTTGCTGCGTATTGTATTTTTTTAAATTGCAAGCGGCCGGATTCAAGGTTAGTTTCAAATATTTAAATTTTATTTATTTATTTATTTTCCTTTTCAATTTCATTACTGCAATTTAATTAAATATTTATTTAAGTGAATATTTATTTCTATTATATTTGCTGGTGTTTTTTTATGTTGTGTTAAACCCTAAGTGTGGGAGTTAACTTTGAGATCAATAGGGGAGTATGAATCGCCTACGAGTCTCATTGATAACTCCACTCGGAGTGGGTTGAGTATTCGGAAATGTCCAAAACGAGGCTTGACTTTGTTGAGGGCAGGACGGGATATTTGGCTGATCTCTCCGGGAACCTACCCCAAAAATTCGAACCTCATGGATAAAATGAGTTGTTCTAAAATCCGAAGAGACAAAAAGTCTCAGAGGCTACGAACGACCCCATGAGACCTTCTAGAACCCCCCTATAAAAAGGTTGGCTCCCAAGAGCCGCTACGTCGAACCTATGAACTTAGGACTTTTGTGCTTTTGTGCTTGCTATATGTTTGCAATTTATATATTTCGAATATCTATGCGTTCAATTTTGCAGGTATCCCTACGTAGTCCCTAGCCTGTAAGGGCTCTAATTTCTAAGACCACGTCTTTCCTACGAAGGATATCACCGTCTATGCATTCCCTAGCCTGTAGGGATTTTACTCTTATATCCTTGTATTTTTACAACTATGTGTCCTTCTCACAAGGGACATCTTCGTTTACGCGCGTCAATTGGCCTCTCGATGGCCATGAGATTCAGTGACTGTCCTAAACAGTCACCCCGCGCTTACATCTTTCGTCCCTAGCCTATAGGGATTCCTTTCCAAAATTGCATCCCTCGTACGAAGGACATCTTCGTTAGCATACGTCAATTGGTCTCTCGATGGCCATGAGATATAGTGACTGTCTCGAACGGTCACTCCGTGCTTGCTCCTATGAACCCCCTAGCCTGTAGGGATGTTCTTTTACGCCCATGTGTTTCCACAACAACGTGTCCTTCCTCCGAAGGGCATCCTCATTAACGCACGTCGATTGGCCTCTCGATGGCCATGGGAGCTAGTAACTGTCTTGAACGGTTAACCCGTGCTTGCTCCCGCACACCCTCTAACTTGTAGGACTTGGATTTCCATCCATACATCCTTCATTCCCTAGCATGTAGGGATTTCTTTTCATCCGATATCGTCCTTAGATAGGTTGCGTTCAGCATAGAGAACCTTCCCACGAGGGACAACTTCATTGGTACACGTCTATCGGCCTCTCGATGGCCATGAGACTTGGCGACTGTCTTGAACGGTCACCAGCCGCTACCTTCTGCATACTCCCTAATCCAAGGGATTTCCATTGGCGTGTCATAACATTTATCCTATAAAGATTCCACGAGGGTCCAATGTCGCCTCTAAGGTTATCCCTAGGATCACATGTCACCCGTCTGCATTGCATGCAAGGAGTTATAATACAAGGAGTCTTGTGCATACGCATGCATTTGCATTTTCATGCATCCATACATTTACATTGACACTTACATTTGCATTCATATCTTCACCCGCATCCATACCAACCGTGCTAGCTGGTTTCCCGAAACTCGCCAAAAAAATCAAAGGATAAAAAAAAACTATGGAGAAAGGAGAATAAAAGATCTTGGTCTTGCTAAAAAAGGGGACGTCTTTTACCGTGCCAGCCACGTGTCCATGCCTTAGCTTAACAGGATTATAAATACAATAAAGGTTTTCATCGAGCAAGGACCAGTTCAACAAAGAGTTCCCTCATAGATACACTCAAGATGTATCTAGTCATAAAGGGGTTCATCTTAGAACATATCAAACTTTCGAGGACGCTCTACGATAACCCGGGGGCAAGGATTAGTCCAATTGGGGCAAAATCCTGAACAAAGATGCGTAAATACGATGGAGAGAAGGCGACGTGTGTTAACTCCACACCAAGGGGCAAAAGGGTCATAGGTTCTCTCTATCAATCTACAAACTCTGGAGGTTGCAAACGGTGTGGTACTATCCGTAGGAAAATCAAAAGAGGTTCAATCAAAGGAAACTCATGAAGTTCCGATACGACGAAAACCCATCGCTTACAATTACTTCCGTCAGGTTTGACGTGCCCAAGAAGAATTCGAGGTTACCCTTTTACTTCTACAAGTCTAAAGAGCTAAGGAGTAAAACAAGATCAATGGATCCACAAAGGAGATTGCCCCTAGGATCAATAGGTTTACCATTTCAAGTTGTATTTCCTACGATCACGAAATGCTATTTGATATAAAACGTTGTACCTCTCGAATAGTAATTCAATAAAATATTCATGCATGTTTTGAAATCAATTCATTCGCTCCATTCGCTCACCACTACGACTCTCCACTCGCACCCTTCTATTCTATTTCAATTTCAACTTTCAATTATTAACAAACTTGAGGGAGAATGACGAATACAAATAACTAAGTCCAGCTAAACATATGCTTTCAAAGTAAGACCGAGCCGAGGATGTACAGGCATTGTTTCATTTCCCAAACAGTGGAGATATAAGGATGTTAATCCCTAGTTACCCCCTCGAGCCAGGAGTTGGAGTTTGTTTCTACTTTGTCAAATAAACATTGATTTTAACCAGGGGCAGGGTAGATTTCAATTAATTCAATGGTGTATTTTGGTTGTTAAGAGAATCAGTCAATCCAAGCAAGAATTCAAGCAAGGTTCAAGCATAAAGTTCAAGCATATCTTCTTCCTCGCGTTCATCCAAGATTGAGGAAGCAATGGAGATAACATTCACAACAATATTCTTCCTCAATAGATCATTCAAGATCGAGGAAGTATATAAGGCGAAGCTCACAAATCAAAGTCAACATGGCAGTCACAATATCCAAAATCCCAGGATCAATATTTCAAAGGGGTATTCAAAAGAAAAGAAGAATAAAGCGCCCGCTAAGTCAAAATGGAAAATTCCATAAAAGGAAATAAAAAAAGAGTTAGGCAAAATTGGGGCATCCCGATGGGTCAAATCCAAAAGATTTAGCTCATGCAAAAATAAGGGATAAAAACAAAGGTGAAATACACAAGATAATATTGTGACTGCTAAATCATCGAAGCTTCCCTACAATGCTTGGATCTTTACAAAAATTTTCATCAATACTTGGATCTCTACTAAGGCTTTCGCTTAAACATCAAAAAAAAAACGATTCTCTTACAAACAAAGCACATTCATTGGATTAGGCGAATTTTTAGGATCTGGAGAACATCAAGGAGAAAGGGGTGGGACGAATAAAATTTTGAGCCTTATATCCATTGTTTCTTAAAACATGAACCAGGCCAAGTTATAACATTTAAAAGTCCTAATTGAGGCAAGGTTAATCATGAAAGCATATTAAGCCGGATTTGTTATACTGACTCCTATGTTTGTTAAGACTACTTCTAATCACTATGCTTCTTCAAGCATTCTTTTCAAAACCATCCAGTGCTAATTCATAACGGACTTCGATTTCAAAACTTGCATACGCATCGCATTGGGGTTACTTCTCGAAAGGTACAACACCGTCTACGAATATACACTTAGCATCGAGGAAATCTCGAAACTTGGTTTAATCGAAGGTGATCATTCCTAATAAAGACCCTGGAGTCGGGGGAACCACATCTAGAGGGTTCTCCTAAACAGGGGTAAAAATTTCAAAGATCACAGGGGCATGCAATCAAACATCCTATTGACCAGGGGCATTCTTCCTAAGGTTCAATCGACTCGGGGCACACCTCGAAGCCATGACAAACAGGGGCATGTCAAACATGGGAAGAATTCAAATTCAAAGGATAGAACACCATGGATAACCCTCCATATTCTGGGGATCAAGAGCATATCCTTTAATCTAAACGTCGAGGCATATGATAAGGTTATTTCTCGAAATATTTCCTTCATGACTTGGCAACCAGGGGCATCTTTTTCACTAAACATTGGGCAATCGGATATCAAATCCGTAAGGTGAACAATTCAAAGGTTAAAGGTGTGGAGATCCCGGAAAGGTTAAAGGTGGAGAACCTCTAAAGGTTAAAGGCGTGGAGAACCTCAAAAGGTAAAAGGCGTGGAGTAATTCAAAAGAGCCAAACTGGGGCAAGGCGAACAACAAAAGGGAAAGGCATTCTCGTACTTTACAACCTCGATCAAATATTTCTCCTAACTACGATCCTAAAAAACAGGTATCGGGGAATCGCGCTAGCATCACACCCTACCTTATCAAATAAACCTGCAACTCCAGCGAGTTATATACGCTTAGGTCATCAACAACCTATCATCGGAGTATCATGCAAATACATACAAATACATACAAATCATGCATTACATACATTGGTTGATACATAACACCGTGACTTTTTATGTGGTCTTCTTTAAGACATATCTCACGGTCCTTTCTAGGAGCCTCCTCAAACAGTCTTATTCAAGACGAATGATCACCAGTTCCAAGAACCTCTTTAGGTAGTCTTTTTCAAGACATTCTTTTCTAAAAACCTTTCTAGGTAGTCTTCTTTAAGACAATCATCGTCATTCCCAAAAAACCTTTTTAGGTAGTCCTCTTCAGGACGTTCTTTTTCTAAGTACCTTTTCAGGTAGTCTTCTTCAAGACATTCATTTTCTGAGTACCTTTTCAGGTAGTCTTCTTCAAGACATTCTTTTTCTAAGTACCTTTTGAGGTAGTCTTCTTCAAGGCATTCCTATTCTAAGTACCTTTTCAGGCAGTCTTCTTCAAGACATTCATTTTCTGAGTTCCTTTTCAGGTAGTCTTCTTCAAGACATTCCTTTTCTAAGTACCTTTTCAGGTAGTCTTCTTCGAGACATTCTTTTTCTAAGTACCTTTTCAGGTAGTCTTCTTCGAGACATTCTTTTTCTAAGTACCTTTTCAGGTAGTCTTCTTCAAGACAAATTGTCATCCTTTTCAGGAACTTCTTCAGGTGGTCTTCTTTAAGACATTCTTTTTCCAAAAACCTCTTTAGGTAGTCTTTTAAGACATCTTTCAACCTTTTCAAGTAGTCTTCTCTAAGACGATCACCATCATTTCCAAGAACCTTTTTTAGGTAATCTTCTTCAAGACATTCCTTTTTAGGTAGTCTTTTAAGACATCTTTTCAGCCCTTCCAGGGAGTCTTCTTTAAGACATTCCTCATCTGCTGCTAAAAAAAATCTTTTCAAATAGTCTTCTTTAAGACAAACATTCACATCCATTCCGGAAACCTTTCCAGGTAGTCTTATAGAAGACATTACTCCGTTCTACTCAACATATGCATGAGCATAAGCATTATCCCGTACATCAAAACATCCAAGTCATAAACTCTGGTGCTAAGCTACATTGTCCACCTGCTTCCCGGTAACCTTACCGTTGCCAGTAACCTTACTGAGATTTATTTTCCAATCACCTGATTGATGTTTTCCGGTAACCTTACCGATGCCAGTAACCTTACTGAGATTCATTTTCCAATCATCTGATTGATGTTTTCCGGTAACCTCACCGATGATAGCAACCTTGTTGTTCATTTCACGCATCAGCATACATACATACGCACTAGCATATGCATATCATCCGATGCATTCACATATCACAAAAAACCCAATTTTTATTGGCCATCCAAATCATTTTTAAAGTCAGTTCCCGTCTGACTGTTACATCAAAATCCAGTTCCTGTCTGGTAGTCAGTTCCCGTCTGACTGTTACATCAAAATCCAGTTCCTGTCTGGTAGTCAGTTCCCGTCTGACTGTTACATCAAAATCCAGTTCCCGTCTGGTAGTCAGTTCCCGTCTGACTGTGACAACAGCCTAGTCTCCGACCCTCGAGTCGTAAGTCTAAAAACAGGTGAATCTCTTTCATGCAGGTACGCTTGTCAGAATCATGGCAGGCAATTCCTTTGGTGCAGGTGAGCTCGTCCGAACTAGGGCAAGTGATCTAAATGGTGTAGGTGAGTTTGCGATAACCCTCGCAAATGATCCTAATGGTGCAGGTGAGTTTGCGATAACCCTCGCAAATGATCCTAATGGTGCAGGTAAGTTTGCGATAACCCTCGCAAATTATCCTAATGGTGCAGGTGAGTTTGCGATAACCCTCGCAAATGACCCTATTGGTGCAGGTGAGTTTGCGATAACCCTCGCAAATTATCCTAATGGTGCAGGTGAGTTTGCGATAACCCTCGCAAATGACCCTATTGGTGCAGGTGAGTTTGCGATAACCCTCGCAAATTATCCTAATGGTGCAGGTGAGTTTGCGATAACCCTCGCAAATGATCCTATTAGTGCAGGTGAGCTTGTTAGAATCATAGCAAGTGATCCCTCTTACAAGTCCTTGCTATGTAAGACTCAGGCTTTAGCAGGACGGTTCTTTTCTCTCACGCTCTACAACAAGATTTTCAAAGGTTTCCTCAATTGGGTTTATCACGTTAGTCCCTCGGCAGTGATATTCTCCAAAACATCATCAATAACACACACAGGTTTTATTTTTCTTTTTTTCAAAGTTACTAACATGCTTCAACTAACAATCATGCATCATTCAACTAACATATCTCATTTCATACATAATGCATATACATACTTCGCTCTCATTTATTTTGAGAAGCTCACTGCATCATAACATTGCATAAAATTTAGGTTGCCTTTTTAGGCCGTGCTACGATCAAAGCACCTGGTTTCTTTCGAAAAACGTCTACTTCACATAAAAAAAAGAGAAGGGTATTTACCTTGGGTGGCATCTTTAAGCCCATCTCCCATGGAACTCTTTCCTGGCAAATGCAAATTTCGGGGCATTTCAGTGTTCAATCATCTTCCACCTTTAGATCACGATAGGTAGACGTGCCTATCTGACTCTTCAGGTTTAAGAAGATTGAACAGGGGCAGCTGTCATACCCCAAAATTTGCTTTCCTCTTCTCATCTTCAATGCCTCAAGGTTCAAGGATTTTCTCAAGGCAATCTCTCCTAATCGAGGATCTCAAAACTAGGGTCCGCACTTCATCAAAAGAATTTGAACCTCTAAGACCTATGGACCTAAGATATGGATCTCAAAATTGTTTATGGGCTTTATGATGACTCTTAAAATAATTATTTTATTTTTATAATATTTATTTTTATTTATTTGAATTTTAATTCATATAAATATGGATAAATCATATAAAATTGGAATAATTTGTTTTAAATCTAAAATTTGATCTTTCACACCCATAACAAGAACAAAATTTCTAAACCTATTTTTCATACTTTGTGACTTTTATTTATTTGGATTTCTATTCAATTAAATCTTAAATAAAAATTTAAAAATACAAAAAGAATGGTGCATGGCTTAAAGACTTGGATTGCTATCATATTGGAAGCCCATTAGTAACCCTAATGCAATCACATATATAATTGAAGAACAACTGCAGACCAAGGGGGAGGAATTCGGCAGACCACTGACAAGGACAAAACCAAAGAAATCCGGATTTGCTCCAAGAACAAAAACTGGAGATTACTTCGATTCAATCGATTTTGAATATCCAGGGAGACTTTTCGGTGATTTCTGAAACTACCCCTATCATCAAAGACGATCAAAACGCATGAATTCACCTCCATATGCCCACGTTTTCGTCACTTTTGTCTTAATGTCGATTTCATATATTCGTGCGAATTCAATTGAATTTAATCATATATATTGGTTTGTATTGATGTTTCGAAGCTTTCTGCATAGGTTAATTGATGTTTGAGCACAGATACGTGAATCTACCATGGCTAGGGTTTTGAGCTTGAATTTGGGAATTTCGTGTTCAGGAGAAATTGGACCAAAATAATTGCACAATCATGATTAGGGGACGATTTAGAGTTGAATCTTTGCCGTGTATGTGATTTATTGTTGTTGTTTCGTAGCTTTGCATTATGCAGGACCTATGCCGACGCTGCAAAAAAACCGTGGGCGAAACTATGCCCTTTTCCAGATAGCGCAAGGGAGAAGATGAAGTCCTGTGCGCGATTTGTTTTTTATATATTCGTGTTTCATTCAAATCAGGTAACGTGCAACATTTAATCAACATGGAAGGGTAGCGCAGGTGGCTGAGGCACGTCGCTGGTAAGCCAAAAGACCTGGGTTCGATCCCCGGGTCATGTGTGTTTTTCTCAATATTTTCTTAACTTGTTTGCTATAACCAGCTCAAATATCCTATGCTGCACACCTCCTGAGGACCACCGTACGCTCTTACACGAGGACCACAGGATCTTCTATGATCCAATCTAACGTACCAGGATTGTAAGGTCTACCATGGACACTCCAGAGCTAGCAACACATGATTGCAACCCAGGTTCTCTATAATTTCTATTTTTTTATTTGTTGTTTTTATTAATTGTTTATATTAGGATATCAATTATTTAATTTAATTACTATATTTAATTAGGATTAGGATAAAATAGGATTAGGCTATAATTAGGTAAATGATCTCTCTCGATTATTCGATCATGTCGATTATTCGACTTAATTCTTTAATTAACCTTTAATTATAAATCACAAAAAAAACCTAGGAAGGATATAAATGTTAGAGTTTGCCCGATCCCATGAGTTTTTTAGCCGAAATCTTAGGATTTAATTTATTATTCGTTTCGACCGTATTAATCGGTCGCGATGGGTAATAATCGATCCTTTGATTATTAATTAAATTAATATAATTCAAATAACACTCATTTTTGCTAAATGGTTTTAACCAAAGCTATTGGTTACGATGATTAGCATTTCCTCTTTATCAAATTCGTTATTATTTGTAATCAAATCTATTGATTATGAGGGGTAACGATAAAATGAAATAAATAAAACCATCAATTTGCTAACGGTGATAATCGAATCAATCGATTAGAATAATTAGCAATTCTCTTATTAATCTGTTAATTATGGTGATCAAACCTATTGATCATTGCGATTAATGGTAACAAATTAAAATCAGGGTTGTACGACCAAAATATTCAAAACGTTTCAAATCAAATACGGATTTTCATCCTTATTCAAAAAACTACGGTAGGCTATTCAAAAAGCCTTAAAACCACTTCACCTCAAATTCAAATTCAAAGGCGTACAACCTTGTGCCCGAACTACGTAGACTCTGATCCTCCATAAGGAGGTACGTAGGCACTTGGCAACAAGGCGAGTCCCCTCCCTAAAATCTCAATTTTTCCCCTATTTAATTCCTTAGCTATAAACCTTGCCATAAACCTTTATCTTTAAAAGTTAGCCTTCAGGAAAGGGTTGAGGGTGCCTAACACCTTCCCTCGACCTGAATATAGTATCTTACCCCGATCTCTAAACTCCGTAGGGTTTCCTATTCGCCCTTCAGAATAGGTGGCGACTCTCTAAGTTATAAATTTTAGGCAGGTTGCTATAGTGTTCATCCTAGATCCATATTTGAAGATTATAGATTTATAGAAACTCAAATACAAACGTAAAGGAAGTAAACATGAACAAAATCGATAAAGATTCGTAAAATAGATATTATACAACGCCATGATCAATACATATACATAAAATCATTACATACAAACCCCAATAATGAAGAATACAAAGAGAAGAGAGAAAATGAACCAACAAATCTTGGGGTGTCAACACAATTGTTACAAATCCACCTCCGAATCTTCAAGATACAACCTCCAACGTTGTTTTCTAATCCTTTTTACCAAAGAATGTATGTGATTGAGTTTGGAGCAAAAAAGTCCCCAAAACCATCCCAAAAAGAACCTAAATAAATGAATTCATACACTCAAAAAACCGTAGACCGCGCTAAGCCCAAACAGAGCTCGCTTAGCTCGGATCCACTTAAAACACTTAAATCGACTTAAATAGAGCTAAGCCCTATGCTTAGCCATGCACTTAGTGTAGTTCCTGCTGCCAAATGCTCTCTAAGAACGCTTTGGCTCGCTAAGCTCACTCTGCAGCATATTATTTCCTTCCAAAAATGCATCTTGAAGCTTTATTTGAGATTCATATGCCGAATGCTTCAACAATGCGATAAATCCTACAAATTGAACAAAAAATGATTAATCCATTCAATATTTACACGATAAAACTATACAACTATTATGTACACTAAAGTTGAGGTTTTGACTTATTAATACAAAGAATCAAACTAATAATTGCCACAAAATACTACTAAAAATAGCTACAATTTGGCACTTATCAATAGGGTTATTTTGGATCCTAATGGGGTTGATTGTTATTTTTGTGGGACTTAAGTAGAGTCTGTATTCCTTTGTTTTTCACTTGTGAGGTGGTTTCGGCCTTGTGGTATAATATTTAGGTGGTTAAATTGGTTTTTTCTCATCTAGGAGGATAATGCATCTCTTTTTGAATTTTTGTTAATTTTGACATGTCTCCTAAGATTATAGATGATATGATTGTGGTTTCACACTCGATGGTTTGATTTATTTATAAGTATTAAAAGATTTTAAATTTTATAGATACATTTGTTCATGCGAAGCACTTGGAGGATATGAGTATTATTCTTGCTTGGAAATGACTCATTGGAGAATCTTTAAACTACTTATACCATTTTCCAGTTGGATGAAGAATCCTATCATGTGTCCGGGCCAATAGCAGTTTTGAATGACTTAGGGTAGGAGTTCTTTACCATCTTTCTTTTTGGAGTGTTTTGCTCTAGAATTTCTAATCCATTTTGCCGGGCTTCAGTGTCTCAATGTGGAGAACGGTTGACTATGTTTTTCTCCTTTTATTTATGGAACTTATTGTTACTTTTTTAAAAAGTTTTATTATTTTGTGTTTTTGAGATTGTTCCGGTGTTTTATAGCGTTTGATTTTGTTAAGCATTTCTTGTGCCAAATTTTATTCTTACCGATTTTTCAGTTGGTTAAATATTTATTAATTTTTGTTTTTTTTAATTTATATATGCTTTTTCCGTTAAAAAACTATTAAAATGATGCTTTTCATAGGACTATTATATCAGTTTTTGGAAAGAGCTATTCAAAATATCCCTTGTTTCTTTCTACTGGGTAGTCCAGCACTGATAGTTTCTTTAAGCTATGTTTGGGGGTTTGGAGGGGAAGAGAGGGAAGGACTTTGAAAAAATAGAAGGATTGAGTGGAAAGAATTGAATGATTTTGGTTGGGGGGATTTTAGAGGGTTGCTTTTATTCATAACACCAAAAACCCCCTAATATGGGGAAACTCAAAATTTGTATGGAAGGAGGCATTGGAGGGCTAATATAAATTTTTAAAATATCTTTTATGTTGTTATAGTATTTGAAAAATTAAAAATATACTAATTATATACACTCTTTTATCATTCTATACAAAATTATTTTTTCAAAAAATGTTAAATATTTTCCTATATTCTTTTAACAATTTTTTTCGAAAGCCTTCCCCTCCAAACTTCCAAACATAATCTTAGATGTCTCTGGTTTTGAGTTTTGGGCATCTTTACTTTTTAAGGGTGTGTTTGGTTGTGAAGAGAGTATGAGAAGAGAGAAATATGTAAGAAAGAGTATAAAAAGAGCGAAAGAGATGAGAAATAGAGTAGATTAGTGTATTGTTTGTTATAGGATAGAAAGAAGAGAAATTAAGAAAGGAGTGTATATTATTTGTGAAAATCAAATATGCTCATGCATTAAAAAGGACTTATAAAATTAATTTTATTTTTATTTGATTTCATTTAACAAATTATATTATAATTATAATAAAAATTACATTATTAATATATATATATATATATATATATATATATATATGAATTTGAAGTGTTCGTTGCCATCCTTCTGCACCTAAAGAGGAGATTCCCTCTAGCAGGTATCTAGAGCATACTACAACAACCATGGCATCACATTCTCATCATGGGCCACAAGCAGACTGTTCAGAATAAGTCTGCTTCTCCTAATCCTTCAAGACACAAGAATGCCCTTTAATCCTTGCATGAACAAATGCTCCATCATGTGGGGACTCTACATAACTAAACCCCAAGCTTAAGGAGAACCTTCCCATGACAAGGAGACACTACTTATGCTTCCTTGCTTAAGAACCATGATCCTTTGGTTCCTAATAGGATTACCAAATCTTCCTTACTCATTCTAGGTGGTTTGGAAGGCATTAATACATGTATTTTCAACCACTTGCCATAGGTTGACACGTCTTTATTACATGCCACCCCTTGGATATACTTCAGCAAACCAAGAGTCCCATGTTCTCATAGACTTGATAGATGATATTAAGTTTAAGTAAACACTATCCATCTTATTTGAAAGAAACACCAGTCAAACATATTAAGAGAAATGAATTCTCAATACAGTGATGTCAAGACATTATATCTGACATCTCTTCAAGTAACTCCAACTTCAGATCAAGAATTCTTCTTCACCACTACTAGGAATACCTTGGAAATCAATCATTCCCCCTAATAGCAGTACAGACTATAGCCAGTGTATACCCATACAGATCCTCTATGTTCCAACTCTATCAGAACCTGTTCTGATTGATTAAGGTCCCACAACTTGTTACTTTGATCTTCGAGATGACAGAGAGAATGTCCTTGACACATGAACATTTCTTCCATATGTAAGAACCTTGGTTGAAATAACATTTTATAGAGCTCAGCCTTTGCACTCTTACTTTCCTGGATTAGAAATAAACTGAACCAAGAAGTAGTCAAAGGATTGATCATCATTCAACCAACCCACTCATCTAAGACATGTTTTCTGGATAAAAGTCTTAGATATAGCACAGATGCCTCCTCTTCCAAATAAAGAGTAGGTTTCAAACATAAGTGTCCATTACACATTTGTATAGCACCTAGAGCATCTATAAAGCAACAGGGGTCTGCATACCTGCTGACATGACGTCCCAACATATGATCGGACATCATTTCCTCTCTCATGGAGCACAAAGTTGAGCTTGGTTCTGAAGCTATTACTGCTCACAGAGATTCCATAACAAGTCGCACGACAGAGATTCCATAACCAGATGTACAACAGAGCAAAATATGTAAGACTAATGGAGTCTGTACACATCAGTATTGAGAGACACAATCCATTCACCCAATCAGATGAATATTACAACATTATACGTGGCATCCTTGCATAATCCAACAATCTTCAAACCTTCTACAGGAATCAGAAGCTTCTTTCCCTTGGTTGGAAAACTGAGACCAACCTCATGATCTCTACTTACTAGAATCCTCCAAAGCAGGCAAAGGAACTCACTCAAGAACTCAGGTTCTTCAGGGACTCTTGGGTGTACCTTAGCATCTTCTGCACTTAGGCATTCCAGTCCTATTGACCTTGATTCAAACATTGGTTTATCAATGCAATGTCCTCCGCACTGGAACTAACCACCTTGTTGTGGAGAAAAATAAATTCTCTCAAATTTTCTCAGACATGTCTTGACATCTTGTTTGAGACATATGTTCCCGCAGACACACAAGGCTACACCCTAGAGAAGCTTTTCTTCTTCTTGTAGCAACAGAGTTTCACATACTTTCCTTTGTCATACACTATCATGTATTCCTTGTTCTTCATGAATTTTATCATTGATTCCTTCTTCCCTGTCCATTGAGCCATAAAGTATCCCCTGAGTCTCACCCAGATACAAAACAGGATACCTACTCTGATACCACTTGAAATTCTGGACTTTAGGCTCAAGATGTCATATAATTTCTTAGAACATTTAATTTTACACAACATTCAATAGACAAACATCCATGAATTAACAACAATGTTGGAAAGTAATTGAACACACAGAATTGTTATCCTAGTTTGATGTACAACAACATCTACTCTGGAGGCTACCAATCCAGGAAGGAAATCCACTATTAGCATTATCAATTCGAATCTAAATAACCTCTGGTTTACAACTTCTCACTTAATACCTAACTAGTACAAATTCTACCTAAGAACTCCTGAGATAAGAGAAACCCCTCTCACTTTCAATCACCGCAGTGATGTCTCACACTAGCGACACACGTTACTGATATTGACGGCCCTTGACCATAATTTTCAATTATAAACAATACACGATTAAGACTCCCTTAATAAACAAATACTTGATCTTTCTTAAAAGCTTTTATAAAGAACAATAGCTTGAAACACAAGCAACACACACTTAGATAATTGTATCAATGATACCTAAGTGGCACTTTCTTGCAATTTTTTCAAATACGAAACCATCCCCAACACACCCCAAAACTCCAATTTTATTAGATTAAAATTGGTATTCAAATTACGAGTTCGTTCTCTTTCAACATATAACAATCCAACATAATTTCACACGCCAATTTCATCATTTTTTTGCAAGATATACAACATCAATTCAAACACACAGAATGAAAATTCATGAACTTGCAATACAACAATACATTTTCATCATACCCATACAACACAATTCTAAATTCCATCAATGGATCACACAACCACACGTAGCAATCCAAGAATTCAAGTACAATATTGAAATTCTAAGAGGGGAAGGAACTCTCACTATCCTCTCATATTCAATCACAATTATATGAACCTATTCACCAGGTCAGTTTGATGTGCATAAGGTATATCCTTATGCACTGTGCATAAGTCTCGTACGAGTAATATTTAAATTGTTTCGAGTAACATTTTAGTTAGAAACGAGTAATAATATCATAATTCATGAATAATATATGCATTATTTGTACACATCTATTAATTATGAGTAATTATTAATTATGATTAATGAGTACACTATTCTGAGTAATATTTACACCATTCTGAGTAATATCGAATTTTAACTATTTTGAGTAATATATTCATTGTTCTGAGTAATATTTATACTATTTTGAATAATATGTATATTATTTTGAGTAATAAATATAATACTTTGAGTAATATAAACAATATTTGAGTATTTGTGCACCGTGCATAAGGATATACCTTATGCACATCAACACATCCCCTATTCACCCACTTACCTTAGTTTTAAGCTTTGATCCTTCAACAATAATAAAATCTCCCAGTCTCATTCTTTCCCTAGCTCTTCTTTATTCTCTCTGTTTTTTTTTTCACCTGTTAATTGTTTTCCCCCAAAATCCCTTTCCAACATTTCCTTAATTATATTTTATTTTCATTAATTTCCATCATAATATTAATAATATTACTAATAATCATAAGGGTTAAATGCAATTCACCCCCTGCCATTAGGGCGAGTTTCGGGTTTGCCCCCCTGAACTTTTTTTTTAAGAAGACACCCTTATAAAAGTGTAAAGCCAAATTCACCACACTCTTTTACTCCACATGCTGACTAGGCTTTGACTGAATGGCTGATATGGCAAATGATTAATTTTTAAAAATAAATTTTGAAGAAGTATCCTTTTTGTTAGGTTTACCCCCCGTGAATTAGAAAAGCTAGGTTTCATATTTTGGGTTGGAGAAGACGACTTCGAAGCGCAACGCAGTGGGGGAAGAACCATCCATGGACGGCAAGGGCGAATCTTCAGAGGTTAGTTCCCTTAATCGATGTCTGAAACTTGATTCTACCATGCATTGTAAAATTTTCTTACATTATGTTTAACATTTCAGAACAATGTACTATTTAATGTTGTGTTTCGACATGGAGGAGAGTTTATTCAAGAATAATGATGGTGAAACCATTTACAAGGGTGGTGTTTCTACTCTGATTTCTGGGGAACATATAGATGAGTGGACAATGCATCATGTTCTTAACTTAGTAACTGGGTGGGGGTACTTAGAAGGGTCTTTTAGGTTGTGGACCAAAATAGTTGACATAGACCCTAATTACTTTCAGATTAGTAATGATGGGGATGCCTATGATTTTGTTGCCTATGGTTGTGCGATGCAAGTGGATAGGGAAATTGTTGTGGAACATGATCCAAGTGTAATTGGTAGCACCCCTAAGTCTGTGTCTGATTTAGAGGTTAGTGATGAAGAGGTTGTTGAAGGTTTTAATGATAGTGAGGATGAAAGGACAATTGCCATTGCTGATGAGTTTGATGAGCTTGATGGTATTGATGTCACTGTACCAATTAGGGAGGGTCCAGTCATTGCAGGTTTGTTACCATGTCCAAATAAGAAGAAATTTGATGATGATGATGAGGAGTACCTTAGTGAAGAGCTTAATAGTTCTGACCCTGATAACTCGGAAGATGACAAAAAGCCTAAGTTTGAGAAGTTTAAGAAAGAACAACTTACAAAGGAATTTAAGTTTAAGTGGGGTATGGAGTTCACTTCCCTAGATGACTTTAGGGAGGCTATACGTGAGTGGACAATTTTAAATGGGAGGGAAATAACATTGGGTCAGTGAGAGAATTAAAGAAAATTGGTTTAAAAAACCAAAACCTTTCAAAGGTCATGGGTCTGTACCAGAACAACCATTATGCTTGACAGAAGAAGAAGATAACAATGCATCACAAAAGAAGATGAAGACTACTCCTAAGAAGAAATTGAAGAAGACCCCAAAGAAGAAGTCTATCAATGACTTGTAATTTGGTGTTATTAGTTTACTGTGTCTTTTGCACAGTTTGGTGCTTTTTGTAATGACTTAATTATGCACTTTGGTGCTTTTTGTAATGACTTAATTATGCACATTTGTGCTTTTTGTAGTGACTGAATTATGCACAGTGGTGCTATTGGTAATGAATCAATTATGCAGTAGTGTTACTTATAAGTGGTTTTCTTGATTAGCCAAAGTCAACTTTTGGCTTTATGGGTTTAAGTTTGTTAATCAAATTTCCAAATTAAACCAATTAGTATACATGTTCCTCATTTATATCAGTAGTGTTACTTCATGTATATTATTGAACCAAATTAAATTGTTAACAAAATCAGCAAACTCTTTCCAAATTTTAGACAGAATCAACAAACTCCTTCCATTAAAAACATGTTTCCAAGTATATTACACATCATTGAAAATTTCATCATTCAACCCTAACCAAATTAGTCTACTGACCAAAAGACAAATTACATGAAATTGTAAATAAAACCAACAATCAAACAACACAAGACAAGACAAGTGCTATCTTAAGCTGCATATTTGTCCTTTTCTGAACTTCAACCTTCATCTTCACTTTCTCCAATTTGCTTTACACTGATTCTAGTTTCATTTGTAGTATATCACACTTCTTACAAAATGGAGGAATGACAGTTTCTCCTTTGTTGAATTCACCAATTTCATCATCCCATAGGAATAGTTCACAACTATTCTCAGTCTACACAAAATGATTTACACCTGAGTTAGCATATAGAAAGATCAAAATTTGCTTTGACAGAAACAAACTCACCCCAACGCTTCGACATTTCCAGAACTTTCGGTTGGGGTTTTGCACTGTGTTGGCAACCCACATCTTCATTGTTCTACCACACCCATATCTGGGCAAATCATGTGACGAGACTGAACCAACCGTGCTCGCGCGTGAACTGCATCCAACCATGTTTCCGCGAGGATTGAATTGAATGGACGAGGAAGAACAGGCGAAGCATGTACGAGGAATTTTCAGGTTGGGGGAGTATGAAAACCCTAGAAATCAATTTATTTTGAAGAAGATAACACAGTCAGCAATTAATCATTTGCCAGATCAGCCATTCAGTCAAAGCCCAGTCAGCATGTGGAGTAAAAGGGTGTGGTGAATTTGGCTTTACACTTTTATAAGGGTGTCTTCTTAAAAAAAAAGTTCAGGGGGGCAAACCCGAAACTCGCCTTAATGGCAGGGGGTGA
This sequence comes from Vicia villosa, assembly GCF_029867415.1. Classification (NCBI taxonomy): domain Eukaryota; kingdom Viridiplantae; phylum Streptophyta; class Magnoliopsida; order Fabales; family Fabaceae; genus Vicia; species Vicia villosa. The sequence continues at coordinate 176,720,172 of NC_081181.1, forward strand.
ATTGTATTTAACCCTAATCATAATAATACATATATATATATATATATATATATATATATATATATATATATATATATATATATATATTATCATTATAATATTATTCTAGGGTTTTTATCTAAGACTAAGTTCTCACACTCACCCTTACCACATACCCTTAATTATGCCCATATAATCTCATAATCAAAACGCACAGTGACTAAATATTTGTATGGTGAATGATATTTGGCCATGAGTTTGGCACGAATGAAGGTGGAAAAAAACAATATGATTTAACAAACATCCAGAGTCATTTTAACACAAATTTTGCTGAGTCTGTTTTCATAGTAAACCTGACTTCAATTAGGTCTTCTAAGGGTTGTAACATGGTCTGGTTTACGGTTTAAGAAATAAAGGATATACGGCTCAAAAATTTAATTTTACCTCACTCATTCTCCTTCGGTCGTCAAGATGATGGAGGTATCGAGAAGCACTGATCATATGGCATTCACAAGCATTTATAAATTTGCTTCCATTTTTCCTTTTTTTTATTTTTAATCCCTATTTTTGCATTGACCAATTCATTTGAATTTGAGGTCCATCGGGATACCTTAACTTTTTCATAAGTCAACTTTTTATAGATTTTTTTGCTTCTTTTTTGTTTGATTTAGCGGGATCTTTTTGTGGGATTTTTCTTTTTGATTTAGAATAGTTGTAACTTCCATGCTTAACTTTTTGTGAGCGTTATTTTTTCACTTCTTCTTCGGCGTTTGAATGATGTACGCGGGGAAGAGGATATGATTACCTCTTAATGGGATGATTAGATGACTGGTTCACTTGTATTAGGATGCATCATTAGATTAATTGAAATCTACCCTGCCCCTGGTTAAGATTAAGGGTTTTTTGAAAAATTAGAAAGACCGTCGAATTTAGGCTCGAAGGGGTTGACTATGGATTATCTCCTTATTTCTCCAGTGTTTAGGAAGTGAAACAATGTCTTACATTGTTAGCCAGGTCTTACTATCAAAATCATACGTCAACAAAATTTAGTTATTTTGTTTACATCATTCTTCCTTAAAGTTTGTTAAAGTTGAAAAGCGAAAATGGGAAAGCTTTTGATATTTATGGAAATTGATGGTAAATGAAAGAGAAAATATGAATGGATTTATTTTGAAAACATGCATGATCATTTTATTGAATTATCGATCAAAGAGTATAACTTTAAGAAACAAACAAAACTTAGTATCAACGAAATTACAAATGGACATGATAAAGCCTGATGATCTTAGGAATGAGCTTCCTTGTTGATCCACCGACTTTATGAGATGTTTCTGAAGTTTTTGCATCTGTCCAAGTAGAGGGTAATCGTTCATCAATGGGGTCCTTCCTTCAAAATTCAACAGTTCTTAGCCTTTCTTGAGTTCCTCCATAGCTTCTTGAGGCTTGCTTTTAGTTTATTTGTAAGTATGGGAAAACCTGCTAGCTGGATGACAGTTGGATAAGGGAGAATGTGAAAAGGATGTGAATTTCCATTCAAGTGCATGTGCGTGTGTGCAGGTGTATGAAAATGCACATGTAAGCAAAAAAAATATTTTTTAAGTTATGCTAAAATATTCCATGGAGATGCAACCCAAAAGGGTTTGGGTTAGTGACATACATAAGGAAACCCAAACAGGTTTAGGGATAGTGACTGATGAGAATACCCCTAAGGGCTTAGGAATTGTGACATACAAAAGGAAACCTCTATGGGTTTAGGGATTATGAATGATGAGAGGAAACCCTTGCGTGTTTAGGGATCGTGATAAACAGAAGGAAAAGCCTAAGGGTTAAGGATTGAGACAAACAAAAGGAAAACCCTAAGGGATTTGGGATTGGAACAGATAAAAGGAAACCCTTAAGGGCTTAGGGATAAGAACACCTTATTTGGGAAGGCTCCCTACGACAGGTTGGTTCTAAGTCTTTACTACCTAATCCCCTCACATGTAGGTTCTAAGATTTTTGTATAGACTGTACCTAGAGTTTCACCATGATTAGGGCTTGGCCCTACCAAGGTGACCCTTGAGAGAATGTGGAATCACCTTGGTGGGTGGACTGGAGTTAGCTTTATTAACAGTGAACCAGGATAAAAAATATTGTGTCATTATTTGTATTTCTTGCTCCTTGTTTGTTTGTCTTTGTTGAAGAACAAGTTTTAATTATTAAAACCCAATTCAACCCCTTTTTCTTGTGTATCCTTTACCTTCACTTGGTGTTAAGGGTTATAACCTTGTTGATGGTCTGACACAAGTAATATTAATAGTGTTTTACTCTATTGATGAATTTTGAGAGTTATGAGGATTTTGTTAAATTAGAGGTTGGTTGGTAGGCTTAGAGTGAAATAATAGTAGGTAATTTACTTATAATAATAGTTTTCGAAATAAGCTATTTGAACATGTTTGTGGATATTTGGGATAGGATTAGGTTGAAAAAAATGAGCTTAGAAGTGAAATTCACGTAAGGGAATCGCATGAAAATGCAGGAGAGTATTGATCGACTTGTTTCGTGCATATCTTGAGCTATAAAAGTTTGTTTGAGACGCCGTTAGTTGCGTTAGAAAACTAATGCAATAAACTTTATTTATAAGTTGATAAATTGGATCTAGGAGTGCTACAACAATAACAATTATGTGGTTTTAATACCATAGACGTTGGCAATTTTGGTCCTGGGTTAGTAAGTTTGTTTCAAGAGTAATTGGAGGCTCGTGAGTCTGTTTGGGGTGCACTCAGTTGTGTTGAAAAGAGAGTTTAATGATCTTTTAAAATGAAAATTTTCATAATGTTCTTATAAGTATATAACTTTTGGCGCCATTTTAAAGTCAAACAAAACATTGTGCCCGGTGCGAGTACCCGTTCTTGTTGTTTGATTAAAATAAATTGATTGGTGTATTAAGTCTTGAAATAAAAATTACATTCTTAAAATAGGCTCTCTAAACTTTCTGGAACATATTCATTTGCTTGATTCCGACTTCGTTTGTTATTTTAAATAATTATTCAAATATGATTGTGTGGATTGTGGAAATGGAGATATCGATATGCTACCGTATGAGTATGAATTATGTTATTGAATAAAGTGATATTGTATATAATTATGTATTAAATTAGTTATATATTAAATTGTGGAATGTGTGATATTTTGTGTTGAGCATGTTAACGATGATTATGATGTTGTTGTGTATGATGTTGATGATGATTATGATGTTGTTGCATATGATATTGTTGCGTATGATGTTAACGATGATTATGATGTTTTTGTGTATGATGTTGTTGATGATTATGATATTGTTGCGTATGATGTTAATGATGATTATGATGTTTTTTTGTATGATGTTGGTGATGATTATGATGTTGTTGTGTTTTGGTATTGGAGAATAATATTGGTGTTGTCTATGTCATTGGTGAATAATGGTTCGAGTAAGGAAGACTATTATTGTTGGGTCAATGCATGTTTTGTTTATTGTCTAGAAGGGACCTTAAACAATAAGTTGTTATTGCATGGATGTGTTTTGACATGCATTCATGATGTTGTTGTTGATGAAAGAGGTAAGTTTCAATCCGAGTAGGGTGGATTGGTGAATTGTCCTGAATCCAAACAGGGTGGATTCGGGGTTCGAGTAGGGTGAACCCGGTTCGCTAAGGAACCTTTTGATGAGATGGTACCACATGCATATGAATCGATTTGCATAGTCAAGTTGCATTACACAAATGAATTATATGCATAATGTTGATTTATGTGTGTTTGTTCAGATTTGGCGTGCGAATGTGCATACGTGTTGATACTCTACCTTGCAGTATGTATCGCCTATTTTATTAATGTGATTTATCACCCCATTGTTGTTGTTGTGGTGGTGGTGGTTTGTGCTCCTTTTTGAAATACAGACAAATACGTAATTGAGTAGCTGCTTAGAATGGAGGATGACTCGAGACTATTCTTCTTTTCCTTTTATTTTGTGCTTTAGAATACATGCTCTAATCAGTAACACTGGGCGGACGAACGTTATTATTTCGTTGTTTGTGTTTTTGTTAATGAGAATTAGATGATATACTCTCGACAATTTGACGTTGCTAAATGTGGAGGCCTTGCCTAATTGTTTTTGTTTCAATAAAAAGTTTCATAAAATTTACTTTTTATTATAAAGCACGTTAGTTAATGAAATTCCGCTATGATGATATCTTAAGTTAAGGTGAGCATGTGATGACAAATGTTGAATGCTTTGTTTTAAATTTCTAACTATTACAGAGCAAGTAATTATTTTGAGTGTCTGGCACTCTGTGATTATGTAAAAAATCTTTGAATTATTATTATTCTTTACGTGTCGGAGATTTAGGGTGTTACAACTTACAATGACTATCGTTATCACTTTTGAAGTAGTCCTTGAATGCAAAGTTCAAAGCCTAATAGAAATTTGAATTGCAGTTACCTTCACACACAACAAAACAATCCAAAACAATTGCAAAGGGGGTGGGAAATAAATCCATTGTTATCAGTAAATACATCCATTGTTATCCATGGAAAATCTATGATTTCTAGGTTGAGATAGTACCTAAGCACTCAAGCAAGATACAGAGCAAATCTTAAGATGGTCCTTCTCATGTTACTAGATATCAGAAGGATTTAATGTCAAACTTGTATAGAGTTATGCACACACAGGCATGTCAAAACCAAAATTATGTAGTAAAATAGGTTAAAGATAACGACATAATTTGACATTATAAAATAGGATATAACTAGTTTCTCCGAGTATATCTTCTTTAATTTGACATTATAAAGGATGCTTCCTTCCCATGGCTAAACCTATCATTAACACTATGAACTGAAATTAGCTTATTCAATATTGATTATTGGATGTTTATAGTTCATAAATTAAATCATTGGACACATAACATGACATTCTAAAACCTATAATCTTACCCTAATTATATATAATTCAAGTTTTGTCCGCATCACCTTTACTACTAATTTTAGATATTCTAGAAAATTTTATTTTAAAAATACAAACTTAATTTTTTTACTAACTAAAGACATATTATAATTAATTTTTATATTTGACCACATTAAAGTTTCTACTCATTATAGATATTAATTAAAATTGATACTAATTATTTATATATAACAATAAAATTTCATGTTTGACAACATTAAATGATCTACTCATTTTAGATATCAAAGAAAATGTTGTATAAAAAATATAAACTATATTTTATTTTATTAATTTTACATATCTATTACCATAAAATATCAGATTTGATTACATTTGATTTTCTCCTCACTATAGATATTACGTAACGTTTTATAGTCAAATTTAAATATCAATATTATACTAATTAAAGATATATCCAAATAAAATTTTAGATTTGAACGTGTTAAACTTTATCCTTATTATGTAGAATAAAAAAAATCATAAAATATAAATTTTGTTTCATTATTAACTCTGACAAAATTTAAAATAAATAATTTACTTTTTTCACCATTTATTTTTCATTCGATTATTTGATAATATAGATATAGGGTTTCATAGAACAAATAGGCTTCAACTATTCCAACAATCTCATTTCATCTATATTACTATTGAACGTTCTTCGCTTGTTAAAATTTCTCACGTCTCTTCCCTTGTCAAAAATATTTTGTATTGTTCAATATCTTTTCATCATTCTATTGAACTTTTTATTTTAAATTCACTTCACTCGTCATTCACACACTTTCGCCTCTATCCTACATTTTCGCTTTAGAAACTCAAAAGTTCTCTGCAACCAAACCATTGCTCTTCATCTTCATCTTCACCATGGCTGAACAACAATCTTCATCTACTCAAAGTCAACAACAAGAGCAAGCTCAAGAACAAGTGAAAGAAGGAATTCCTGAGATTCAACTATCTACTCCTGTTAAAGATTTGGAAGTTCTAAGCGAACTAATGGTAGATTTTGAAAATCTCAAGGCTAATGGATTCGACCTTACTCATGATTTGAAGATCCAAGGATGGGAAGATTACTTTAATCGTCTAAAAGGACATGTTTATCCAGAGTTGGTTAGACAATTTTGGGTATTTGCAAAGGAATCGAGGTTACAGGTTTCATCGTGTGTTTTGGGGATGAACTTTTATATCACTGAAAGATCCATTGCTAAACTGCTCAATCTTGATGGAACTGGTAAAAGATGTTATGACATGCTCTCCGAAGGTGCTACGATGAATCATATTGCTTCTAGAATTTTTGAGAATGGGAGAAATTCTAAGTTTGGAAAAGATCTTCATCCACGACTTAGAGTGTGGCTTCGGATAATTCAGGGATGTATTCATCACAGACCTCATGGAAATACAACTGACCATATAAACACAGATTTGAAGTACATGTTATACTTTCTAACCTCTGGAATCAAGATGAACCTACCTTCAATACTTTTTAAGTATCTGAGGGATATGGTTAGAGATTCAAGGAATGATATTCCAAAGATAAAGAAGTGGATTCCTCTGGGAAGACTAATTTCAGAAATTCTGATTGAAAGTGGATTGGTGGAAATCCTACAGAATCAGAATCAGGATCATGGCTTTGATAATGATTTGGTAACTAATGTTGGAAAAACCTTCAATGGAAGAAATTTGAAAAACATGTCCTTAATCACTACAGTTGTTGATCCACATGAGGCTCTGAACACAGAAGATTTGTGTTTTGCGAGAAATGTTGTTGAAGACCTTTACATGTTCACTATGAATGATCCTCTAGATGCTATTATATCTCATCTGGAAATTTGTGTGGATCGCAACGAACAATCTAGTGTGTCTCCTGATGCTTTCCAGCATCTCGTTGACAACTTTCCAAATCATATCACTCCAGCCATGCTCAAGAGTATTCTTGATGGATCTTCAGAGTGTGGTAATGTTGACGATCTTCTAGAAGAATCAGAAGAACCAGAAGTACCTCTCACTAGAAGAAAAAAGAAAAGTGATAGTGTTGGGCCCTCTAGAGCTAAAATAGCTAGAAATTCTAGCTCTGCTTGTAGGTCTCTAGAGAATGCTGAAGGCTCTGAGATTGTTGATGATTCTTCTTCTCAGAATCTCTCTCCAAGTAAGTCAATTCATTCTGAGATTAGTTTGCCATATTTTTAAGATATTTATGACAATTCATCTCATCACCCTCAACCTGATTTTGCACACCAAATTGGCTCATCCAATTAATGATGTATATGCATTTTCTCATTTCTATATTATTCTCATGCATATTTCAATACTTAACTAATTTTTTTAAGGTTTAAATTTCTTTAAAGATGGCCATTTTTAATTCACCATCATATAGATTTTCCAATATTTTTTCAACTTATTTATTGATAAAGTGTTTAATTCAGTTTAAATATTTATTTTAACTATTTTGGTTTTTATTTTTTACTTCATGGTTGTTGTAGATTGCATGGAACAAAGGTCTTTTCATATGTAGGAATTGGCAAAAATAAATAAATGGTGGTGATCGACATTATTTATCAAAATGTCTCAAAGAGGTTACCAACATGAATTTTGAAAATTGTGTCAAATAGTTGGTGTTGCAGCTTTGCTTACTCGGTCAGTGATAACTAAATAAATGGTATTAATTTTAAATTTATCATGTAATGTTGGTTTTTGGCTAATTTATTATTAATGATTTTGTTTCCGAAACTTCTATATCATATGATTTTATTTATTTTTATTCATCTTGCATTTCTTAATTAATGTTGGTATATTGTTTTATTTGCGTTTTTAGTAAATAATCAAGAGTTTTAATTCATTTGTAGGATTAAATATATTACTCGAAAATCATATACAATACGTTGTGCAAAATATTTTAAGAGAGTGTAATGGTATTAGAAGAATTTCTAATGCAAATAACAAAAAAAAAAAAAAAGTAAAAGCACTTAAATTAACAAAAACAAGTAAAGAAGTGTAAAAAAGAAAAAAGTAATCAAAATGCTTGGATTAAAAATGGATCACACTATCATACATTTCTCACAAACTCGTTATCTTAGTGAATCGGATATATGAGTTCTAAAGAGAACAAAATAAAATATGAACCCTCATTACATATTCGATATTTGCTTATATACTATGTACATTATAAACTGCCAACAACAATAATCTCTTCAAAATTTGACACATATACTGCTGCATGGCCTTTCGTTCTGAATTTGTATATATATATATATATATATATATATATATATATATATATATATATATATATATATATATATATATATATATATATATATATATATATATATATATATATAAATCCTAAATAGAATCTTCAACAAATCATATATATTATACTCTAGCATGTAACATTGTGAACTGAAATTAACTTTATTCAATATTGATTATTTGATGCTTATAGTTCATAAATTAAATCGTTGTACACAAAACATGACATTTTAAAACCCATAATCTTACCCTAATTATGACATTCTTACAAAATAATCCCTTTTTATAAAAGATATCATTATATTTTTCTATTAATAATTTATAAAAGCACATGAATGGGAGAGTTTTCTGAGAGAGAGAGAGAGAGAAGAAATGGGAATCGGAAAGTGAAGAAATTGAGAAATTTTGTCTTAGCTTAATGACAAAAAATTATTCAATCCTAAAAAAAATGATTTGATAAAAAAATTCTGTCCTAAAACATTTTAAAAAAAAAAATCATTTTCGTATAACATAAGAGAAAAGTATTAAATAATAAATATTTTGTTAAAATAAATATATTTATACGAAAAATATATTATTTATATATATAAAATTTAAGTTTTGTCCACATCAACTTTAATACTAATTTTAGATATTCTAGAAAATTTTATTTTATAAAATACAAACTTAAATTTTTTACTAACTAAAGAGATATTATAATTAGTTTTTATATTTGACCATATTCAAGTTTCTACTCATTATAGATATTAATTAAAATTGATACTAATTATTTATATATAACGATAAAATTTCATGTTTGACAACATTAAGTGATCTACTCATTTTAGATATCAAAGAAAATTTTGTATAAAAAATATAAACTATTTTTTTTTATTAATTTTACATATCTATTACCATAAAATATCAGATTTGATTACATTTGATTTTCTCCTCACTATAGATATATATTCCCTAACGTTTTATAGTCAAATTTAAATATTAATATTTTACTAATTAAAGATATATTCAAATAAAATTTTAGATTTGAACGTGTTAAACTTTATCATTATTATGTAGAATTAAAAAAATTATAAAATATAAATTTTGTTTCGTTATTAACTCTGACACCATTTAAAATAAATAAATTACTTTTTTTACCATTTATTTTTCATTCGAGTATTTGATAATATAGATATAGGGTTTCATAGAACAAATAGGCTTAAGCTATTCCAACAATCTCATTTCATCTATATTACTATTGAACGTTCTTCGCTTGTTAAAATTTCTCACGTCTCTTCCCTTGTCAAAAATATTTTGTTTTGTTCAAGATCTTTTCATCATTGTATTGAACTTTTTTTATTTAAATTCACTTCACTCGTCATTCACACACTTTCGCCTCTATCCTACATTTTCGCTTTAGAAACTCAAAAGTTCTCTGCAACCAAACCATTGCTCTTCATCTTCATCTTCACCATGGCTGAACAACAATCTTCATCTACTCAAAGTCAACAACAAGAGCAAGCTCAAGAACAAGTGAAAGAAGGAATTCCTGAGATTCAACTATCTACTCCTGTTAAAGATTTGGAAGTTCTAAGCGAACTAATGGTAGATTTTGAAAATCTCAAGGCTAATGGATTCGACCTTACTCATGATTTGAAGATCCAAGGATGGGAAGATTACTTTAATCGTCTAAAAGGACATGTTTATCCAGAGTTGGTTAGACAATTTTGGGTATTTGCAAAGGAATCGAGGTTACAGGTTTCATCGTGTGTTTTGGGGATGAACTTTTATATCACTGAAAGATCCATTGCTAAACTGCTCAATCTTGATGGAACTGGTAAAAGATGTTATGACATGCTCTCCGAAGGTGCTACGATGAATCATATTGCTTCTAGAATTTTTGAGAATGGGAGAAATTCTAAGTTTGGAAAAGATCTTCATCCACGACTTAGAGTGTGGCTTCGGATAATTCAGGGATGTATTCATCACAGACCTCATGGAAATACAACTGACCATATAAACACAGATTTGAAGTACATGTTATACTTTCTAACCTCTGGAATCAAGATGAACCTACCTTCAATACTTTTTAAGTATCTGAGGGATATGGTTAGAGATTCAAGGAATGATATTCCAAAGATAAAGAAGTGGATTCCTCTGGGAAGACTAATTTCAGAAATTCTGATTGAAAGTGGATTGGTGGAAATCCTACAGAATCAGAATCAGGATCATGGCTTTGATAATGATTTGGTAACTAATGTTGGAAAAACCTTCAATGGAAGAAATTTGAAAAACATGTCCTTAATCACTACAGTTGTTGATCCACATGAGGCTCTGAACACAGAAGATTTGTGTTTTGCGAGAAATGTTGTTGAAGACCTTTACATGTTCACTATGAATGATCCTCTAGATGCTATTATATCTCATCTGGAAATTTGTGTGGATCGCAACGAACAATCTAGTGTGTCTCCTGATGCTTTCCAGCATCTCGTTGACAACTTTCCAAATCATATCACTCCAGCCATGCTCAAGAGTATTCTTGATGGATCTTCAGAGTGTGGTAATGTTGACGATCTTCTAGAAGAATCAGAAGAACCAGAAGTACCTCTCACTAGAAGAAAAAAGAAAAGTGATAGTGTTGGGCCCTCTAGAGCTAAAATAGCTAGAAATTCTAGCTCTGCTTGTAGGTCTCTAGAGAATGCTGAAGGCTCTGAGATTGTTGATGATTCTTCTTCTCAGAATCTCTCTCCAAGTAAGTCAATTCATTCTGAGATTAGTTTGCCATATTTTTAAGATATTTATGACAATTCATCTCATCACCCTCAACCTGATTTTGCACACCAAATTGGCTCATCCAATTAATGATGTATATGCATTTTCTCATTTCTATATTATTCTCATGCATATTTCAATACTTAACTAATTTTTTTAAGGTTTAAATTTCTTTAAAGATGGCCATTTTTAATTCACCATCATATAGATTTTCCAATATTTTTTCAACTTATTTATTGATAAAGTGTTTAATTCAGTTTAAATATTTATTTTAACTATTTTGGTTTTTATTTTTTACTTCATGGTTGTTGTAGATTGCATGGAACAAAGGTCTTTTCATATGTAGGAATTGGCAAAAATAAATAAATGGTGGTGATCGACATTATTTATCAAAATGTCTCAAAGAGGTTACCAACATGAATTTTGAAAATTGTGTCAAATAGTTGGTGTTGCAGCTTTGCTTACTCGGTCAGTGATAACTAAATAAATGGTATTAATTTTAAATTTATCATGTAATGTTGGTTTTTGGCTAATTTATTATTAATGATTTTGTTTCCGAAACTTCTATATCATATGATTTTATTTATTTTTATTCATCTTGCATTTCTTAATTAATGTTGGTATATTGTTTTATTTGCGTTTTTAGTAAATAATCAAGAGTTTTAATTCATTTGTAGGATTAAATATATTACTCGAAAATCATATACAATACGTTGTGCAAAATATTTTAAGAGAGTGTAATGGTATTAGAAGAATTTCTAATGCAAATAACAAAAAAAAAAAAAAAGTAAAAGCACTTAAATTAACAAAAACAAGTAAAGAAGTGTAAAAAAGAAAAAAGTAATCAAAATGCTTGGATTAAAAATGGATCACACTATCATACATTTCTCACAAACTCGTTATCTTAGTGAATCGGATATATGAGTTCTAAAGAGAACAAAATAAAATATGAACCCTCATTACATATTCGATATTTGCTTATATACTATGTACATTATAAACTGCCAACAACAATAATCTCTTCAAAATTTGACACATATACTGCTGCATGGCCTTTCGTTCTGAATTTGTATATATATATATATATATATATATATATATATATATATATATATATATATATATATATATATATATATATATATATATATATATATATATATATATATATATATATATATATATATAAATCCTAAATAGAATCTTCAACAAATCATATATATTATACTCTAGCATGTAACATTGTGAACTGAAATTAACTTTATTCAATATTGATTATTTGATGCTTATAGTTCATAAATTAAATCGTTGTACACAAAACATGACATTTTAAAACCCATAATCTTACCCTAATTATGACATTCTTACAAAATAATCCCTTTTTATAAAAGATATCATTATATTTTTCTATTAATAATTTATAAAAGCACATGAATGGGAGAGTTTTCTGAGAGAGAGAGAGAGAGAGAAGAAATGGGAATCGGAAAGTGAAGAAATTGAGAAATTTTGTCTTAGCTTAATGACAAAAAATTATTCAATCCTAAAAAAAATGATTTGATAAAAAAAATCTGTCCTAAAACATTTTAAAAAAAAAAATCATTTTCGTATAACATAAGAGAAAAGTATTAAATAATAAATATTTTGTTAAAATAAATATATTTATACGAAAAATATATTATTTATATATATAAAATTTAAGTTTTGTCCACATCAACTTTAATACTAATTTTAGATATTCTAGAAAATTTTATTTTATAAAATACAAACTTAAATTTTTTACTAACTAAAGAGATATTATAATTAGTTTTTATATTTGACCATATTCAAGTTTCTACTCATTATAGATATTAATTAAAATTGATACTAATTATTTATATATAACGATAAAATTTCATGTTTGACAACATTAAGTGATCTACTCATTTTAGATATCAAAGAAAATTTTGTATAAAAAATATAAACTATTTTTTTTTATTAATTTTACATATCTATTACCATAAAATATCAGATTTGATTACATTTGATTTTCTCCTCACTATAGATATATATTCCCTAACGTTTTATAGTCAAATTTAAATATTAATATTTTACTAATTAAAGATATATTCAAATAAAATTTTAGATTTGAACGTGTTAAACTTTATCATTATTATGTAGAATTAAAAAAATTATAAAATATAAATTTTGTTTCGTTATTAACTCTGACACCATTTAAAATAAATAAATTACTTTTTTTACCATTTATTTTTCATTCGAGTATTTGATAATATAGATATAGGGTTTCATAGAACAAATAGGCTTAAGCTATTCCAACAATCTCATTTCATCTATATTACTATTGAACGTTCTTCGCTTGTTAAAATTTCTCACGTCTCTTCCCTTGTCAAAAATATTTTGTTTTGTTCAAGATCTTTTCATCATTGTATTGAACTTTTTTTATTTAAATTCACTTCACTCGTCATTCACACACTTTCGCCTCTATCCTACATTTTCGCTTTAGAAACTCAAAAGTTCTCTGCAACCAAACCATTGCTCTTCATCTTCATCTTCACCATGGCTGAACAACAATCTTCATCTACTCAAAGTCAACAACAAGAGCAAGCTCAAGAACAAGTGAAAGAAGGAATTCCTGAGATTCAACTATCTACTCCTGTTAAAGATTTGGAAGTTCTAAGCGAACTAATGGTAGATTTTGAAAATCTCAAGGCTAATGGATTCGACCTTACTCATGATTTGAAGATCCAAGGATGGGAAGATTACTTTAATCGTCTAAAAGGACATGTTTATCCAGAGTTGGTTAGACAATTTTGGGTATTTGCAAAGGAATCGAGGTTACAGGTTCCATCGTGTGTTTTGGGGATGAACTTTTATATCACTGAAAGGTCCATTGCTAAACTGCTCAATCTCGATGGAACTGGTAAAAGATGTTATGACATGCTCTCCGAAGGCGCTATGATGAATCATATTGCTTCTAGAATTTTTCAGAATGGGAGAAATTCTAAGTTTGGAAAAGATCTTCATCCACGACTCAGAGTGTGGCTTCGGATAATTCAGGGATGTATTCATCACAGACCTTCTGGAAATTCAACTGACCATATAAACACAAATTTGAAGTACATGTTATACTTTCTAACCTCTGGAATCAAGATGAACCTACCTTCAATACTTTTTAAGTATCTGAGGGATATGGTTAAAGATTCAAGGAATGATATTCCAAAGATAAAGAAGTGGATTCCTCTGGGAAGTTTAATTTCAGAAATTCTGATTGAAAGTGGATTGGTGGAAATCCTACAGAATCAGAATCAGGATCATGGCTTTGATAATGATCTGGTAACTAATGTTGGAAAAACCTTCAATGGAAGAAATTTGAAGAACATGTCCTTAATCACTACAGTTGTTGATCCACATGAGGCTTTGAACACAGAAGATTTGTGTTTTGCGAGAAATGTTGTTGAAGACCTTTAAATGTTCACTATGAATGATCCTCTAGATGCTATTATATCTCATCTGGAAATTTGTGTGGATCGCAACGAACAACCTAGTGTGTCTCCTGATGCTTTTCAGCATCTCGTTGACAACTTTCCAAATCATATCACTCCAGCCATGCTCAAGAGTATTCTTGATGGATCTTCAGAGTGTGGTAATGTTGACGATCTTCCAGAAGAATCAGAAGAACCAGAAGTACCTCTCACCAGAAGAAAAAAGAAAAGTGTTAGTGTTGAGCCCTCTAGAGCTAAGATAGCTAGAAATTCTAGCTCTGCTTGTAGGTCTCTGGAGAATGCTGAAGGCCCTGAGATTGTTGATGATGATTCTTCTCGGAATCTCTCTCCAAGTAAGTCCATTCCTTATGAGACTACTTTGCCATATTTTCAAGGTACTTATGACAATTCATCTCATCGCCCTTAACCTGCTTTTTCACACCAAATTGGCTCATCCAACCAACCACCTTTAGAAATTCAACCACTTGTTTCTGAACCCTTACCTTATTTCTTCAAACTTTCTCCACCACAGAAACAATCACTTTTTGAACATCTACCTTCAAATTCCATCCAGACCTGAAATTAACAGTTTTTCAAATGATCCTCCTTCACCAAAGAACCCTCCTCCACCTCAAGACCCAACTAATGTCATCACTGTGCCTATTTTCGCCAATATCCTAGACCTTTCCACATCCAGCAACTCTAGTGATTCCTCCTTAGAGTGTGCCGTTCTTTCATCTGATTCTGATGATGAACATGTGGCTGACTCTAACTCTACTTCTAAACCCGTCTCTTTCGCTCCTCCTTTATCTAATGATGAAAATTAAATCTTGGAAGATGATGAAATAGGCTTAAGCTAATCCAACAATCTCATTCCATCCATATTTTCCAACAATCTCATTCCATCCATATTTTTACGATTGAAGGTTCTTCGCTTGATAAAATGATTTGAAATACTAGTGGGAAAAAGGTTTATGAGCACTCATTTTGAAAATTCTTTCCAGCCTAGAGTATACTATTAAGGTTTGTGAGCACACATTTTGAAGATTCTTTGCCGTCTAGAGTATACTATTAAGGTTTGTGAGCACACATTTTCTCATTTCTCTATTATTCTCATGCATATTTCAATACTTAATTAATTTCTCAAGTTTTTTTTAA
The DNA here is from genome assembly GCF_029867415.1 of Vicia villosa. Classification (NCBI taxonomy): domain Eukaryota; kingdom Viridiplantae; phylum Streptophyta; class Magnoliopsida; order Fabales; family Fabaceae; genus Vicia; species Vicia villosa. The sequence goes on from NC_081181.1 coordinate 176,735,739, forward strand.
GGTTTAAATTTCTTAAGAGATGGCCATTTTTAATTCACCATCATATAGATTTTCCAATATTTTTTTAATTTATTTTTTGATAACGTGTTTAATTCAATTTAAAGAATTATTTTAACTATTTTGGTTTTTATTTTTTACTTCATGGGTTGTCGTAGATTGCATGGAACAAAGGTCTTTTCATATGTAGGAATTGGCAAAAATAAAGAAATGGTGGTGATTGATATTATTTATCAAAATGTCTAAAACAGAGGTTACCATACCAACATGAATCTTGAAAATTGTGTTCAAATAGCTGGTGTTGCAGCTTTGCTTACTCGGTCCGTGATAACTAAATAAATGGTACTGTATTAATTTGAAATTTATCATTTAATGTTGATTTTTGGTTAATTTATTATTGATAAATTTTTTTCCGAAACTTCTATATCATATGATTTTATTTATTTTTATTCATCTCGCATTTTTTAATTAATATTGGTATATTATCTATTGGTGCTTTTAGTAAATAATCAAGAGTTCTAATTCATTTGTAGGATCAAATATATTACTCGAAAATCCTATACAATATTTTGTGCAAAACATTTTAAGAGAATATAATGGTGCTAGAGGAATTTCTAATGCAAATAACAAAAGAAATAAAGTAAAAGCGCTTAAATTAACAAAAACAAGTAAAGAAGCTAGTATACAAAAAGAAAAAAGTAATTAAAATGATTGGATTAAAAATGGAACACACGCTCATACATTTCTCACAAACTCGTTATCTTAATGAATCGGATGTATGAGTTTTAAAGAGAACAAAATGAAATGTGAACCCTGATTACATATTCGATATATGCTTATATACTATGTACATTATCAACTGCCAACAACAGCAATCTCTTCAAAATTTGACACATATACTGCTACATGGGCTTTTGTCTTCTGAATTTGAATATATATTTTAATCTTAAACAGGTTCTTCATCTATGACTTGATTCTGACTTTGACATTGTTTTGCTTCTTGATCATTTTCCTCCAGATTTGTCTTTTCAAAAATACCTTCATAATTAATCACTTTTACTTCTAATGGTTTTGGGTTAGTTTCATCAAAATTAAATTGAATTGATACTTCTATTGTTATGGTTCATTTGTTAAATATTCTAAAAGCTTTTTACACAGTGGAATGTTCTATGAATATGCCTTCATCAGCATTTGCGTCAAATTTTAAGAGAGGTTATCTTTCCTGTTGTTAAGGATAAAGCATTTGCATGCAAAGACATGGAGATGAGATATATTCGATTTTCTTCCTTTACATAGTTCATATGACGTCCGCTTTAAAATTGGTCTTATCAAGACATGATTCATGATATATCAAGCAGTGCTTACTACATCAACCTAGAAATACTTAGGAATATTAGTCTCATTGAACATCAACCTCGCAAGATCTTCTAGAGATCTATGTTTCCTCTCTACTACCCCATTTTTGGGGACTTATTCGAGTGGAAAAGGTGTGTCTAATAGTGTTCTCTTTACAGAATTTTTCAATTTTTTCAATTTGGAACTCTCTGTCATGGTTGCTTCTAATGGATGCAGTATTTACTCTTTATTCATTCTGGATAACTTTGGCTAGTTTTTGAAAGGCTGAAAATGCATCTCTTTTTTGAGATAGAAATTATGTCCATGAGTAGCGAGAGCAGGCATCCACAATTACAAGGGCATAGACATTTCCACCAAGACTTAGGGTTCTAGATGAGCCAAAAAGATCCACGTGAAACTACTGTAAAGGCCAAAAATATTTATGGAAACAATATTTTTTGCTTTAAAAAGAGGCACTTACTTGCTTTACTTTTTGACACACATCGCATAATATATTCTTTTCAAAAGGTAAGTTTGGCAGGTCATTTACAAGATCCTTGCAGACCATCTTGTTTAGCGGTCCATGTGGATGTGAGCTATTCTCATATTCCATATCCAAGATTCATCCTCGTTACTCAGGATACATACATCATTTAAAGGAATTATGTTTAAATTTACATTGTAGATATTACCAATTTTGGAGCTCATAAATAAAGTTTCATTTGATTTAGATTTCGTTACCCTATAACTAGACGAATCAAAGGTTAATTTTTTACCTTTGTCACATAATTAACTTATGCTAAGTAAGTTATGCTTTAGCCCTTTAACCAAAAAACCTTCCCTAATCGTTGGTCTAGGGGACTTAGTACCAAAACCTAAAATTTTCCCCTTATTATTATCACCATCAGAGACAAACTCTCCCTTCTTGAAAAAAAAGGAGGAGAATAAGGTTTTATCAACTGACATTTGCTTTGAACAGCTGCTATCAAGGTGCCATTCAGCATTCGAGATTGTAAAGCACTCCTAAAATAAAAAACTAGATCTTAACTTTAGGTAACCATGTCATCTTGGACCCTCTATTGTTAGTTTCATAAACGTTCTTTTCTTTTGACTTGATAATAGAGACACAAGCATTTGATGAAGTAGATGAATTTTTTATTTTACGCTCACAATATTTTTTATAAAAGTATGAAGAAGGATGTCCTTTTCTGTCATGACTTTTCTTAATAAAACAGCACATGGCAATATGACCTACTTTATTACAATAGTTGCATTTTAAGGTTTTGCAATGAGAAGTGGACTTATCTTTACAAATGTTGCTAAATTTCACATTAGTTGCTCTTGTCAAGTTAATCCTCTTCGTTAGAAGTAGACAAATTTTGAACTTAATTATTTTGTCTTTCTCTAAGAATTTCTATTTATTCCTCAAGGTTCTTTTTTAGATTTAAGATAAGTAATAGTATCCTTGTGTATGGAGACAATTTGTTCTTGTTTATTTGTTTGTTTTGTTAGTTTCTAACAAATTCAAAAAATAGCATGATAAGAAAAATAAGATGTTACATCATCATCTTGATGATTTGTCATGAGAAATATGTTGCTTTCTGCTTCATCATCTGAAAATTCCATGTCGTTGTCTTCTTATGCGATGTAGGCTTTCTTGCCCCTTTTTTAGGTTTCTTCAATTTCTTCTGATTTTCCTTTTTAGCTAAAGGATCGTTTGTCCTGATGTGTCCTTTATTTTCACACAGGAAGCTTGTGGGGAAGAAAGGTGACTTTTCCTCATCTTTTTCTTTCTCTTATTTTTGTTGTTTCTCATGCCCTAAGAAACTTTTAAAGTTCTTTACTATAAGAGACATGTCACCATAAAAGTCAGAGTCTTCTTCTTTGAGTGCTAGACTTTTGCTTTTTTTCTTTCTCTTTCCTCATCAATGGAAAGTTTCATTAGTTCCATCTCATATTCCTATAATTTTACAAAAATAGTATGTGTGTCCATGGTTGGTAGATCCCTATATTCATAAATCACCAACACTTTAGGTTGCCAGCTAAATTTGTTTCCCAGAATTTACATATGATTCACGATATGAGCAAACCGTGTGGGCATCTAATTTACGTTCTCTTCACGTTTCATTCTAAAAAGTTAAAAATCATGAGTTAATGTGCTCATCCTTGCCCTCTTTATCTCAATAGTTCCTTCATGGATAATTTGTAGGATGTCCCATATTTATTTTGAAGTCTTGTAGTGAGAAACTCACAAAAATTCATCAAGGTCGAGAGTAATAGTTATGATATCTTTTTTTTTTAAATCACACTGCACATTTTCATTATCATCTTTTGTCCAATACTTTTCAGATTTGTTCACTACAACACCATCATAATCGTATGTAGGAACAAATGGACCTTCTTTCACAGTCTTCCAATTACTACAATTCATCCCTTCTATAGAAAAAAATCATTTTCTCATTCCATAAACTATACATTTCCCCATTAAAGGATGGAGGTGTATTTATTAAATAGTTTGAAGTCATTTTCCTCCTTGGACGATTAGTCGTTAACATCATTTAGTCTTTGATACCACTTGTTGGACAAGTGACTCCAAGCACAAGAGGGAGTGAATTGTGGTATTTAAAATTCGCGATTGATTTCGAGATTTTGTTACTGAAGAAGCAAATTATGTTAGAATGTTTAAGGTCGAAATATAAAACAGTAGAAAGTAAAATCAGTAAAGTAATTAGTATAAAATAAAAGATAAGGGTTAGAGAGATGACACCAATAGATTTTCTTGAGATTTGACTATAACATTTAGCTTTTATAGATTATGCCCACAAACCTTTAATATATATACAAGAAAATATGGAGATTTTACATTTTCTTATCTTCAACCAAAAGTGAGTTTTTCAATGGGATGAACTTATAAACATAGTAGATATTTTTAAATTGTTTATCTCAATAACCAAACTCAATTCTTCAAGAGTATCACACTCTTGAAAATAACAACAATGGAAAGACTCTGATGTAACTCCTTCCTCACAAACAATATTCACTCATGAGACACTAATGCAACTTTAGTAAAAAGAAAATATTTAAAGAGAGAGAAAAGAGAAATTAATTTAGAATAATTAGACAAATCATGAATGCTAGTGTGAAATGAAGAAATGAGGCACCTTATTTATAGAAAAAAAGAATTGGCTCAAAAAGGAAACAATCCATAGGTCAATTTACTCACCTAATTAGTTAAGTTCTAAGTCTAATCGATTAGGTACTTCAAATAATCAATTATTTGTGCCCAATATGCAAAGTTTGAATAAAAAGTCATTACCAATCATTAAGAGGTTGTCATAATCGATTATATAATTGATTTTTCTTTATCTAATTTATTAGCCTTAGTATCTAATCAATTAGAATTAGGATCTAATCGATTAGACTTAGGATCTAATAAGATTAGGTAGTTCAAAAGTTTCTCCTAATCAAACTAGCATTCTAATCAACTGCCTAAGGCTTAAAAATACTTTTAGGTGTTAGTTAGTTAGTTAGTTAAAAGAAGGTTTTATAAAATGTTTTAAGTGTCTGTATGAGTTGTCTTTGTATGTTAGGAGTTACTCTTCAACTTTCACAAGAATCTGGTCGCTCAGACAGACACGAACAAACGAGTTTTCACGCTTTCTCTCTTTTCCAATGATGAGCCTTTTAATTTATTTTCCAGAATACAATAATCATATAAACACTTCAACAGAATCTTGAATCTCCTATTGGATGAGGCTTGAGATGTCTTCAAGTTAATTACCACCATTAAAGACTTGAAAAGATATTACCACCGAAATCAGCAATAATTAGTGTAGTCGTTATCAAAACATTTGGAAAGTTGTCACCATGATCATAGTTTCATACCTACAAGCATATAAATCCACAAGGGTTGCCCTCATTTTTGGGGAATTTGCCTTTGCCATTGATTTGGGAGTCTAATCAACTGCCTAAGGCTTAAAAACATTTCCAGGTGTTTGTTAGTTAAAAGAAGGTTTTATAAAATGTTTTTAGTGTGAGTATAAGTTGTCTTTGTATCTTAGGAGTTACTCTCCTACTTTCACAATAATCTGGTCACTCAAACAGACACGACCAGACAAATTTTCACACTTCCTCTCTTTCAAAACAATGAATCTTTTAAGTTTTTTTTTTTTGTCAAATACAATGATCATACAAACACTTCAATGGAATCTTGAATCTCCTATTTGACGAGGCTTAGGATGTCTTCAATTTAATCACCACCATCAAAGAGTTGAAAAGATATTAGCACCGACTTCACCAATCATTAGTGTTGTCGTTATCAAAACATTTGGAAAGTTGTCAGCAAGATCATTGTATCATACCTACAAGCACATAAATCCACAAGGGTCACCCTCATTTTCGGGAAAATCTCCTTTGGCCTTGATTTGGGTTAGTTAAACTCCATCAAAAAATAGTTGTGTTTTCTTAACAACTCTTGCTAGATAAGTTCTCCTCGAGAGGGAACCAAAGAATTTAAAGTGTTATTTTGAATCGTTTTGTTTCTTTAGTTGTTTTTTTAGGGATATCCTAGTATTTTTCGGGCCTGCACGTTCTACTTATCCTAATTTTAGGATGTTGTATGGTATTCATCTTTCTCCGCTTTATATAATATTTATATTTTTCTTTTTAAAAAAGTTAAATTAGTTACCACAATCCTAGTTTTTAAGTTAGCATCTTAGTTAAAATCCTAGTTCATGATTGGTAACGGGAGGAATATACGGGGACATCAATATAATTAGCAATATATCTTACAATAATCTTATTTGAAAGTTTCAATATTAGAATGTATCAAATGGAGAAAATGCATGTGGCTTTACACATAATTATTATATTTCTACTAATAGCAAATTGTATGTGTAGTGTTCTATATAGCAACGACATTTCAGTTTCAAGATGTGTTTGATACGTCTCAATGTCTAACGCCAAAACAAAATTGAAATATGTAGTTACATTTAATTATTCTATTGTTTTTAAAATTATTACCTAATCATCGACATTAACGTGTGAGTGTTATGTTTGGTATTTATGTCTATTTCAATGAAACTTGAAACAACTAATTGTTACAACAATGCTTATTAATACCTACCTTGCTTGATTAATGAATAGAACAATTGTGACAATTCACCATATTCCATACATGGTTGTTTCAAGGCAGATTTTTTTCATTTTACTTAAATTTGTATTCAGAATTTTGGAGATAGGAATGAGTATTGGGGTTACCTTTATGACAACAACATACTCGCCTGGTCCTTTTGATTAAACACACATTTAATGTATAATGCTTCAACGCTTTCATTAGCATATATGGTCTTATTATCACCATAATATTAGAAGGTTTTGTTCTAAACACTCAACACATATTTCAATAGAAAAACATGTTGAGTTATTGGAGGTCATATGATTATTCTTGTCAAGACACTCAATTTTAGTTCTAAGGAGATCTTGGGACTAACACGATGGAAGAGATTAATGAAAACTCTGATAGTATGAAGTCTACTAATCCAAGCCAAAATATGTCCCTCACCAGATATTTGTTTTCCTATATTTGATGTAGTCTTTATATATATATATATATATATATATATATATATATATATATATATATATATATATATATATATATATATATATATATATATATATATATATATATATATATATATATATATATATATATATATATATATATATATATATAAAATAATTTAGACATTTGCATTTTGATAATATAAATGTGTTGATTTAGATGTAGTTTTTGATTCAAAAAATCTGCCTTTTGTTAAAGATTAAAGTAAATCTTTAAATAGTACTTTTTAGGAGAGTGTTCTTTGAGGTTGAGGTTTAGAATAACTACTTTTCATAAAACACTATTAATACTAGGCCAATTTTAATGCTTTCAACACAAATTTAGGCTATAAGAAGAGGTTTTTATGGGATGTAGGGTGGCACTAAAATACCTTGGGTGTGTTTGTATGATGTCTCTAAACTTATGTGTTGCAGGAAGTTAGGAGTTAGTGTAGGATTTTTGTTTGGTTAATTTGTCTATGTTAGGTAAATGGTTTACCTTTCACCTAAGACTAATGGGTTATGGAGGGACATTCTTTCTTCAAAATATGGGTCCTAAGTGATTTCTTCTTAGAGGAGTAGTAGATTCCCCAACAATCATTTTTCCTCCGTCATGGTGGAAATAAATTTCTCTTTTAGATATATAACACACTCTTCGGATGAACCGACAAACAACTTCAACTTAGTCTTCAAGTTCAACTTTATTTAAAACAGCGGAAAAATTCACGTTCATCATAAAAATATTTTTAACCGACATTAAACAACCTTTCATCAAAAAATAGAACAGAGTTTATAATACTCTAACAAAAATCACCAAAATAAAATAACAATAATGCAATTAACAAGAGTTCATCCCCCGGTGTTACATATCAGAGCACAGACACCAAACCAAATAAATAAGAAGAGCTACTTCTTCTAAACTTCGCGTCTTAGCTACTTCGGCTCATCTGCACGTTACCAATATAAAGGTAACATTCAAACAGAAGGGATGAGATATCATAACAATATAAAAGGAAGTATAATAATGAGTAGGCACCCATTTAAGCACGCATAATTATACTCTTCAGCGTCAAATATCAAAAGATACTCGGTGTAATGCAATAGGACTGACCCGACTCAAATGCATGTGGTACCATCAGGGCATAAGCCCCCATCATTCGTCAATACATGTCATCTTACGTCAATACAGGTCATCTTACGCCAATACAGGCCATCTTAAAGGAACATAAGTCCTGACTATGAATGCATGTGACATTGACATGCAATAACATTTATCTCATTAATATCATGCCAATACAGGTCATCATCATCTTCATCGTACATCACATCATACAAACAGTTGCATCAATCATACAATGTTATTATCATCGCATATTAACAAAATACGTACAAAAAGCATAAGTTATATCAAATAATCTCCTACTAATCTCCAATGTATTTTTATGAGATAGAAAATAATTTTAGCTTTCCAATGGTCCAAACAGCGCGTCAAACGGACACCCGAGTCAAAAGTTATGGACTTTACAAGTTTTGAAAAAATGTTGTCAACTTCAGGAAATCGATTTCTCCAAGTGGTAAATCGATTTCCTCACTTCTAGAGGCCAATTTTTGCAATTTTCGCACAGGAAATCAATTTCCCAAAAAGATAAATCGATTTTCAACATTCCAGTAGGCAAAATACGTGTTTTTCTCTCAGGAAATCGATTTCCCTAAGTGGTAAATCGATTTCCACCAGCCCAATGGAAAAAATATATATTTTTCATTCAGGAAATCGATTTCCCCAAGTGGTAAATTGATTTCCACCCTGTGACAGTAAAAAATTCTACAATTTTTCCTCCTACGGGATTTCTTTCTCAAACTCAAAAATTCGAATTTCCATAAACAACCAGTAGCTTTTGTTTGATAGATTATGCACATATTATATTAGTCCAATTCAATTCAATACACATCATCAATTTCACATAACATACATCAAAATCTCATCAATTGGGTAAAACCCCATACAATCAAATAATGAGAACTCAAGACCTACAACTATAGGAACCTAATTACTACCATTCCCCATCATTATACAACTCATTATAGAGTTAGAACCACATTCTTACCTTTGATTGGTGATTCTCTACTCTTCAATGGTTTTCTTACCCTAGCCTCCTTGTGCCTCTTCTCCTCTTTCACGTTCTCTGTTTTCATGTTCTCTAATTTTCTCTATTTTTCAATTCTCCTTTTTCTCTCTTATTTTAGATAACCCCTTTACTAATTTCTAACTTCACTAATGGGCTTAACAACAACACCCTTACTATTACTCATGCTAACACACATAGGCCCAACTAATTATTATTAAATAATAATTTTTATTCTAATTATATTAAATCATCTCATTTTCTAATAAATTAAACCAAATAAATAATTACAACTAATTATATTTATTTAATTCTACAACTTCTAAATCAAAGGCACTACCCTCTATTCTACGAATACATACCCTCCGATACCACAATCATCCTATAATTCATATTTTCCCTAAATAACTCACAATCAAATTATTAAATAATTAAATAAATAAACGGCCATTACAGTTTCGGTCTCGTGGTATAGGATTTTTAGATGGTTAAGTTAGTCTTTTGTCTTCTAGGAGGATATTGCGTCTCTTTTTAAATTTGTGTTAACTTAGATGTGTTTCCTAAGATTATAAATGATATGATTGTCGTTTGACACTCGGTGGTTTGATTTATTTAGAAGTATTAAAACAATTTGAGTTTTTTAGATACATTCGTTAATGTGAAGCATTTGGAGGATATGAGTATTGTTCTTGCTTGGAAATGACTCCTCGGAAAGTCCTTAAACTACTTATACCCTTTTTCGGTTGGCTGAAGAATCCTATTATGTGTCTGGGCTAGTAGCGGTTTTGAATGACTTTGGGTAGGAATTCTTAACGATCTTTTTTTTGGGAGTATTTTGCTCTAGAAATTTTTTATCCATATTGTTGGCCTTCAGTGTCTCAATGTGGAGAATGGTTAACTATGTTTCTCTCCTTTTATTTATGGATCTTCTTGTTGTCTTTTTTTAGAGTTTTATTATTTTTGTGTTTTTGAGATTAATAGTCGGTGTTTTGTAGCTTGTAGCGTTTGGTTTTATTAAGCATTTCTTACACCGAATTTTATTCTTACCGATTTTTCAGTTGGTTAAATATATATATTAATTTTTTTCTTTTTGATTTATATATGTTTTTGCCATTAAAAATGGTGCTTTTCATAAGACTATTATATCAATTTTCGGAAAGAGCTATTCAAAATATCCCTTGTTTCTTTCTATCGGGTATGTTGTGAAAAACGATACCAATAACAAAGTATAATAGGGAATTAGGGAAGAGAGTAAGAACACAAGAATTGGTTATAACTGCTATTCTTTTACTTTCTCTTAAAACAAGATTACAAGTTTACAAGAATAACAAATAACCCAGTGGCGGAGCCGGGAATTTTAGACAGCCTGGGCAAAAACTTTACATCATTGATTATTCATATGTTTTAATTTTCACACCCTATTTTTACTAATTTTGCCCATAATTTTGCCCCGATTTTGTCTAAAAATCGACTATTAAATTGGGAGAAGTACAAAGAAAATAGGGATTGAGCCCGGGCGCTTGCCCGGGCTAGCTGGGCCTTGGCTCCGCCCCTGAAATAACCTCTCTCACCCTAAATTAGGATTTGCAGCTTAGCAATGATGAGAGACTAGTATGCTATTTATAATAAAACCTAACATACTAACTAATGGGCTTTTTCAGCAAGGCCCATTACACAAGCCATCTTAATAAACAAGCTAACTTAACAAATTAGGGTTTAAACACTAAAACCTAATTTAACATGCTAACAACTCTAGCATCTTCGACATCTGCATGCTAGACCCATCTTCGACTACAGCATGCACACTTCGACACCAGCATGTGAACAAACCTTCGACTTCATGCTTAACTCTGTCGAACTGTCGAACCAAGAAGCTACCTTCGACAATACTAGAGTTCGATCCAATATCTCACAGGGTAGTCCAGCACTGATTGTTTCCTTAGATGTCTTGGGTTTTATTTTTCGGCACCTTTACTCTTTAAGGGTGTGTTTGATTGTGAAGAGAGTATGAGAAGAGAGAAATATGTAAGAAAGAGTATGAAAAGAGATAAAGAGATTAGAAATAGGAGAAATACTTGCATGGATACGAACCTAAACCCATATTTTTAGGCACAACCAATAAAAAGAGAGAGAATATAAATTTATTTAAATTTTAATTTTGTTTTTAATTGGCATCATGGTGGTGGTTGAGATAAAAGAGGAGAGAGACAATTTTATTTTTTAATTTTTAATTAATAAAAAAATGTGATTGGTTGTGTGTAAGTACAGGTGTTATGGTTGTGTCTATGTAAGTATTTTCCTAGAAATAGAGTAAATTTAGTGTATCTATTATCCATCAAATACTAATCAATTGACCAAACTACCAATAATGCCCTTTTCTCAAAAAAAAATATACTATAAAAAAGATATTTTAGACCATCTCCAACGCATGTATTTTTCAGTTCCGTCCGCCAACTGTCAAAATTTTTCCTATCATGCAGTCCGCCACACATGCAGCTGGTAGTGTGCAATGCAACGGTCCTTTGCATTAAAATATTATAAAAAAATATAGACGTTGTTCAACGGCTCTTCTTCTTTTTTTTTATTTATTTATTTTGTTTGGTTATAAATAGAAGTCAATATTTTTCAAATTGTATCTCATAAATTTATTCCTCTCACACAATTTTATCATCCTATTAATCTTCAATTGATCATATATTTTACCAAATTCTCCATCTTATTTGTTCAAATTATTATTGTTAAGGTCAAATGGACCCTAATCAATATAATGTTCAACAATCTATGTTTCATCTCAACCAAAATCAGCAAAATTCTAATCCTCAAATTCTCAATTTCCCCCACCACCATCAAACTCTACCGTATTTTTTTCACCACCAAACAACCCAAATATGTATTTTAGACCACATATAAATACTCATGGGATGAATTTTTCTCATCATGAACCCGAAACACCAAATGAGTTTATGTCCGAACGTCAAGTTCCACAATTTTCAACTCAAGTTGGTATTGAAAATATTACAATTGATAAAGAACAAAGGCGTCCAGTTAAAAAAAAAACCTCGAGAGATATTCACAAGGGAAGAAGATACACTTCTTATGCAATCATGGCTCAATGTTTCAAAGGATCCAATTGTGGGAGTTGATCAAAAAGTCTATAGCTTTTAGTTAAGAATCACCGATAATTATAACCAATATCGTGGGCAATCACGAGAAAAGCTACAAGGCCAATTAAAATCTCGATGGCATCGAATAAATGGCCTTGTTCAAAAATTTGTTGGGTGTTACAAACAAGCTGTTCATGGAAAAAAAAGTGGGGCATCAGATAAAGATATCTTAGTCAATGCACATGCTTTTTTTGAACAAGATGAAGGTGCACCATTCAATCTTGAGTATGCATGGAGGCTTTTAAAAGATGAACCTAAATGGATGGGAGCATGCACCGAAAATTTTTCAAAGAGAACAAAGAATTCTACTAGTGGTGCATACACGACATCACCAAACTCAGAGACACCTTCAAGTTATGAGTTTAACTCATCATCTACAATGGAGCGTCCAATGGGACAAAAGGCGACAAAACGAAAAGGTAAGGCAAAGGAAAATACAAATGCAATTGAACCTCCTTCTAGTGTGATTTCTGATACAATGAATAAAATAATGGATTTAATGGAAAATCTAGCACGGCTTAAGGAGGAAGAAAACAAATTAGTCAAGGAAAAGATGGAGTCTGAAGCACGACTTAAGGAGGAAGAAAACAAATTAATCAAGGAAAAGATGGAGTTTGAAGCAATGCAATTCATAATGTCAGACACTTCTAAGATGAATGATACTCAGCGTGAATTTCATGAAAAACGTTGTAATAACCTAAAAGAAAAATATGGATGGTAAAGTGTTCTAGTATTTATTATATTTAAATATTATGTAGTACTTGTTATGTATCAACAACTATTGTAATAAGATGCAACATTCTAGTATTTATTATATTTCAAATATTATTCAAAATAGTCGTTATTCAAATTAAATATTATTCAAACTAGCCGTTATTCAAATTAAATATTATTCAAACTAGCCGTTATTCAAATTAAATATTATTCAAAGTAGACGTTATTCAAATGAGGGTTGATGCAACTGGTAAAATGCCTAGAAGTGCACTTCTGCTATTCGTATGTTAGCATATGGATCTTCTGCTGACATTGTAGACGAATATGTTCGAATTGTTTAAAGCACTGCAATTGAGTGCTTAGAGAGATTCGTAATGGGCGTGAATGAGGTATTTGGGGCCGAGTATTTGCGAAGGCCTAATAACAATGATGTTGAACATCTTTTACAAATGGAGGAGTCGCGTGGATTTCCAGGCATGCTAGGTTCCATTGATTGTATGCATTGGGAATGGAAGAATTGTCCTGTTGAATGGAAAGGACAGTTTTGTCGAGGTGATCATGGTAAACCCACGATCATGCTTGAAGCAGTGGCATCGCAAGACCTGTGGATTTGGCATGCATTTTTTGGTATTGCAGGTTTGAACAATGACATTAATGTGTTAAACCAATCCAATGTGTTTAATGATATTTTGGAAGGACGTGCTGCTAGTGTGCAATATACAATAAATGGATCTCCATATAATATGGGGTATTATTTAGCGGATGGTATATATCCTGAGTGGGCTACATTTGTCAAAACTATTTCGATGCCGCAAGGAGAAAAGAGAAAACTATTTGCACAACACCAAGAATCAGCTAGAAAGGATGTGGAACGGGCATTTGGAGTGCTTCAATCTCGTTTTGCAATAATACGTGGTCTAGCGCGTGCTTGGCACATGGAAACCCTCAAGCATACCATATATGCTTGCATCATATTGCACAACATGATTGTCGAAGACGAACGACATACATATGAAGGTGATTTTGATTACTCTTACGATAATGTAGGTAACAACAACTCAACGACTGAAACATTTAACGGTCCTCATCCGAATCTTGCAACAAGACTACAAAGAAGAGCAAATCTTCGTGAAAAACAAATTCATCGCCAACTTCAAGGCGATCTAGTCGAGCATATTTGGGAACGTTTTGGATATGAGGACGATGAAAATTAAATTTGAGTAATTCTGTTATGTAATTTATTTTTATTGCTTTTAATTATATGTCATGCACTTGAGATTAATTTTAATTATAATTTTAAATTTTATGTTTAATTTTATTTATTTTATATTAACTACAATTTATATTATTATTTTAAATCAAATAAAATTTAGTAGGAATAAAATATTAATATACAAAGTAAAATTGTGGGACCCAATATGAGTTCTTTGAAATTACACCATTGGAGTGAAAATTGAAGTGGGTTGCTTCAAGATGATGTGGACTAATGGGTCTCACAAAGAACCAAATAATAGGTTGCACCATTGGAGATGCTTTTAGAGCATCTCCAATGGTGCAACTTACATTTTGAGTTCTTTATGGGACCCACTAAGCCACATCATATTAAAAGAATTTATTTAATTTTAACTTTAATAAAAATCTGATATGGGTCCCACAACTTTACCTCATAACTTGATTTGATTGGGTACTACAATCTTTTAGTTGTTGCATTGCAATGCAACTCTATTATGACATGGCAAATTTTTTAAATATTTAATTATTAAATTAATGGTACATGTGGAGAACTCAATAGAAGAAACTACTATTGGAAATGGTCTTAGAGCATATCCAATGGTAGGATTTTTCAATGAGTTCTCCAACTAGACATCAATATAATAATTAAATATTGAATCAATTTGCCATGTCATAGTAGAGTTGCATTGCAATGCAACTAGTAAAAAATTGTAGTACCCAATCAAATTACTTTATGAGGTAAAGTTGTGGGACCCATTTGAATTACATCAATAAAATAAATATTAAATAAATTATTTTGAGATGATATGGCTGGTGGTACCCATAATGAACTCAAAAATGGATTGCACCATTGGAGATGGCCTTAGTAACTAACAAATTAACACTATAACTTTTCTCCTTTCCTATAACTATTCAACACTTGGCAATTAAAATTCTTTCTCCCACTTCTTTATTGCCATTTGTTTTCATTTCATTGGCTAATTTATTTGAAAATCACTTTAATTTTCAATTTTTCTTCTTTCAATTCAACCATATGGTGCCGGCATTGAAATGTGCACCCCCCCTATCTCTCTATCTTGTGGTCCTCTTTCTCTCTCTTTCTTCTTATTTCTTTTCTTCTTTGATTTAAACTACTTTATAAACAATTGAACATTTCTAAATATATAACAAACTCCAATAGTGCATGTTTTTAAGATGTAGCCGTATAGGTTTTTAACAACTCCAACTTTATCATTTGAAATTCAATTAAAATATTATTTTTTATTAATATTTCACATATTATACTTTTTCTAATTGATAAGTATTTAAAATGATGATTGATTATATATTTAGAAATGTTCAATTGTTTATAATAGTTTTAATAAACTATTAATTTGATATGCATTATACAAATTTTATTATTTTACATTTATAAGTGTTTTTAAATAAATTATGCACCAACTAAAATTAATTGATCAAACAGACTAAATTGCCCTTTCACTTAAAAATCATTTATAAATTAAAAAAAAGATAATTATGTAACAAACAATATAACATTAAATTTTTTTTTACTTTTCAATAACCAGAAGTCAATTGTTTGTCTCTCATTAATCCAATTTAATTTTTTCCCTCTTTCCATCCATAACATCCTTGGATATTTCTCATCACTTTCCACAATTTTCTCTGTGTTCTTCTCTTTCAAATTTTGCATTTATATCTAAAATTTTATATTTGTATTGGTTAAATTTCATTTTTTTCCAACTCACATGTTCTTACATGTTATTAGGCTGTATTTTACGGGTCACTATCAACAAAATACATATTTTATTTATTTTTTTAAATGTTAAAATTATTTTTATTCTCTTTCCGTCTCATGGGTCAATTTTTTCTTTATATAATTATTTAATATTAAATAATTTATTTCAAATTTATTTGTATTTAAATAATTTTATACCATATCAATTGCATGATAGTATAATGTATTTTTTAATTTTAATAACATTAAAAACATATTTATCTCACGGGTCACTAACAAGTAAATATTTATTTTACTTTAATCAATCATTATTTTAATTTAAAAGACAAAATCTTTATTTTTAAATATTAATTTTTTCTCCATCTAACAATTATATTTTTTTCTTCTTTGTGTATGATTATTTAATATAATTAAATCTATATGATTACTGTTCATTTTAAAAAAAGATAAATTATTTTAAATTTTACATTTGTATTTGATATTATCTAAATATTATGCCATTAAGACTCATTCATGTGTTATCACATTAACAAATATTTTATTGTTATTTTTTATTTCATGATTAATATTTGAAGATTCTAAATTACTAAATATATTTTTTAGTTATTTACACAATATTATAATTAAATTACCCGTGCGGGAGCACGGGTCTTTTACTAGTTGTTTGGTATAAGATAGAAAGAAGAGAAATTGAGAAGAAAGAAGAAAGAAGTGTTTATTAATTATTTGTGAAAATCCAAATATGTCCATGCATTAAAAAGGACTTATAAAATTAATTTCCTTTTTAATTTGATTTCATTTAAATTATATTATAATTATAATAAAAAATTACATTATCAATATATATTTATGTGTGTGTCTCTGTGTGTGTGTTTGAGGATCAAATGACATTAGGACGTCAAACTTAGTAACATGACACCTCTGATAACTCATCACCCCATGTCCGTATAATAAAATTCACGATTGGATTGAAAGTTATTATCATATAGATCACATCACGCCTTTTACAACAATCAAAAGTCATTTTATAAGTTAAAGAGAATGATCAAAACCAACGATTTTCATGAAGTTTTGTCAGACGTTAGTTTTTATGCATCTCATTGACATGTCAAATGATTTTCAATTGATGTTAAATTTTATAGACATGATATATATATATATATATATATATATATATATATATATATATATATATATATATATATATATATATATATATATATATATATATATATATATATATATATATATATATATGTTGATAGATTTCAATTTAACGGTGGATTTTGTTATATATGAATATGAAGTAAAGAATTATCGGAAATGTCATGTTATTATAAGTTTGTCATCTTGGTGTCATTTGATCTGATCTTATATATATTATTTAATTACTCATATGAATTATAATTGGCTGAATATACTGTCCATGAATGTAGTGTGCAAATTAATTGAAAAAGGGATAAAAATGGAATTTGAAAATAAGGAGTATTAGTTGTTCCTTTATTTTCTTTTCTTTTTTGATGGAAAAAAATATATTAATAAAGGGCCAAATTAGCAAAAATAACAGGATACTCCTCAACATGAGGGATAAAGCCTAACCAAATACGAGAGTCAACCCACTTCCCAATACTCACTAACCTATGGGCATCAATTGTTCCTTTCTTTGTTGTTTTGAGAAGACTAGAAAAATGTGTGGGTTATAGGATGCTAATTAGGAACCCTAACAAACTAAGGAAAAGCTATAAAATAAAGAGACAATAAAAGCTAACTTATAAAAATAAACTTCATTTCATTTCTTTGATATCTCAAATGTGTCAAAGACACTACATTATATAATATCCATAATGGATAAAAAAACCTAAAGGCCAAATACTATTAGAACCCAATAATAATACTAATAATAATACTAATAAATACTATTATACCATCTATCATTGCCGCCGGGTTCACTTAAACCTTGTCCTCGAGGTTCTAATATTAACCCCAAAATAATAGAAATAGATGATTTTTTTTAATTAGAAAAACAAACAGCAAATAAAAAAGGAATGAGTGGTTACTACTACTAAATGGATGGCAGGTTTTTAAATGTGAAGGTGATGACTCGGACCTAGTGCCATGTTGTATCGTTTTCAGTAGAGAGAGAGGATGGGAAAATAACCAAATAGCAAGAAAATAAAAAAGGGGGATGAATTAATCCAGGCCACGTGTTGATAAAATATTGGAGGTTAAGGTCTCACACGGATTGTGCTTCTTGCAGGCGGTTGAGATCAAAACGTGATGATCTAACGATGAGTATTGAGTTTACAATTTCAACTTCACCTTTCCCTTCATCTCTCACTACCACTACTACCATACTGAATCTGTTTCTTTCTCCTTTGTTTTTTTTTTCTTTTTTTTTTTCAAACAAAATAAGTAGAAACTATGAGAAATATTAAAATTATGAAAATATAAATTTGGTAGTTTCGGTGGCGGCTCAGGCGGTGGTCGCGGCCGAGAACAGGTAAATAGTGGTTGTGAAAAAGATAATGAATTTAGTGATTTTGGCAGCATTGTTGTTTTTGGCAATGATGGTGTTGTTTTTGCCGATGAAATTGTGTTGTTTTCTAATTACAAACCTGATTTTTCTGATGGCAATGTTTTCTTTTTCAACAGTGGATCTTTTTTTTCCGAAATGGATGTCGGAGATACTGTCGCAGTTCTTGCCGGAGATGCTACCGGAATGCTCGCCGGAGTTGATTTTAGTGAAACAGAAACTTTTTTAATATCTTCTTTTTCTTCCTCCATCTGTCTTTCCATAGTACTCAAAACATATTTTTCTTTCAATTTTTCTTGTGTTTTTTTGAATGAATCACAAATATTCTGAATTTGTTCTTTCAACTCTTCTCTATATTTGTTTGATAACTCATGAGTTTCAATCAAATATTGTTTCAGAGTTTCTAGGTCTTGGTAAAATGTTTCTGATTGTAAATTTGAATTTTGGGGTTCTGGTTGGTATGAAATATATGGGTTAGGTGAAGGTGGATATGATGTGTATGGGTTAGATGATGTAGGTGGTATAGTTGTGACAGTAGAGTAATAAGAAGAAATTGAGTGATAATAAAATGGTGATGGAACACTAACATATGGAAGGAGTGAAAGATTGATAGTATGGATTTGCCATGGAAGGATTGAAGTTCAAGGATGAAAGCACCAATTGATAGGATGCTAATTAGGAACCCTAACAAACTAAGGAAAAGCTATAAAATAAAGAGACAATAAAAGCTAACTTATAAAAATAAACTTCATTTCACTTCTTTGATATCTCAAATGTGTCAAAGACACTACATTATATAATATCCATAATGGATAAAAAAACCTAAAGGCCAAATACTATTAGAACCCAATAATAATACTAATAATAATACTAATAAATACTATTATTCCATCTATCATTGTCGCCGGGTTCACTTGAACCTTGTCCTCGAGGTTCTAATATTAACCCCAAAATAATAGAAATAGATGATTTTTTTTTAATTAGAAAAACAAACAGCAAATAAAAAAGGAATGAGTGGTTACTACTACTAAATGGATGGCAGGTTTTTAAATGTGAAGGTGATGACTCGGACCTAGTGCCATGTTGTATCGTTTTCAGTAGAGAGAGAGAGGATGGGAAAATAACCAAATAGCAAGAAAATAAAAAAGGGGGATGAATTAATCCAGGCCACGTGTTGATAAAATATTGGAGGTTAAGGTCTCACACGGATTGTGCTTCTTGCAGGCGGTTGAGATCAAAACGTGATGATCTAACGATGAGTATTGAGTTTACAATTTCAACTTCACCTTTCCCTTCATCTCTCACTACCACTACTACCATACTGAATCTGTTTCTTTCTCCTTTGTTTTTTTTTCTTTTTTTTTTCAAACAAAATAAGTAGAAACTATGAGAAATATTAAAATTATGAAAATATAAATTTGGTAGTTTCGGTGGCGGCTCAGGCGGTGGTCGCGGCCGATAACAGGTAAATAGTGGTTGTGAAAAAGATAATGAATTTAGTGATTTTGGCAGCATTGTTGTTTATGGCGATGATGGTGTTGTTTTTGCCGATGAAATTGTGTTGTTTTCTAATTACAAACCTGATTTTTCTTATGGCAATGTTTTCTTTTTCAACAGTGGATCTTTTTTTTCCGAAATGGATGTCGGAGATACTGTCGCAGTTCTTGCCGGAGATGCTACCGGAATGCTCGCCGGAGTTGATTTTAGTGAAACAGAAACTTTTTTAATATCTTCTTTTTCTTCCTCCATCTGTCTTTCCATAGTACTCAAAACATATTTTTCTTTCAATTTTTCTTGTGTTTTTTTGAATGAATCACAAATATTCTGAATTTGTTCTTTCAACTCTTCTCTATATTTGTTTGATAACTCATGAGTTTCAATCAAATATTGTTTCAGAGTTTCTAGGTCTTGGTAAAATGTTTCTGATTGTAAATTTGAATTTTGGGGTTCTGGTTGGTATGAAATATATGGGTTAGGTGAAGGTGGATATGATGTGTATGGGTTAGATGATGTAGGTGGTATAGTTGTGACAGTAGAGTAATAAGAAGAAATTGAGTGATAATAAAATGGTGATGGAACACTAACATATGGAAGGAGTGAAAGATTGATAGTATGGATTTGCCATGGAAGGATTGAAGTTCAAGGATGAAAGCACCAATTGATAGGATGCTAATTAGGAACCCTAACAAACTAAGGAAAAGCTATAAAATAAAGAGACAATAAAAGCTAACTTATAAAAATAAACTTCATTTCACTTCTTTGATATCTCAAATGTGTCAAAGACACTACATTATATAATATCCATAATTGATAAAAAACCTAAAGGCCAAATACTATTAGCGCCCAATAATAATAATACTAATAATAATACTAATAAATACTATTATACCATCTATCTGTGGGTCCGATGAAAACTATCTCTCTCTTCTCAATTTCCCTGCATTCTAAACATGAGAAATCAAGCCTTTCTCTTCTACTTATCTATTCAATGTCTTTCTCTTCACAACTTCTACTTAAACAAGCACACCCTAAGACTTGTCTCAAGAAAATATTCACACAAGGACCAACACAATTACAATTTTAACGTTTGGCTATGCTTAATTTCAAATATTAAAACAATTATAAGGCTCATACTGCCACACCGGTTAGATATATGTGATTGTTGGTGGATATGAGGCAACCCTTGAACAAAGAAAGTATTGATGAAGATCGAACTTGAAAACTCAAAGCGTGTGAATTTCACACTAACCTTTAGGAACAATTCGCCCCCACCAATTATTGTACATTTGATAGGAAGCAATTCCTACCAAGATTACAAACTAGGGTTTTCTACTAGAAAAGAGGAAGAACACTAAAATAACTTAATAAAATAAAAGATAAAATAACTTTTTGATTTCATTCATTCATTCTTTTCTCATCTCTCATTGAGTACATATATAATAGTAGAGGATAGTAACTAAAGGCCCAATAACTAATTAAAGGCCCAAATACAACTAGAATTCAAAAGCAATACTAATAATATAAATTCTACTTCTAATTAATCATAATCATTACTCTATCATTGCCAACCCCTTCAAAAACAACCTTGTCCTCAAGGTTGTAAAGCCAAATTGCTAACTCAAGCTTTCTTTTCTTTTTCTTTTTCTTTTTTTCCTGGATCCCACTGTTTAGACTGAACAATCATAACATGCAATTTATGTTGATACACTGGTGGAAGTGTGATTGTATGAGGTCCAATTCCATGGCAGCCTTCGTGGCCAATGTGTGAGTGAAAATTGATTCAAAATCAACTAGCAGACCAGTTTCAACAATATTAAGTACAGTCTGTATTACATCTTGATCCTTCAAAAATTCAACATTTTGATGTGCCTGACCAATAATCTCCATCCATTTCTGATTAGGGAGCCTTATCAACCGCTGAATATATTCATCTCTCTTTTGGGAATCAGACTCTACTTGAACCATATGAGCAACAGATTCATAGAAGTAGTGTATCTGATGAGGTTCAAGATCTGCAATAGTGATTGGAAGGCCTGATACAAGTTCCACCACAAAGGGCTCATTTTCGCAAACCTGGGTGATCACAAATTTCCACTTGCACTTCTGAACTTTTTTCAAAAAAGTGTTGCAGGCCATTTCCTGAACTCTAGGATGTGTCTCATGATTAAACTCGAACAACTTGTTAACAACAGTTTTAAGAAACTTCCCATGAGCTCGGAAAAAACGGGGATACTGGTCAACAACATACTTGATGTAGCTTGCAACTCTACCTTGAGCATCAAAAACCACAAGAATTGGCTTATTTTTATATTTCCATTCATTCTGACTGAACCAAACAACCGCCTTGCTTATCGAGGAAGGATCATACATTGAGTACCATTGCATATTATATCTCAGACTCTCAAATAGAATTTGCTTTTGGTCTCCTATGCCACTTGAATCCTGAAAAAACAACACCAGTATAGAAAATAACCACTACAGCATCAACAACATGTCCTCCAAGTCTAGGCATTGAAACACCAATAGCCGAACACCGAGTATCATCAGCTGCAACAACTCCAATTTTCGCAGAAGAGCATGACTTAAGGCTTTGACCGAGGCTAGATATGACATAAGACAAACCATCAGAGATATTTGCTAAAGCGCACATAGCATTCTCTTGTAATGCTTGAGCACTAAAAAATTCAGCAGTGGCAACATTGAGCTCTTTCCCATAATTTGAAACATGATATGTGTAGCATATACCTCCAAAAGAATAATAATACACATGTAGATATAGATAAACCCCGCAAGAACTACCAATATCATTCTCATATGGACACACATACAGATTAGCAGTGGCTAGAAACACAAGATTAGGCCAAATTTTACTGAACAGAGAACAATTTTTGCAAAATTCAAAATTATGCAACAAAGTAGCAATTCCGGTATCGATTTGGAAAAAGATTACCTTCATATTTCTCTTCCTTGTGTGATAATGAATGAGTGGTTCTAAAAAACACAATACAAGCTGTAAGTCTACTTCCAGCTTCTTGTCAACACTGTTACTTTCTTTTTCGCACTCATTTTCAGCTCTACCAGAAGTTTCATCTTTTTCTGCTAGAATAGCAGAAACTGCATTCTCTACCTCTTCAAACACCAAGTCAGCAACACCTTCATCAAGGTTATCGACACAAACAACATCCGGCACCATGTCGGTTGAAGAGGCAATAGCTTGGCCAGTAACTTCCATATTTAATCGTTGGTGAAGTGTTCTAGAATTTTTAGGAACGGTTACCACAGAGGTTGCTTTCTGTTCGAGAATATCGTTCTCGATAGGTGGTGGCAGAGGGTGAAACGGCACGGGGTTGAACACCAATCTTAGATGCTTTCCGTAGGTTTAATTGGCTCGATCGTCGGAGAGCGCGTCGATAGTGATTAGGTCGCGGTTGAGTTCGCAGAGGGTGAGTGAAGGAAGGAAGCCACAGTAGATTTCAGAATCGAGAAGTATAGGGTTTTAGCTTTCACTTTGGGAAAACTGACCGTCCATCTACACACAGAGGCTGACTCTTTTTTTCGATCCATAACCACCATCCCCTGATCATCAGAAAAGATAACTTTTGATGCATCTGGGTTATTCGATTCAAGCATCTCCTTTGTTTTCTTTATATGCGTGGCTATTCTCTTCGCTTTCCCTTCCCGAAACGCAAACTTCTCATGAAGCTTACTCTGATCCGTGTGAATGTTACTCTTGTTGTTACTGTTGCTGGTGTTTTCTTCAACCCTGGCACCATTTGTTGAAACAGCTTTGAGTTTATCTGATGGTTTAAAAGCGGAATCGCTGTGTGATTTCAAATGGGTTGGATCTTTGCCGGTTCTATCAACGAAGACACGACGAGTTTGACTACGATCGGAAGGGCTTGGACTTCTACCTCTTGGGAGAAAGGAAAACGTAGAAGATGATCCCCGGTCGACACGAGCAATAGATCGGGTTATGGGTTTCGAAAACGGGATTGAAGTTGGTCTACGAGTGTCAACGTTTTCCTTTACGAGTTCGGAAAATGATAAAGTGTTGGAAGAAAGGGATGAGGGTTTCCGGAAGATTGAGAGACGGTGTATGGAACTAATGGCTTTTTTAGAGGTTTTTTTGGATTCTTTTTTAAAACAAGGATGAGACAGTTGCAAATTCTTATCAAAATCTCTTCTATGATATTCATGATTAATTATGAAGGTGTTTGTTGGTTGAAGTTGTTGGTGATAATTGTTGTAGTGGTATGAATAAAGAGATGCTGAATATGATGAATATGGATTAGGTGGAGGTGGTGTATACCCATGATTAAAATACAAATATGGGGTTGTAACAAGTGGATTTGTGGAATAAGATGAGAAAATTTCCCATGGAAAAGATGGAAATGAGGAAGTGATTGGAGTTGTGAAAGAGGGGTTTGTGGGATAGGTAGGAGGAATGCTCCATTGATGAGATGAAGGTGTAAGATAAAGGTAATCCATAGGAGGATTTGAGTACATGATGAAAGCACCAATTGATAGGAAGCAATTCCTACCAAGATTACAAACTAGGGTTTTCTACTAGAAAAGAGGAAGGACACTAAAATCTTAATATATATAAATGCAAGGTTGTCATGATGGCAACCCTAGCCACATGTCAACCTGATAGCAAATCTAAAAGCAAACCCTAATTCTAATTTTACCAATATGACCCTACACTCTAATTTTAATTTTACTAATTTAACCCTACATTAAGAATAAATATAATAATAACAATAAAACCAATTAAAATAATAATTAATTCAACATTAATAATTATTAATAATAACAATAATTATATTATTTATTAAATTATTTCTACATTATAATAATAATAATAGAATATTAAGCTACAATATTAATATAATAATAAAATGAGAATAATATTATAAAATAATAATAATAATAGAATATCTACTTAATATAAATCCAAGGTTGTCATGATAACAACCTTGGACACAACCCTAACCCTAAATCCAATGTGGCATCATATTAGAAACCTTAACCCAATGTGGCATTATATTAGAAACCTATTAAAATTTTGAATTTTATCATTTCTTTTATTCTTCACATCAAATCATTATATATGACATTATATTAGAAACCTACTAAATTTTGAATTTTATCATTTCTTTTATTCTTCACATCAAATCATTATATTTATCCAATCTAATATCCTAATTTTATTATAATAAATAAATAATTTTTAATCAAATGATTGGGAAAATACTAAAATAATGATTTTTTAAGAACAATTTTATAAGGATATTTTGAAAATATTTGTAGTTACGGTGTAAGTTTTTCATTCTTAAGAGTATTTATTCTATTTTTTACAAAAAAAAGTAAAAATGCTTTTTGAAATTTTAAATTAAGATTAAATAATAATTTACAAATTGTAACTAATACACTACAAGAATAAAAATATATAAAATAAAAATTTAAAAGAAATTTTATTTTAATGATCATTAAAATTGTAACTAATATTATAAAATATTTTTCAATTTTTTTTACTACTTTAGTCATAAGATATTAAATTACAATTATTTTTAAAGTTTCTAAAATCATGTTGATAATAATTATTTAAAAAAAAATCTTTCAAATCTAAAAATATATGTTAAAAAATTGAAGTAGATAAAGTTTTATAAAAATAATAATTAAAAAATGGATCTAAAAATTAAATAATATAATAATCTAAAGTTCTTAAGCATTTCATTTTAATAATTTAAAAATATAAAATAAAATTGTTTTTACCAAACTAAAAAATATGCCTTAAATAATTAAAGTAGATAAAATTTTTTTAAAAATAAGAATTAAAAAAAATTACGAAAAACTTATTGATATAATAGTTTAAAGTTTATATGCATTTTATTTTAATATATTAATAACATAAAATAAAAATATATTTTTAATTTTATTTATAAAACAAATTTTTTCATTTATATTAAAATATTTATTCTTTATAGTTTTTTAAATTTTGTACAATAGGGATATGTTTTCTATTTTTTTAGGAAATTTCCGTTTTATTTATTATTATAAAAAAATTATAAAGGTTAATAACACTACAATAATAAAAATATAAAATAAATTTCATTATAATGATTATTAAAATTGTAACTAATATTATAAAATATTTTTCAATTTTTTTACTACTTTAGTCATAAGATATTAAATTACAATTATTTTTAAAGTTTCCAAAATCATATTGATAATAATTATTAAAAAAAATCTTTCAAATAAAAAAAATATGTTAAAAAATTGAAGCAGAAAAAATTTTATAAAAATAATAATTAAAAAATGGATCTAAAGATTAAAAAATGGACCTAGAAAATATGCGTTTAATAATTAAAGTAGATAAATATTTTTAAAAATTTAATAATTTAAAAAAATACGAAAGACTTATTGATATAACAGTTTAAAGTTTATATGCATTTAATTTTAATATATTAATAACATAAATTATAAATAAATTTTTATAATTTCTTTACTATTAATATATTTTAATTAAAAATTATTTTTATAACTCCTATCATTAATTTCTCCTTTAAATAATCTTGAATTGACGATTTATGTTTATCATATTATTTCTAAAATTTAATGCTTACATAACTATAAATTAATTTTAGTAATTCTGTTACATTTTTATTGAATTTAATGTTTATAAAACTCTTTAATTATAATTGCTCACATAATAATTGTATTAATATCATATTTTAATAATAATTTTTTTGTTATTATTTTATTAATTTCTATTGGACCTCTTTCTCTATGTTAGTATAAATATGTGACTTTAGTTTCAGATCTTCATTTTTGTGCTAATCTTTAAATTTGTATGATTGTTTTTATCTTGTGCTAATCTTTAAATTTGTATGATTGTTTTTATCTCCTATTTCTTACTTTATACATATGTATTGATTGTTAATTTTATTTTTGTTACAGGATAAAAGATTATTCATTTGTTAATGGCACCTTTGGTAAGTATTTTGATGTTTTTAACTCTAATATTTACATAATCCAAAAATTTAACGTATCAAATATCTATCTTTCAATGTCCATCCACAAATTTAACCTATGATTATTTTTATATAGATTTCTAAATGCAATTTTATATTCACATTCAAGGAATTGTCTTTCAATGCTCTCAACAAAAGTATGGGTTTCTCTTGCTATTACATCTCTATTCTCTATCATTATTTTATACTAATTTTTTCTAGATGTTTCATGTCTCATAGCTATCTTAATAAAAATTTCAAGGTCGATCATATATGTAAGCAAGTTTTATAGCTATTATAAAGAATTACTACAGTTAAAAAGATAATTGTAAGCCGGTCATAAATGGAAGCTGAAAATATGACAATATGATTCAATTTTTAATATTGTTGTAAGATTATCCATATAAAATATATTACCTTACACTACACAATCATTAATTTTTCTCAAAAATTGTATCATATTACCAATATTTTTAGCATATTATATTTATGTTTCAGGTAGAAATTTATATCATTTACTAATAATATCTCTATTATATTAATTATAATTTCACATTCAAATATAATTTATTTATTTTATTAAGTTTTAATACATATTTGTCAATTCTATAGTTTTCAATTCTATGTATAAAAATTTAAATATAAATACAATTTTTGTTTTTATTTGCAGTATTTTCTTTTGAAAATTCACACCACAATTTAAATTTAATTTTTAATGTGCATATTACAATCTATGATACATCTCTAATTATATATATATATATATATATATATATATATATATATATATATATATATATATATATATATATATATATATATATATATATATATATATATATATATTATATATATAGACCTTAATTATATTATTTATAAAATTGATATTATAATAATAATTAATATAATTATTATTATTAGATACTGAGCCAGTTCTATAAAAAATAATAATAATAATAATAATAATAATAAAAAAAATTAAATTAAAAAATTAAACTTGATGCAAAGAATAACATAGAGACATTGAAATCAAGAATTAGATCCCACTTAATTGAAACAAAGAATTAAATTTATTAACCACTCAATCAATTAAAATCGTTTACAAGAAATTTAAACAAAAAATTAAATTTGGTTGGATTGAAACATATACTTAATTTAAATTTATTATTTTTAACTACTCAAGTTATTAAAATCACTTTTGGAATATCAATATTCAAAATAATTTTAAAAATTATAATTTTATTTATTATTTTTCAATATACTTATAATATTAGTGAATTTTATCATTCTTCGTCACCTTTATAACCACGACTAATCCTAAACGTATTATTTAATTATCACTTTTACATTTTATTTTTTTTTATATTTCACACCTTTGTAATTCTCTATAATTTGTACAATATCAGACATGTAAGATTTTTTTTCTTCTTTTTTACCCCATATCTTATTCAATGAAGGGATTTTTTTTTTAAAAAGAAATCAGAAATGATTATATTCATATCTTTCTCAATGATTTCATTAATATTATGTCAATCAAAAGTAAAATCATTCAAATATGGTATAATTTGAACATAAATAAGCAAAACAAATTTATTTACATTATAAATTAAGTTTTTTCCAACTATTTTTTTTTTTAAATAGTTTAATATTATATCATTCATCTTTCTATTACAAATATGATGCTCTAATACATCACTCATCTTTATTATTTTTATATTTCTATATTTTTTAATTGATATGTGTGCTCATAATTGTTGTTTTTGTGTGCACGAGAACAACATATACATGTTTAGAATTATAGGTCAACTAATAGAAGATTTGGTTAAAAAAAATGCCTAACCACCCTATTTGTTGATTTTTTTTAGGAGAACAAAATATACATGTTATATAAATTATATAAATTAATTGTTATTATAAAATTTCTCATATTTATCATCTGATATCAAATGTTACAATAACATCTCATTAATTCGAAATTGATATAATTATGTATACCATTAATAATATATTTCATTTTATTTAGATTATTTTTATTTAAACAATGACAACGTCAAATTTTCTAATAGATACTAAAAACATATGAAAATATTTTACTTCTATGTAACAATTTTATTTTATAATAAATATTTTAATACAAATAATAAGCCTTTAAAACAAAACTATTGAATTAAAAAAAATGATAAAAAGAATAACATAGTGACATCAAAGGACAAAATCATTAAAATAAAGAATTAAATCCGACTCCAATGAATCGAAGAATTAAATTCGCTTCAATTTTTTAATTTATAATGAATATTTTAATTATAATTATAAAAACTAAAATTAAATTAAAAAAATATTAATAAAAAATATCTTGATATAGTATTGTATATATTAATTTTTATAAATATTATATTTATCAATTCTAAAATACCCGTGCATCGCACGGGTCAACAATCTAGTAACTTAATAAAATAAAAGATAAAATAATTTTTTGATTTCATTCATTCATTCTTTTCTCATCTCTCATTGAGTACATATATAATAGTAGAGGATAGTAACTAAAGGCCCAATAACTAATTAAAGGTTCAAATACAACTAGAATTCAAAAGCAATACTAATAATATAAATTCTACTTCTAATTAATCATAATCATTACTCTATCAACATTGGATGCAATTGAGATTAACGGCAAATTTCCTTCAGGATACTTTGAATTCCTTAATATGAATTGCACAAACACACTAATCGTATCTTTTGATAGTAGTTTACGGAAAAATATTTTCTACACTTTACTCATGCATTAATAAAGTGAAAGAATGATTTTATTATAATTGAAATGGTGGAAAAATGGATGTGAATATTTTTATTTTCGTGTCCCGTCATTTGGTGAAGAGCGACACCCTTTTAATTCAATTCTGCATCTGGTAAGGGAGGTGCTCATTCATCCAAGGGATGTGTGTTCAAACCATTCAATGGCACATTTGAAGTTCAAATTTTTATTACCATTTGTAACATAAAATATGTTCTAAATATGGCATAAGCAAGATTTGAACTCGGCAAATTAATAATACACTAAGTCTTCTAACCAACAAACCAATCTATTGAACTTGTTAACAGTTGCTTTCAATATAATATAAACTCGAAAATGAGAACAACCTCGAAAATACAAACATACCTTAAAATGAGAACAACCCCAAAAATATTTTCCATAGCTCTTCGACGTTGATGACCTGCGAAGAGTAGCTGCATCTCCACAATGACAACTTGGCTTCCATGGAGGATTCTCCACCGTAAAAGAACTGGTTTTCATACTATCTTCGCTTTTCTGTTTCATGGAGGACGAATTGAAACTTGATGTTATCCCTAAATCCCTAACTTGATGTTTCATGGAGACGAATTGAAAGAAGAACCCAATTTACGTTATCCCTAATCCCAATTCTGGACGCGGCTAGGGCAAATTCTGGGGGAGCAATGGAGAATGAAATAGAAGATCCATGTCATGTGCCACGTATGCAGAATCAAACGGCCGTTTGTTCCAAATGGATGGAAAGGACAAACGTGCTCCGTTTTTAAGAATTAAAGGATTGATTTGCACTTTTTAAAAGTTAAGGGACCAGAATGGACCCCGTGCCAAAGTTAAAGGACGAAAAAAGGGTATTTTCCCTAAAACATAATATAAACTTCCATATTTTGGAAATTTCTTACAAGACCTCGATACTGCAGTTACCGAATTGGTTTATCTTACTCAAAAACTACATCCACGAAATTGATTTTATCGCTTATATTGATTGATTAACGTCAGCTTTCTCACCCTTAAAAATAATGGCATTTCATGATTTCCAAATCACCACACTGTGCACAACCAAAGTACAACTGCAATCTTCCTGGCGCATTAATCATTGAGAAATGCTAAGGGTCTGTTTGGTTGGGGGTAGATGGAGGGGAGGGGAGGGGAGGGGAGGGGATATTTAGAATTATAATTGTTTGGTTCATTTTTTATAAGGGAAGGGGAGGGGAGGGGAGCAAAATCCCTCGTACACTCACTTTTTGCTCCCCCTCAAATTGGGGGAATTTGGAGGGGAGGGGAGTTTTATTATTTAAAATTTTATTATATTCTCTAATATATCCTCAATTATTTTTTTAATTCCAAAAATATCCTTGTTGAATTATTAAAAACTAGGTTTGTTTTCTTTATTTTGTTTTACGGTTTTTATGAATATTTTATTTACAATTTAATATGTTTTTGAATAATTTGTTTAAATTTAATATGTTTCTAGATATTTTGTTTAATTTTATATGGTTTATGAATGAACAAGTTTTTATTTAGTGAAATTTATTCAAAACTATTTTTATTTAGAATTATTTTTACTAAGTACAAATGACAATATTTGTAAGGATAAAAATGTAATTTAATTTTAAATTCCCTCCCCTCCCCTTGTGAACCAAACATATATGTTATTAAAAATCCCTCCCCTCCCCTCCCCTTCCCTTCTTTGAACCAAACACATATTTAGTTAAATTTCCTCCCCTCCCTTCCCCTCCATTCCCCTCTCCTCTATTAAATTCCCTCCTCTCCCCTCCCCTCCCCTCCGTTGAACCAAACGGACCCTAAGTGTACACCAAAAAGCTACACCTACACTTTATTTATATACCATTATACATACTCTTGTTTTTTTTAATATTTTTTTTTTGTATTTTAATTTTGTGTAACATTAAAATGATTTGAAATATCTACGGTGTAAGCATGGTGTAAGCATTTTGAGTGTAAGCATAGCAATGCTCTTAATCATTAGGTGAGCTTGTGAAAATGAGAAAATGATCTATGGCATTATCACATTTGAATCCTTTGATATTTCACTTTGACAAGATATTATTCCATACTTCTTGGTCATGTTGGTATTGAAAGAAAATATGAAAACTGGTTTCGGGCTCATTCCAATAAACACAACAACAACTATATTGTTTGTGGTGCTTTGGCTTTCAATAAACACTTATTGCTTTGTCCATAAGTATTGGTTCATCACCATAACTTTCAGCTTTTATCAATAGAGAGAAGTAAGAATTTATACTAAAATTTGTTAGAATTTGGAATCACAAGGTTTATAAAAACGGAATAATTGAATGTAGAGAGGGGGAGGGATAGAGAGAATTAGGGAGAGAATAATTTAAGGTGAGAACTATCATTTGCATTAACATTTATTCATAATACCTCCAAGGTACAATTAAAAATGAATTGGGACACAAACAACAACAGAAAATAACAGAAAAATTGAAATTGCGTATTTGTAATCGGTCACACTAAACATGTAACTGGCTAGAGTTGTTTCAAAAACTAAATTCAATGTTAGAACATTTGGTATCGAACCACACTCTTGATGTCGAATGTTAGAACTTGGAATCAGGTTGCTAAAAATTGAGTAATTGAATATATATATATATATATATATATATATATATATATATATATATATATATATATATATATATATATATATATATATATATATATATATATATATATATATATATATATATATATATATATATATATATATATATATATATATATATATATATATATATATATATATATATAGATCATTTGCATTAACATTCATTCATGATACCTCGAAAGTATATATACATTACAAGTGGAATGGATACAAGCAACAACAGAAAATAATAGACAAAACTGAAATTGTATACTTGTAACTAGTTACGCCTGTTTTAAAAACTAAATTCAATACATTGGTAATCGGTTACTGTGAATACATGACCGATTACACCCACGACAAAATAACTTATTTCCAGCTTACTTGACTTTTTTACACAGTTGTAACCGGTTATAGCCTCCTAGTAACCGGTTACAACACTTGAATTATAGTTTTTCACTTAACAAAATTGTTAACTTTGTCCAATTTCCACCTCCACGCGTCTCATCTATTCATGTGAATAGAAACAGTAGACAAAATCTCTCTTAGTTCACTTTCATAAGTCCTTAGGTTGATGTCAAGCTTTTGGCTCCATCGAAACTCCCACGTCCCTTTTCCATTGAAGAATGATCCCAAGTTTACAATTACATCTTTTTTAATAGAAGTCACTTCATATAATGTGGGTAATATATTTTTTAAAAGACAATTTTCTACGCACGGTCTTGCCAAAAACGAAACAAATCTCCATTCCCAACTTTCCATGTTAGATTGTTCGCAAAGTGATAATTATTTGTCATAATTTTTGGAGTTTACGAGCCCTACCTAACTGAAAGGAACTTGTACCATAAAGCTTATGTAACATGAATGCATCTCCACTTCCATTTATTTAGTAGAGCCAAATTACATATTTCTAATTTTTTTTTTGTTTCCTAAACATCCTTCCTCTTGCAAATATTGTCGCAACTTACCAAATTAATTTTTCTTTCACACTCCCCACCTCCTCCATGAGAATCTTCTTTAGATACTGAATAAGGAATGAATAACTTTTTTTGGTGCCTTCAAAAACGATAGAAAGAATAGGGGATGTTGTTTAGTACTTAGATGATAAGGGTAACTCTTCCCCTAATTGATAATTTTTTAACTTTCCACTCCGCCAACCTTTTCCTCTTGTTATCAATTACCGGTATCCAAGTAGCACGTCTGCAGGGGTTTGTTCCAACTGGTAATCCCAAAAATTTAAATGTAATGGATTATAAATCACATATGACAAAAAGGATGTTGCTTTTCTAAGTAAGATATCATCTAGATTTATTTTGTATAATTTAATTTTATGGAATATTATTTTCAATCCCGAGAATGATTCAAAACTTCTAAGGATGATATTAAGTTTCAAAGTTCCTCATACTAACTTCTTCCCAAGAAGATAGTATCGTTTGTGAATTGATCAATGTGAAAATTTAGCCTCTCTAGTGCTTGATAAATGTCAAACTCTACTATTTTTGTATATCTTTGTGTTAGGTTTGTTAGACCTTCATTCGCTATCAAGAGAACAGGGGATCATGGGTCTCCTTGGAGCAATCCCCGCCCTACTTTGAATTCCTTTAAGGAACTACCATTAACAAGTGCTGATATGTGACTCGAAAAAATACCCACCCTCATCCAATAGATCCACTTCTGTCCAAATCACATCATATTCAACATGTAACTCAGATATCCTTAATCCATGTGATCATATGCCTTTTTAAAATGTAATTTGAAAAGGAGGAATTTGTCTTTTTTTTTGTTTAGCCAAATATATGATCTTGTTCACCGCCGCAACTCTGTCTAGCATTTACTTATTAAGAATGAATGTTGTTTGGTTGTTGGATGTTAATTTGCTCAACGCCTTTTTTATTGTTGCCGTCTGCAATTTTGCGATGATGTTGTAGAGGCGCACGACGAGACATATAGGTCTATAATCTTCAATATTTTAAGGTTGATCCTTTTTGGGTATTAAAGCGAGAAAAGACGGCATTATTTTCTTTGGAAAGATTGCATTAGAGTGAAACTCCAATATGAAAGGTAAAATGTTCATTCTAACAATATTTCAACATTCCGTTAGAAAGTTGAATTTCTAACTATCTTGTTCGTGACTTTTATTACCATCACAATTTCAAATAACCTCCTTCATTTTCCTTCCAAAAATGGTTTTTTATATTTGTTGCTTCTTCTAAGTCCAACATCATGAAATCCACTCCGTCTAGGACCGGTCTTTTGAGTTGGCATCCTTCAAGTCTTTTGAGAAAGGGTTATTTTGCTTCATGTTTAATTTCCTTCACACTTTTAAGTGTCTTTCATTTCTTTTGAAGTGCTATAGTTGTATTTTGCCTCCGCCAATACTGTTAAGAAAAACAAATGTGAGTTGGAAGTGTTAAGAAACAAAGTGCGGGAAAGTCTCACATTGATTAGAGAAATAAAGACTTGAGTATTTATAAGTGAGCGAACTCATACACCTATCACCTTAAGGTTTTAGGTGAATGTGTGGTGTGTCTCTCACAAGGTTTGTTGCTCAAAAAGAAAGCCTCCAACATAAAAATGATCTCTCATGGTGACCCCCAAATTGATGTTCCAACAGTGGAATCAGAAGTCATTGGTTCGAGTGTGGGATAGGAGGCATGTCCCATTGAAAAGTGTCAACGGCGGTACAAGTGTATGTGGATGAAATAGCTTCCGCTTGAAGAGAAGCATTGTGGATAACTCATACTTGAATGGAAGTGTTGAGAAAAATAAGTGTAAGTTGGAAGTATTGAGAAACAAAGTGGGAGGAATTCCACATTAATTAAAAAAGTGGAGACAAAAGCATTTATAAATAAGAGATCTCATACACCTATCACCTTAAAGTTTTTGATGAATATGTAATGTGTCTCTTATAAGATGTATTGCTCATAAAAAATAAAAAAAAATAAAAAACTCTTAACTTAAAAATACTAATTTTGACCCTGAAATTTGTTAGATAAATGGTATGATAATCCTGGATATCTTCAAGAATCGTGTTCGTTCACTTTCCGAACAAAGTATTTCGACCCTATTCTTGTCTGGGTTCACGAAATCTTTGCGGGGATAATTCTCGAAGAACAATCTGTTTCTGACAATAGAGAACAGATCAGAATGTGGAGAGGAAGTATGTAATTTCGTATGCCAAATCGAGACCAAAAGACTCCTTATAAAGGAGACCAATAATAGAAACGAACAGACACACCTTTTCGGAAAACAGTTATGTCTGTTGGAACGGGTGCAACTATTCAAACGAATCGTTATGTCCGTTGGGAATGGGTGCAACTATTCAAACGAAACGTTATGCCCGTTTCTATTATTCATATTCAATTACGCGTTTGGCTCGACGAGCGTGCACTCCGCACTACCCTAACTCGTTTCAAACTTAACGCATAATTGCATTGGCCTATAGTAAATCACATTACTACCAAAATGCATTGATGATACTAAAATAACCAACAAACTCCCCCCATTTTAGTATAATCCTTGATTTACTTTACAGGTATAACGATCAAACAAATGCATAGAAGAAAATGTCTTACGATTGAATTTTCATCTTAGTACAAATACACATTCCAAATATTCGAAAATCAGGGTGTCATAATGATTGAACCCGTCAATCCATTTGAATATCTAAAGATATAGTACACATATGTTTCTTACAATACTCTACTATTCATACTTGACACTTTACAAGCCATGTGTCCTTATCCATTAATAAGCATATAGGAAGCCAAGTCCAAGCTTCTTGAAGCGGCAAAACTTCATGCTCACATAGGTGATCCTTTTAATCTTGCACCTGCTTTAGCAATTTTTCAAAAGAACCATTAAGAAGATATACTTCAACCTAGCCATCACTTGCAGGTCTGAGCACATACCTTGGGAAGATAAACACAATTGCTCCAATCTTTAACTATGATCTTTCCACATTGAATTATGCTTCTAACGTTGTATTAGAAAGGAATTGGGTATACCATAACTAATAGATTTAAATGGACTTTAATACCATCCCAATTACCGACTTTTTCACTAAGTCTCTTGCTAACCCCTTCGTCAAGTGGTCAGCTAAGTTTTGTTGGAACCGAACAAACTCAATAGATATCACCCCATTCATGATTAATTCCCTAATCATACTATGTCTAATACCCAAATGTCTAGACTTTCCATTGTATATTTGAATATATGCTTTAGCCAGTGTGGCACTACTATCACAACGGATAGAAATTGGTGATATCGGTTTAGGCCATATCGGAATCTCATATACCAAGTTCCTTAGTCATTCTGCTTCTTTACCAGCAGCAGCTAATGCTACAAACTCAGATTCCATTGTGGAACTAGTTATACATGTTTGCTTCTTGGAAGCCCATGAGATGGCACCTCCCCCAAGCAAGAACACCCATCCACTTGTAGAGGATGAATCTTCAACATTATTTATCCAACTAGCATCCGAATAACCCTCTAACACCGAAGGAAATCCCATATATGACAATCCATAATTCATAGTACCCTTCAAGTACTTGAATACCCTAGTTATCGCATGCCAATGATGTCTACTAGGATTACTAGTAAATATGCTCAATTTGCCAACCGCATACGCAATATCCGGTCTAGTGCTAATCATAGCATACATCAAAGAGCCTATAGCTCTTGAGTATTCGAGTTGATCCCCAGGTTTACCTGTATTTGGCATAAGCTTTTCTCCTAGATCCATGGGAGTACTTACTGGAGAACAATTTCCATAATTGAACTTCTTAAGTATTTTCTCAATGTAATGAGATTGCATAATTACAATCCCCTTATTCTTCCGTTTAATCTTAATACCAAGAATAATGTCCGCTTCTCCCATATCTTTCATGGAGAACTTTGACGACAAGAAATTCTTTGTTTTATCAGCTTGATTTTGGTCGGTGCCAAAGATCAACATGTCATCAACATATAGACAAATGAAAACTCCTTTACCGGATGTATCAAATTTGCTATATACACATTTGTCAGCTTGGTTTAGAATGAAACCATTAGACAAAACAACCTCATCAAACTTTTGATGCCACTGCTTTGGAGCTTGTTTCAGCCCATACAACGACTTAACTAGCTTACACACTTTATGCTCATTACCAGGCATTACAAAACCTTCAGGTTGCTTCATATACACTTCTTCTTCCAAATCACCATTCAGAAATGCTGTTTTGACATCCATTTGATGAATCACTAGATTATGAATAGCCACCAAGGCAATCAATAATCTAATAGTAGTGATACGGGCAACTGGAGCATAGGTATCGAAATAATCAATCCCTTCTTTTTGTCTGAAGCCTTTGGTTACTAATCAATTCTTGTAGAAGTTTTGTGTATCATCACTATGATACTTCCTTTTAAATATATATCCAAAATATATTTAATGCATAGTAATCGTTGACGAACTTTTGATTTGTGTTTTCAACAATCCTTTGAGAACTTTCCTCACAAGGTTTTTAACTTGTGAGAATCTCGAATTCTTTATCCTCCGCAATAAGGTTCTCAAAATTCTATATAAGGGAATTTAATAAGACTCCAAATTCATAGAAGTCATGAACCATCTTTAAATGATCTTCATGTGTCTTATAATAAAAAGTCTCATTGAACATAAACATGTTAGTCACATAGAATACAAATCAAAACTCAATTGCATAATTTAAAATCATGAAATTTGATTACTCTAGTAATCAACCAGTCCATAATTTAATTTTTCAAAAAAAATATGTGCACATATAAAATCTTTATGAAGAGACACGACAGTTCAAAAGAAACTATCAAAAATTAAAAAAATATTTAAAAGTTACAACTTTTCATCCGGATGCTATCGGTTTAATTTTAAGCGTTGCAAATAAATTTTCATTACCAATTTTCTTTTTCTAGTATGTATTCATGGCTTTCCATTTCAAATTAATTACAAATATGAATTCATGTTACTATGAATTAAAAAAAAAAAACTTACAATCCAATCTAAAATTTAGATAGGCTACTGTTACTATGCTATATGTTAGTGGCAAGGAAACATATGCCGTAAAATTAATTACGTAGTGTCGTACAGTACATTTACGCGTATGCATGAAACAATCTTATTATGAATTCATTTA
This sequence comes from Vicia villosa, assembly GCF_029867415.1. Lineage (NCBI taxonomy): Eukaryota > Viridiplantae > Streptophyta > Magnoliopsida > Fabales > Fabaceae > Vicia > Vicia villosa. The sequence continues at coordinate 176,774,253 of NC_081181.1, forward strand.
AAATTTAAATATTAATTTTCAGAGTGCTTTACGAAAATCATATTAGCGTACCTGAATCTGCGACAACAATTCTTGTTCGGTTTTTGATCTATGATGTAAAAGCCTCGGTTATCATTATTTGATTACGATAAGATTGTTAGAAAAATCAATTTCAGTCGAATGAAATTGAGGCTAGAATCGTGTACGGAACACTTTTCTTATAGTATTTCAAGCACTCCCAATTTGTCTTGGAGTTTCTACGCAGGAATACCCAGGATAATTCAGCCTTCTCGAGTTTGCGTAAGACCGGTGAAAACTCGAATGTAGCGAAGAGTGCTCTGGAATTATTTTAGAGGATTTGCATTTTTGTGATGTCGATTATTGTCCATGAAACTTGTCCAATTTTCTGAAACTTTTAGTCATCTCCTTAACGGTGCTTCCTCCTCCAGCCATGATTATCAGAAAGAATACTTTGTTCGTTTGTTAGAGATTCGGTATGATAATCCTGGATATCTTCAAGAATCGTGTTCGTTCACTTTCCGAACAAAGTATTTCGACCATATTCTTGTCTGGGTTCACGAAATCTTTGCGGGGATAATTCTCGAAGAACAATCTGTTTCTGACAATAGAGAACAGATCAGAATGTAGAGAGGAAGTATGTAATTTCGTATGCCAAATCGAGACCAAAAGACTCCTTATAAAGGAGACCAATAATAGAAACGAACAGACACACCTTTTCGGAAAACAGTTATGTCTGTTGGAACGGGTGCAACTATTCAAACGAATCGTTATGTCCGTTGGGAACGGGTGCAACTATTCAAACGAAACGTTATGCCCGTTTCTATTATTCATATTCAATTACGCGTTTGGCTCGACGAGCGTGCACTCCGTACTACCCTAACTCGTTTCAAACTTAACGCATAATTGCATTGGCCTATAGTAAATCACATTACTACCAAAATGCATTGATGATACTAAAATCACCAACAATTGATGTTCCAAGAGTTACTTGATATACTAGTGAAAAAATCTTATGTTTGAATCTTCATCTTTTAGCCATCTCACTCTACACTTGTTTAAACAAAATCATATTAGGGGCTGGATCGTAATTTGCAGCCATTTTATACAACTTATTGAGTTCTTTTATCATTGTATTGATTTCTAAATCAACCCGCCCGAACACCTCCTCATTCTACCATCTAAGAATTTCTTTGAGCATCCGCAACTTCTCCTTAACTACAAATGCCTTCCTCCCATTTATGCTGAAGTAATTCCAACGATTAAAAAAAAAGTCTTTAAAGTGTGTATGAACAAACAAACAGTTATTTACCTTAATTTGAGGTATTACAATGTTGCATGACTAGTAAAAAAACTTAGAGAATTTTGTGCTCTAAGAAGAGACGACGATGAAGTGGTTGTTGCTACATTGAAAATTAATGATTTACCTGTTTTGACAGAGACAATAGGTCTTTGTTTAGCTCTCCAATTTTAATTTGATTTGAGTTTTCGTCAAGCTTTAGCATAAAGAGATTCTCTCAAAACATGGTACTTATTTATTGAAAATTTCTTTGCCAACCTCCCAACCTTCTAGTTCACCTCTGGTGAAAAACCCAAACTACCCCTGACTTCGGAAATGAACTTCCGAACTGCATGAAAAAGGTGTTTTCGGAAGTTCATCTCCGAAAGCGCCTTTTTTTTTAAAAAATTGTCTTATTTCGGAAGTTCAATTCCGAAACCACAATTTCGGAAATGAACATCCGAAATAAGACACGTTCTGCAGATTAAGCAGAACACTCCCCCTCCCCCATTCATTTACCCTAATCCAACATCAAACAACACCAAAGGCGAAATTTTGTTAAAAGACTTCCAAGGCAACATCAAAGGCTCCAACAAGCTTCCTATACTACATTAAAAAGCACTCCAACCTCTTCAATCGGTAAGCATTTTGAGTTTTAGATCTATGCTTAAAATTGATATTAGGGTGTTTACAAATAGGAAAATATGTATTAGGTTAGGTTGGTACTGGTATTTAGGATGTTTAGAATGTGTAGACATAGGTTTAAAGTTTGATTTTGGGGTCTGCCATTGTAGGTTGCAGAAAAGCTCTGCGCAGGGGTGTTTCGGAAGTTCATTTCCGAAAACACCTCCATCCCAGTTTCGGAAATGAACTTCCGAACTGTATCAGAAGTGCATTTTTTTTTGTTTTTTCATTTGTCTCGCATATTAATCGATTTCGATTGTTTACAGGAACATGTCAGGCAACCAGCCAGCACGCATCAGACAGGGCAGGGAGTCCCAGACTGCGTCGGCTAGACGCGAGCGGGCGGCGGCGCAGCTGGCGTCGACACGCGGGCGGGGCCGGGGACACCGTGTGCACGTTCCACAGGACTTGGTGGAGAGTTCATCTGCTTCAGGCTCTAGGAGTAGGCTGGCTCGGGTATCTTCTTCCCGCCAGCGAGAGGAGGAGGATGAGGATGAGGAGGAGGAGGTCATACCGAATGTTGACCCTCCAGTCGGGGAGGAGGAGGAGCAGGAGGAGCAGGAGGTGGATAGCTATCCGGGAGGGCCTTTTGACACTTCACTGCTGATTCACTACCAGGATCACGTCGCTCGGCGGATCTGGGAGGGAGAGGTATTTTTTTTAACTTAGCCGTTTATTTGTCACCATTTTTTATAATTTTACCGTTTATTTCTCGCTTATTTGTTTTTTTTTGTACCAGGAGAGAGAGCCATTGAAAATGGTGAACCACTCCAGGAAGATTTTCGGTCTGTTTAAACCAGCAGCTCAGTGGTTTAACGACCATGTGCGAGGTTCAGGGCTTAGCGGGCTCTGCATGACAGGGTACACCACCATCAGCACCGGCATGCAGGGGGCATTTGTGGAGCGCTGGCACAAGGAGACGTCTTCTTTCCACTTGCCGGTGGGGGAGTTGACGATCACCTTGCATGACGTCCAGTGTCTTCTCCACCTGCCTATTAGGGGGCCGCTGTTGCACCACTCCAGGATCCAGAGGGTCGAGGCCATTGAGTGGATGATGCACTATTTGGGCCTGCCGCACGAGGTTTCTCACTTTGAGTGCGTCACGACTTGTGGGCCTCATGTCCGGTTCACTACACTGAGCATCTATTTTGAGTTCCACCTGGACGCGGCGGCCGAGGCCGAGCAGGAGGATAACGAACTATTCAGGGAGTACCACCGCGGCTGCGCTCTCCGGTGCTGGTACATGCATGTGGTAGGCGCTGCATGCTTTGTGGACAAGAGTGCCAGGTACGTCGACGTGGCCTACCTCCGCTATTTCATGGATCTGGATACCGTTCACCAGTGAAACTGGGGGTCAGCTACTCTGGCATATCTCTACCAGAAGCTGAATGAGGCCTCCAACTGGAGGACGAGGCAGTTGGTCGGATCCTGCACACTGCTTACGGTATGTTTTATTTTAATATATTATCGTATTTATTTATTTATATATGTTTCGTATTTAATTTTAATACATTATCTTGTTTCTGTTTCAGATCTGGATCATCTCCTACTTCTCCCGCATCCACGGCTTTTACATCGATCCTGCGTACGTGGACGCCATGCCCAGGGCCGCCAGATACGCTCTCCAGAGGGGGAACGATGCGGTGGGACCATACCGTCTGTACTTGGACCGCACGATGCACGACGACGTCACCTGGAGGCCGTTCGTCGACTACGCTCAGATTGTCCTCTTTGACGGCATTGCTCTATATTCAGGCTGGTTGGCATGCGGGACTGGCATCATGGTTCGATATCTCCCTGAGCGGTGCATGCGTCAGTTCGGATTCGTGCAGCGGATACCCAGGTCACCCTTTGAGGCTGCTCCCGACACTGTGACCCGAGTGCAGCTCACTGCCATATGGGAGGACTGGGAGCATCATGTGGTACCAGAGGAGTACCGTCTCACTCGGGTCACCCAGGACTGGCACAATGAGGAGGGATACATCACATGGTTCTACCGGGTGTCACATCCTCTTCTGAGACCCGACATTCCCGGCGCTCCTAGGCCAGCACACGAGGAGATCCTGGAGAACCAGCAGGCCGAGGATGATCACGCCATTGATCTCATGCCGATCTGCCAGCGGATATCGATGATTGGGCGGGACGCGTTGGATCGAGGTATCGTGGAGCGGGGCGGTCCAAAGGCAGTCGCGGTGATGGAGATGATCGTCCTTGATGCGGACCGTGCGGCGACATACACGCGGCAGAGGAGGTCTCAGGGCGAGAGGTTTAGGCACACCCAGTAGTGGTCGGGTTTATATATTTTTTGTTATCGGATTGTATCTTTAGCACACTATTTTTATTTTTTTCGGTTTGTATATATTATTTTCATCGGATTAGTATTTTTTTTGTTTATTTATCATATTAGTATTTTCACTTTATCTATTGCTTATTTTATTTGGCGTTTGCGTTTAATTAAAATGCGAGACTGTTATGAAAAAACATAAAAAAAAAAAACACAGTTTCTGCATAATTCGGAAGTTCATTTCCGAAGACACCCCCCATGAGGTGTTTTCGGAAGTTCATCTCCGAAGACACCCCCATGGGGTATTTTCGGAGATGCACTTCCGAATTAAGGAAATTTTTTAAAATAAAAAAGCGCTTCGGAAGTTCATTTCCGAAGCAGGGGTATTTTGGGGTTTTCGCTGGGGTGACCCCCATAGGGAGGTGGCCAAAGAAAAAACCTATTTATTATGTTGAAACTTTTTTAGATTTGATTATATTTAGATTGGATTACATCTTTTATATTGGAGAATGGAGAGTTATGGTGGAAAGATCTGGTTTGATTTTTGTCTTTAAATATATAACATTTGAAGGCTTTCTAATAATATTGTTTTTTTTAGTTTCATTTATTTTCCTATATTTTTTATAAATTTTATTTATAAAATGTATTGATATATATTAAGTAAAATACGATAAACCTTTCTACTGCTTGAAAAATATATTTAGCCATACAAATGCATATAAGATCACACATTTAATAAGAATGCATAGAGCTATTGATAAAACTATTGAACTATATGGATCACACCAACAAAATCTTACTATGCAAGAGGCTTTATCAATGGATTAGCGACATTGTTAAGTGTTGATATTATACATATCTTTACAAATTCTTTATCAATCATTTCTCGAATGAGGTGATAACTCCTTAGTATGTGTTTGGATTGTTGGTGAGATTTAGACTCCTTAATTTATGTGATAGCAAGATTGTTATCACAATAAAGTTCAATGGAATCCATAATATTATGGATTATGTCACATTCACTAATGAACTTATTGATCCAAACAACTTCTTTTATTGCATTTGAGTCACCAATATACTCAGCCTTAATTGTAGAATTAACATCTATATCCTTCTTTGAACTTTTCCATCTCACAGCGCCACAATTTAAGTAGTAAACATAATCAGATTATGATCTAAAGTCATCTTAAATTTATCTGTCTGGAAGTTAGCATCAGCGTATCCTATTATACATAGTTTTTTTGAGCTCCAAGTATCAAGAATGAGTCCATATTCCTTCTCATGTACTTCAGGATATTCTTGACATCAACCCAATGAACATCACTAGAATTAGACTGGTACCTACTCGTTGCACTTAAAGCATATGAGAAATCTGGTTGAGTACACAACATGGTATACGTGATAAATCCTATTGCAGATGCACATAGAATCTTACCCACTCGATCCCTTTCATCCATAGTTAAAGGGGATTAAGTTTTTGATAGACACAAGCCATGTTACATATGTATGAATTCTTTCTTGGAATCATGCATATTAAAGCATCTCATCACTTTGTCAATGTATGTACTCTAACTTAGGCAAGATAAATTTTGTAATCTATCTATATAGATCATGATCCCTGAAATATAGGTTGCTTCACCCAAGTCATTCATAGAGCAACAGTTCCCTAGCCAAGTTTTCACTTGCCACAAGGTAGGAACATCTTTTCCAATGTGTTATATGTAATTTACATATAATATTAGAAATTTGATCATGCTCCCACTAACATTCTTATGGATACAAGGTTCGCATTCATTTTTAATGAATCCATATTGCTTTTACTGTTTCATCAAATTAAGATTCTAGCTTTTAAAAGTTTGTTTTAATCCATAAATTGATCGTTGTAATTTACATATATTTTTAGCTTATTTTGGTATGTCAAGTCCTTTAGGTTATGTCATGTACACTTCCTCAAGGAAATTTCCATTAAGGAAAGAAATATTGGCATAGATCTGCCATATTTCATTATCATGATATGCAGCGATAACAAGTAAAATTCAAACATATTTGAGCATTGCAACTGGTGAAAAGGTTTTATCATAGTCTACACCATGAATTCGCTTATAGCATAACCACCTGGACCTTATAGGTATGTATCTTACCATCCATGTTAATCTTTTCGTTGAAGTCCCACTTACATCCTATAGGGTTAAATCCTACACGAGGTTCTACCAAGATCTAAACCCAGTTTGTGTACATGGAATCCATTTCAGATTTCATGGCCTCTAGCCATATTTTAAACTTAGGACCGGTGATGGCCTCTTGATAGGTCACATGATCATCTTAATCCATGATTAATACATCAACTTGATTAGTTATGAGATATTCAATCTCTCAAGTTGATAACATATTTTGTTTGACATACGCTAATCTTATTCTATCTGAGCGGATTGTTCTTCCAATATTATAAAATGTACATTTCGTAACGCACTTTCACCTCGATTATAAGAGAATGAGTGACACTTATAATATAGATGTAAGATTAGTGATGTCTAAGGATTAATGAACAACGCCGAATGGGGTAGAAAACTCGAATTATACTGAAGAGATGATAAGGAATGATAAAATGAATGTTAAATTATAATATACATATGTTATAATAAATCAAATGAATGATGAGTTGGTGTTGTATGACAAACTCTGACAGGTATATATATGGTGCAGGCAAATCATTCCCATGATAAGCTGAGTATTGCAGGACAAACTTGGAGGAATTATAACCAGCTAAAAAATATATAATATATGTTAAAAAAGAGAATATTGCGTATGGTGGGAAAAACTTAGAATGTTATAGACAGTGTAGACAAATCTCAGATAACTATTACATATTGGAGCATAGTTTCCGTTCAGTTGTACAAGAGGAGCCATATGAAGTTATGTATATTAAGATTTTATTACCAATATTTTCTGAAGATGAGCCATATGAAGTTACCTATTACCCATATAAAACCATAAGATTTTGATGTATTTTTTTAGAATTATACTTTAAATTTGAAATTTCTATTGTATTATGTATCAAAATTAACAATATAATTGTTATTTCAGACATATTAATCATAATATTATATAAAATGACGTTTTATAAAAACAAATATTAAACCAATATTTCACGGGTTTAATGAGTAAAAAAATGTTACACTGTCATCTAATAAAAATGTAACATTCTGCCATGTCATCTCAGTACTTTAAGAATAACAGTATGATTTATTGGGATACATGGTCGTGATTAATTGACAGTGTAAAACTTTTAACACTGTCAGTGCGTCACCCATTTTCATATTTCACTAAAGTAATTTTTTTTTAATTGTGTAAAAAAATTTAACAAAAATATGTTATGCTATAAAAATATTTTTAAAAAAATAAAAACAAACCGATTTTATAATTATGATTTTATTTATATTTCTTTTGATGTTAACCCTCCGATTTTAATGACAATGGATTATGGTAATTTGAAGTAAATTAAAATCATTTTATCAATCGTTAGTTGGTCTAGTGATAATTAGTGTTGGACTTTAGAGCTGGACTAAACCGATAACGATAACCGCATAAATAAACATATTAAACAATAAAATAATCAGTTTAAACAAATTACTTAAACCATAGGTATTATTTCATTAATTTCCATCCCCTCGCCTTTTAACAAATATATGCATACATATAGCAACAGTTTATGGTTCAGGAAGCTTATTCGTTGCTAAAAATGCAATTTTACTAATCAACTTAATCTCTTTATTAAGAGCAGAAATGGCAGGAATGTTAATCTTTTCTCTAGCCAATGCAGTGTCACAAGTCACGGCACCATCACCAGCAACTTTAGCATCATAGTTAGCTGTTATAGGATCAACTTTCAATTCACCTAACGAACTTTTGAATGATTCAACAACCTCATCATAATGTGTAGTCGCGCAATCTTTGATTGCGGCTGCAGGGTTTGTTTTCATCATTTCCTTTAGGTATTTCTGAGCTTCAGTTCCCTTTTTGAGTGCGAACTCCAGGACGAGTTTGCATAGCTCCATCTCGTTTTTCGCTGAGGCAATGCGTGGCTCGGCTTTCAGAACCTGGAGGCATCGGGCGCTGTCTTCCATCGCGCCTTTGCAAACATCTTCATATAATGCACATGATGCTTGGGAAATGAAGATCAAGGAAAGGGTGAACAACAAAGATGAAAGTTTTGATGGATTCATTTTTTTTTCTTCTTTGTTGTTGTGGTGAATGAAGGTGAATTCTAAGTTCTTTGGTATTATGGAGAGGGTGGATAATTTATATTTATGATTTTTTTTTTTAAGTTATTAAAAAATAGTACTTTTGTGCTAGTGGATGTATTTTTAGTACTTAATGATTGGTTTAGGTGTATTGATGTCTCATCTTTGCTATTTTTATATATTAAGTTATTTTAATTTTAGCAACAAGTTATGAAAGGTGAGAAAACAAGTTGTTAGTTTTAATTTGTTTGATTGTAAGAAAATTAATGTGTCCACGTGAAAGCACTTAATATTAAAATCAACAATATAAAATGCAAAAAAGAAATCCCATTATTTTGTTAGATTATTTTGTGACTTAAAACAGAAAATCCCTTATAGATTTGTTACCAAAATATCACGGATAAAAGAATTTTAACAAAATCTAATTGCATCAATTGTATGAAAAAGAGAATTTTAACAAAACCTAATACCTAGTTAGAAGAGAACTTTTTCCTTGCATGAAAAAAGAGAATTTCAACAAAACCTAATACCTAGTTAGAAGAGAACTTTTTCAACATGGATAAAAGTTATTTACAAAGAATAAACTTTACTAAAGAGGCAGTACAAAGATTTTTTAAGTAGAATAAAGTTTATATAAATCAGACTCCAAAGATTCACCAGACAAACCTCAAGATTGATTTAAATAGCACTTACAAAAATACTTACTGATTATCCATCCAAGATTCACCAGAATCAAAACAACCTCAAGACTCAAAGAGCACTTCCAGAGTTAAAGCAAGAAAAGTTAAACCCAAGACCTCTTAGACCCAAAACCTCTTAGCACATGTTTGGAATCACGGTGAGAAACAAAAAAAAACCACATCTACTAGAAGTTACACTTTGTAGCTTCTCAAAACCATAGTAGAAATGCATTTAAACACTCGGTGGCAGTGGAAAAAAGCGTAAACAAACACACGCTTAGTGTGTGAGTAACTCTTTTCCCAGCTGAATTATGCTTGCTAGGCAATGCAAAGATTGTTAGGAAAAAAATAAAAATATCAAGACACAACTTGAACAAACACATTCCTATAATTTACTACAAGAGCCAAGATTACTAAAAAATGTCATAAGTTTTTCTAATTAATGCCTCAATCAATTCAATTCACATTCCTATAATGGTAAACTCTGATTAAGAAAATATTTCCTATTCCAACTTTTTTTATATATATAAGTAAAACCATATCACCTAAAGTTGATATGTTGTGCAAACATCAAAGAAACTGAAATCAATGACGCGAAGAAACATAGCTTCTAGTTTCAGTTACATTTGAATTGGCAAGTGCATCTGGTGCAATTTCCCAGCTTTCACTTATTCTCCTACTTGAGTGCCTTTCGTCAGATCGAACTGTTGGAGCTCGACGATCTGAGCCCAAAACTGAATCACCTTCGGAAGTATTATGGTAAGGTCCATTGCTCCCTCTACTCCGAATTTCTTCATCAAATCCTTCAATATTCCGGCGCTGTGATATCTTCAATAGGTCTTCACCGATGTCTAGATCATCTTCAACCTTAGAACGATGATCTCCTCCTGAATCTGGTTCCAGTTCCGGGGAAACAACTTGAGGAGGTGGCCTCTGTACCTCTTCTTGAATAAAAGCTCGAAAATTGTTTTTTGAAGGCTGCACTTTTGTACAAAATACTTCGAGAAAATTATTTATACAACCCCGATTGTAAACATTGACCCTGCTATCTGCTCTGTATCGAAAGTTTTCATAGGTGGTCTGCAAAACAAAGATTAATCACCTGGATGAAGATATTCTTCAAACACAATACTATCATTTAAGAACCAAAATAAATTTAAAGAAAACCCAACAACCGGTATTATCAGATAACATATGTAGATGTAGAACCTATCTATGAAGCAACACACTGGAAACACGGCACTGACACTGACATGTTGAGAACAGTAACAATTTGAAAAAATGAATAAATTAAACGTAACCGCAAGTGCCGGTGTCAATTTTGGACAACCGACACCGACAGAGACACACCTTTTCTAAACAAAATTGGCCATTTACGAAAAATATCTGGGTACAAATGAATTAGGCTTAAACCATCTTCCAAGTTAGGATTGAGAAGAAAATAGAGAAGAACCAACCCTAAAGTACACCATTTGTTTGGATGAAAGGAAATGCGTGAGGAATGAAAAATACATCAAAGATATTTTAAAAAATCTTCAAAGTAATTCAATTTGAGAAAACTTCTACTAAACATCGTTTATTGCAATGTTACGCGCTAGTTCTGCAAGCTCGATGAACAAAGAGGTAAAACCATAAACATTCTATTGGATTCAGAAATTTAAAAGAAATCAACGGACCTGGTTTGTACCAATAAGGTACAAATGAAAGCCAGTTAGTCCACCAACAAACCACAGAGCAATGAAACAATATGCCATTAGTACAACAGATGCAGGGGATTCTTTCATTGCCTTCCACACTGTCCCATGATTATGATCCATCAGAACCTTGATGTAAAAAGCTGAGATCGAAAACACATAGATGCATAGAAGAGTTGCCGAAGAAACAAACATAAAGAAGTAACGGTAGTTCCTCTGCACATTGGAAAAACCATGTATAAATAAATATTGAAATAACAAGAAAGCAAAAACATGTAATGAGCCAGGAACAACAATATGGAAAAAAACAAGTATCATAAAATCAATATCATGGTGGATATCAGCTATCATACCAGTCCAATGCATTGGCCAACCCAAGGGCAATGATGATCAAAACGTTGAACACAATTGTTGCAGATGGAACAATGTGAGCAACGAGGAGGACGATACAGCATACAGGTCTCGCAATACTTCACTCTTACAGGAAGGCCATTGACCATTACCTCCTTTGTTCGAGGGAACTGAAGGCTTGGTGTCTGCCGTCCCCCAATGTCAATAGAAACAGACGAATCATAACGGAAATCTTCCTCGGGCGGATGTAAATTCCTTGGAATAATGCCCGGATCGCGTGCAGAAGTAAAAAAGAGAAGTATCAACACCTATAAACATAAATCATAGGGTTAAATTGCATCAAGCTCCAGGAAATCAGGAAAAAAAGTTTAAAGGAAAACAATATCTCAACGAGATTTTCCTAAGAATGTAGGTTAAATGAAAGGAAATCATATAATTAAAAAGGCAAAAACCTTAATTTAGTAAATTAGCAATTATTGGAAAAATAAAATGTACTAATAGTTGCAACATTTTTTTTGCTATGCCATTGACTTGGGATAAGATTGCATGCATCTGACACTTTATGCATTTATTCTCGGTTCATTTATTCTTTCCATCCCTAGCATTTATAGTGGTGCTTAATTATTGGAAAGATCTTCAAATTTGATCCTCATCTTAGAGAGAATAAGGGAAGGTGTTAGCAAGCACACCTCGTCTGGTGAATCTCACATGTGAGCATTAAAGTTTTTCAAGTCGTATCATTTCTTCTTAATATGAGAACAAAGGGTTTTAATAACATTAAAGTTTGTTTCACCAAATAAAGATTTCTTCTAGTTGAAAGTTATATTTAGATAGCAACATGATGAAACAAAATATTGAGCGAATAAATACTGCAAATGAAAAAAAAAAAAAAAAGAGCTGGCAAAGAGCCAGAAAGAAAAAACAGATAAATGTTCAATAGATTCACACAATAACTCAGGACACTGAGTACTAGTCATTCATAAAGATCAAAAATCTTTCTGATTCATCAATACATATCAAATATATTTAAATCAACTAGTTTAGAATAATCAGTGATTTTTGATTTGGTAACTAGTGATTAGTAGCTTAGATATCTAATTAAATGTTGTAAGTCAATCAAAAAGGAGCAAAAAATGCGTACAGCCTAATAACAGTTTTCTCTCATTCTTGCTTTCAATACCATACTAAAGTTGTATAATTGTATTATTCTCCATGACTAGAACAATGTTTTTCTGCCGAAGAGATTTTGAAACACCTTTGATTTGTTGTACCTTTACTGTTTAAATTTCTAGTAGTTGTCTTCACTTTCCTAAGCACCAGTTATGGCCACAGTCAGCATTTTATTCTCCTTTTCAATCCTTAGTTGTGTCCTTATTGCACATTCAAAGAGTGTGTTTTCTTGGGATTTTAAGCCTCAACACTTGCAGATGTTCCTCTCTAGAAGCAACATTGTGTTTCTGTGTTACTGTTTGTGACCCAAGAAAACCTTAATTTATCCAGCAGTGCTACCTTCCAGTGTTATTTTCCACATTTTGCCTTACCTACTTTTTTCACAAATGTGGTGTTTTGCCTTTTAAACTATTCTCTTAGACCTAAATCTGCTTAGTTAGTTCTTTGTTTCCTTGCTGTTAATCTGTTATTGGTGCCTCAGACGGATCTCCATTCTTAGATCAGCCATCCATCAAACACCCAAAATCATTTGAGCGTTCATGTAGTAATTCTTAGAATGTATGGTTGGGTCTAACTCAACCTTACAAAACCGGCTTGTAAGGTGAGGGCTGCCCGAGCATTATAAGCACTAAATAGGCCTTATCTCTAAGTAATGTAGGACTAAATAGGTGTTGGAGGCTGCAATGAAGGCAAGCCAAATGCCACAATTAGGCAACTAGGGGCGGACCGTAATAAAGGAGGCAATTCCAACGGTAATCAAAGGACTCTGTCTTGTGTGGCCTACACAAGGTCATGTGATCAACCTTTTTAGGAAGCAATTTCAATATAAATATATGGTTTGATAATGTTTTGGTTTCACAACTTCAAGGGGCTGGTTGGCTGTGGAACTACAGCATCTTATATCTGTGGAGTTACTGCTGTTAAGGCATGTTCACCTAATATTTTGCTGCATCTGGCATGTATATGGCCTATTTGGTCAATTCTCACGGTCTTGTTCACTACCTCATATAGGGTGCTCATATGCAAACGAGCTATGCAAGACTCTCATGGAGGTTTTGATACCATGAACAAATAGATTTTAGGAAGAAATCATATTTCCTTTTCAAGAATAAATAACTAAAATTATTAAAGCTGAAATTACCCTAATCAACAATACTATAGTAGCAAACAATCATCACATAGTTAGATTTAGAAGATTGCAATCAATGTAGAATATTTTCAACTAACCGCATTAAATACTAACAAATATTAACACTTAAGTTAGATCATTAACATATATGTTTCAAGTATGCGACTACACGTGAGTATTAAAACATCAAATGACAGAAAAAGAAAAAAACTATATAAACCTTACATAAATATTGAAGAGAACTGCCACCACCAAAATAGCATATCCTGCATTATATGAAGAAAATTCATGCCGAAGATGCCTTGCTACAAATACACAAAAGATGATAACTGGAACTATGACCAGCACCAAACTGATAAGCAATGACTTTGCGTCAGGCCCAAATATCAACCTTCCTCCAAACAGGAATTTCTGCATAAGATTATAAGAAGTTTTGAAGTGAAATAAGTTAAGACTTCTATATATGACAGATAATAGTTCATTTAAAAGTAAAACTTCTTAAATTTACCAGAAGACAGAAGCGTGTCGTTACAGGAAAATAATAACATGAAAAGTAGTTTTTTGTTGAAATCATAGGGACAGAAAAGATAGAATAGAGATTCGTAATAAGAGACTATTTATATGGTTTATCATGATGTGTCGAGAATATTAACCGAATGATCCTATTTATAAAAATAATTAGGTCATGTGATAGAAAAATATTATTTCAAGCCCAAACCAATAAAGTAATAAATTTACCAACCCCAGTAAAATAAGGTAACAAACCAGCAAACATAATCAATAGTGTTTATTGTTAACAATGTGAATATTGCTTATATAATAATTAAATAAAGAATTTGCTCCACAGTATATTCGGATTTTAACATATATTCTGAAGATATTTTAACATGCAGTTAAATAGCATGGTAGATATTCCAAGATATTTGTTTATATACACCAAGTGAATGATAGAAACCCTCTTTACCTAAATTCAGAAATTAAACTCCCAGTTAAAGTTTTTCCCACATCACTCCCAATTTGAATTTTCAAGCAACAACACGAACAGTGTTAGAAATCAAAACCCATCATTAGAAAATAAAAAAAAAAAATGAAAAATGGGACAAATTATACCTCTTAATTTATCTTTTTCCTATAAGACATAGCAAGTCACCATAATTAGCCTACAGCTTAGACCTATCTAGACAAGAATAACATATTGCTTCACACGATAATTCTACAGTAAAGCAGATAATCACATACAGACACAAAAGCTGCAATAGAGGACAAACAAACTACTCATTCAAAGTTGCACAATTCTGAAAGCATATAATCTCACTCCACCAACTCAACACGTCAATTCCCTACTAAAAGACAAAACTACGTGGCAGAGTAGAAAACCAGCTGCAGCCATGACAAATGAGAGAACAGGAAGATGGTATAAATAGTCATACTATATTCTTCACACCAACAAAAAAAACAACAGTTACATATGGCAGAAGAAAAAAGTTCTCCTTTTTATTCAATAATGGCAATTGGTGGGTTTGAAATTTGCAGGTTTTGGTTTTCTTAGAAGGGTAATAAATAAGAAAGAGAGAGAAAAAGTGAAATAAAAAATAGTGTCTAAGGAAGAAAAAGAATGACGAATGTGTGTGTTACTTGACGTGAATGAATACCTGAATCCTTTTTCCAGTGAAATTCACTACCTAAAGAGAAAAGAAGCACTACCCTATTTTAACTATATATTCTTACCATATCATTGCAAATACAATTACCCTATTCTAATTACAATTATAATTGTAATCTTCACTTTACTTTCTGGGGCCTACATTAAGTGGCATAATCACAGTGAATTTTTCAAAAATAGAACGACTACAATAGATTCAGTCGTATATCCCTTTTCTTATAGGAATTCACACTTTCCTTTATAATATTCTTATCGTAATTGTGTCACAAAAATGCAATATGATCTCTGCTTAACTCCAGTAAAAATGTATACACTGTTGGGATTATTTGTGGTGTGTGTGTGTGTGTGATCCAATTTGGGTGTGGAGGTTGGTTTTAACGTGATGTCTTACAAGTGAGAAGGTGAAGGACTATAGGGATATGATATGCATCAGGGTTTGACGACATCATTCACGAGGGAGGGTGATAACCAAAATATCCTGCTTTCTAATGGATGCTTAAATTGCAAATTTTTGTTAAACAAATTGACCAAGCTGCTTCAGAGAATCACTTACATACTATGGTGGTCATTTCAAAAGGCACAAGTTAACTAAAATGTTGACAATTCGTTAAGAAAAGTTTAAGATTTTAATAGTTTCTAAAAGTTCCTGGTTCAAATGGAAAAAATCTATAATAATATATAGATGATATCAACAATATCAAAAGTTAATACAGTAATTCAGTCAAAAACATGTCATGAAACATATATAGTATTACCTATCTCGAGTTATGATACTTATTATCTTTCTGAATTCCGTAAGTGAAAAGTAAACATGCACCTTGAACAGATGGTTAAGTAAAACAAATAAATATTGTTAAAATTGTATAGCTTCATCACTCATTACCACGAGAAAAAGAAGCTCTCCCCAGTTGAGAGTTATGCTTCAAATTAACTAATGCAACACAATACTAGTATCGGTTCACACTATTTTTCCTGGAACTAAGAAAGTAGAAAAACAGCAAATAATCTTTCAGGGATAGTATCAATTCAAATAAAGACATTAGTTTATTATTCTAACCAACCTATGAAGAACAAACATCTCCAGGGATAGGCGTATCACAATGTCCGACACTTGCATGACACCCGTACGACACGTGTTGGAAGAGCCATACAAGTGTCGGAAAAGTCAGACAAGTGTTTCAAGAAAAAATTGTATTTTCTTTTACTTCAACATACCTTGTACATCTCTTAGACAAATTTTACACACGTCTAAAAGGGTTAAACATATATTGAAGAAATGTAATCGATGAAGAATTAAAGACAAATTTTGATTAGAATATTTTTAACTCTTTTAATAACATATGGATAAATGAACCTCAAATACTATCATATATGTAGCGGTGTCAGTGTCCAACTTTTTTTACATTATCATCGTCAAAGTGTCTGTGTCAGAATTCATGCTTCATAGCAACCAACTCTTACAGAGAACTGCTATCAACACTCTATTAGTTTATCAGCAAAGTCATAATTCCTCACAAAAACAGACAACACAATAGTTACAAAAGATGGTTGAACCTGT
The DNA here is from genome assembly GCF_029867415.1 of Vicia villosa. Taxonomy (NCBI): domain Eukaryota; kingdom Viridiplantae; phylum Streptophyta; class Magnoliopsida; order Fabales; family Fabaceae; genus Vicia; species Vicia villosa. Next base: position 176,790,983 of record NC_081181.1, read on the forward strand.
TCGTATAAGTTGTTCCTTCCATTCCAAAAACATAATCTCACTTCCCCAGATATACATACAAACAGATCACAAACACACACACAGTTCCAAAACTATGAAGTTAAAGTTTTTCCCTCATCACTCTTCCTTTAAACTTTCAACCAAAAACAAAACATCTTTAGAAATCAAAACCAATCAATACTGTACATCTGAAAGCAGCTTATGACAACGACATTGTTGACAAGTTGATAGCTTATGAAAACAAAAAATAACATACCAAAAAAAAAAAAACTTTAGAAACAGCTTATACATAACTGATTATAACGATAATTTGCTATAAGCTGCAAATAACCTGTTTATACAAATAGGGTCTATATCAAGCAAATCACACTTTGAATTCTCCCAACTAACCAAACATTAAAAAAAAAATCTAGACCATATCCATGACCAAATAATCAAGCATTAAAAGCTAAATTTTTCAGAATCAGCAAAGAAATAAAAACAATAAAAAGAAGAAGGTTAGAAGATTACATTACTTCCTTTCCATGCTTCATAAACGCGATTAGCTGCCATAAAGAAGCTTTGACGCAAAACTTCTTCTCACAACATGCAACTTCTCCTTCTCATTTCACCAACACGAAACTGAACGGCACTTGGATTCCACGATTCCGCAGGTCAGAATCTGAAACTTGACTGTAGAAGAAAACTCCGATTTGGGTTTTTCCGCTGAAAATGCAATTGAAGAGAGAGAGAGAGAGAGATTGGGTTTGATTTATTTAAATATGATGGGGAAATTTGGGTTTGAAATTCGCAGGTTTTTGGAGAGGAGAAAATAAAAAGGAAAGTGAAATAAATAATAAAAGAAGCACGAGGTATGTGTTTTATTTGACCTGAATCAAAACCTGAACCCTTTTACCAGTGAATTTCTCAATTTCACTATCTCAACACAAATTGAAGAAACGTTACCCTATTTTTTTTACAGTAAGAGTTACCCTATCTTAATTTGTTTTTTAATACTAATATTCATTATTTATATTATTTTTAATTAATATTAATTTGGTATTATTTGACTGTATGATAATGTATTTAAAAGTTTTACATTTTCAAACATTTAACATATATTAATATTAATTGAATGTGTAAAATGTTTTACATTATTAATATATATCAATTGAATTCAGTCATGTAAAAGAAGGAAAAAAGAAATAAAAAAGAAACAAATTAATTCTCTTTTTATGCTACTTTATTATAAAAAAATTTAAATGAGTCAATTTTTAAAGAAGATTTATTTTTTTTAAATATTATTTAATTATTACTATTTATATAATTCTCAATTTAATATTTTTTATTTATTATTAATATTTATGTATTGTCGGTGTAAATTTCTTACATCACAATCATTTATAAATATTACTCTATAAATAATTAAAATAAAAATTAAATTTTAATTAAAATCTAATGGTCATGATTAATAGACAGTGTAAATTTTTTTTGCACCATAAATATATATATATCAATTAAATTCATATTTATGATAAAGGTAGACACATAAACCATAAAATATTTTTATTTGATAATTATTAATTTTAAAAGAATAAAATTATTATTTGAATGTGTAATATTTTTTTTTGTTTTATAAGTATCAACAATTTACTTACAACAAAACACTGCCAAAAAATACAACTTAATGTTGTTGTATAAGTTGAACTCTTGATCAATAGTAGCCCAACTTGTAAATATTAGTTGACTTGCCTCACTCACACATATACAATAAGATTTAAATGTAATTTTTACTAACCATCAATTTAGTTTAATTTTAATATTTTTTATTTTCGAATGTAAATTTTGAGATTCATTTTAGTCTCTTAAACTAAAATAATAAATTATAATTATTTTTTAACTCTTCAAAACGTATTATGTTACTTATTTTCGCTTAATCAATGACGAATTTTAATAATTAATTTTTTGAATTTTTTCATCGTTAATTAAACAAAATGACTAAGTACATTTTATAAATGGTTATATATTATCAATGAAAAAGATTTATATTATTAATTTATCACAATCATTTATGTTACATGGGTGAATGAAATAAAAATTAAACATCTTCGAATATCTAAATCTATGATTAATCACTATGTAAAATATTTTTACATTGTAGATATATCAATTGAATTCATTCATATAAAAGAAGGAAAAATAAATAAAAAAGAAACAAATTAATTCTCTTTTTATGCTCCTTTATATAAAATAATTAATATATAAAAAATTAAAATGAGTCAATTTTTAAAGAACATTTATTATTTCTTTTTTAAACTACTTTTTAATTATTACTAGTCTCGATTTTAATATTTTGTTAATATTTTTTATTTATTAATATTTATGATAAAGGTGAATAAATAAACCATAAAGATATTTTTATTGAATTACTATTAATTTTAAATGTACGAAAGTATTATTTAAATGGGTAATATAGTATTTCGTGTTTAAGTTATTGATTGATAAGTATCAATAATTTCTTTACAACGTTAGATTATGCAAAAATACAAAGAAATATTGTTGGTTGTATAAATTGAACCTTTGACCAACCAATACATATCGGTTGATTTACCTCATTCACACCTATAAAATAATATTTAAATATACAAAATAAATTTTATTAACCATTAATTTGATTTTGGTTTAATATTCTTTTGTTCTCATATGTTAATCTTGAAGTTTATTTTGGTATTTTAAATTAAAAAAAATTTACATTAATCTTTTAACTCTTCAAAACATACATGTTAGTCCTTTACGTCTAATTAGTGACGAATATAGCAATCAATTTTTAAGTTTTTTCATAGCTAATTAGAAGAAAAAAACTAACAAGATACGTTTTTGAATAACTAAGGGACTAATATGAATTTTTTAAGTTAAGGGATTAAAATAATCTTCGAGATTAACATAAGAATATTAAGCTTTTAATTTTTCTCATTACAAAATTATAGTATAATGTTTTTAAATTAGTAGTATTAATTAGATATCGTGATTAAAAAATTGGTGGAGTGTTCCAACCTCTTTTTGTTTAAAAATGAGCGTTACTTTAATGAATAAAAGTCATTTTAAAACTTTAAATGTTCAATCTTTTGGCAGGTCTCAGAAAAGCATTTTGTCCTTACACAACTAATCTTACACAACTAATGCTTGAGAGACGGTGTTAATGTCTAACCTCTTTGCAAGTCGGGAACTAGAGACACGTAGATCCAGGGGGTATAATAGTGATGAGCGTGCACCCTAAGAGTAGGTCAGGTTATAGGATAAAGTGGGACGAGTTCTCCAAGGTATATAAGGACACACCCGTGATAAATAAGATCGGATTATACTAGAGGACTAGGTTTTTCATTTGGCCCAAAACTAGCATAAATGAGATCACTGAATAAAGACACTAAAATGCATAAGATAATGTGTAATAATATGTGTGAGGGCCCACGAATGGGGCGACACATATTTTTCCTTCGCCAAACGCTCGTCCCACAATGCGTTGCTTGAAGCATGAAATTCTGGTGTTTAGATCTCAGATGTCCTAAGAGATGTCGAGACAATGATCTCTAAAGTCTAAACAACACACAATGACAAGGTATATAAAAGTGCAATGCAGAAACTTAAATAACACAAGTAATTGTTCACCCGGTTCGGTATCAACAATACCTACTTTGGGAGCTACCAAGCTATGGATAAGTCCACTATAATAGTATCAGTTTGAAGTACTATGCAAATAACCTCCGGTTCACACGTAAACAACCTCCCATTTACAGCTCGGTCGCCTAATCACTACCCATGCTATACTTCTACTTAAGACTCACATAAGTATGAGGCCCTCCTCAATCCCCCCCCCCCCCCCCCCCCAATCACAATCGTGATGATCAATTACAAAATATTAGAAGACACACTTCCAAAACACAATCACTCAATGCTTAAAAGCTTATGAATAAACACATAACTTACAACTCAATGAAAACACCAAACTCTTATATCAATATGATATTAGAGAGACTCATAATAGACAAGACTGCACAAACTCTAACACACATTACAATGTAAATTCCACACAAATACTAGGTTTGATGCTTGCTATTTAAAGCAATCTTTTGGATTGGATTTGGGCTTCAAATCACAGCAGGGAACTCTAGAGAATACTCCACAATCTACTCCATGAAGATAATGCTTCAATTATTAGTTTCCTAAATATTCTCCATATTTAGAAACCAATCAAATATCTTGAAAACAGAGACAATCTCTTATGCCTAATTCAAGCGCCACATAGGATAGCATAATATTCCAAAATATTCAGCACTTGTACATAAAACCGACTTCAATAGATCCAACTGTAACTTAACAAACATGATGTCGAATGAATCCTATCTTTCTCGACATGTCTTCTTTAGTTGAAGTGAATAAACATCTTGTTCAACATGTTTCCATAAGTTAGTTTTACTAAACATAATGTCAATCATTACACAGAGAATTACCAAACTTATCAACCTAATATTTGTAAATAAATCAAACACAAAAGTAATTTTCAGCCTTGTAGAGAATACATAGCAGAAATGGCACAATCAGATATGCAGCAGGAAAACGAACATGCAAGACATGTTAGTAGTCAGTGGAATTTGCACATAGTAGTTGAGATATGCAATTTCCTAACTAGTCAGTATGATGTCAAGACATTTTGTTTGACATCTCTGCACACATGTCAATCCAACTTCTCTTCACACTTGTTAAGGAAAGAAATAACACTCCTGTTGCACCCCAAAATTTGCCCATCTTAATTTATTTATAATTGGCTTAAGCATTGCATTCATCTACATACGTTCATCAGGTCATCTAACATATTATTCATTTAACCAATAATATGTCATCTAACATATTATTCATTTAACCAAAAATAGACAACCTCATTCAAAGTTCAAAGTTCATCACCAAAGTCTTTGCTCATTGCAAAAAGTCAAAATTCACTACAAAGATCCAAGAATAATTATAGTTCCAAATCTCCACAAGATTCATCTATGAATCAGAATTCAATACATTCAAGGAACATTTTATTACATATCCATCTGCCATTACTTCATTACAAACAGATTATTACCATTTACATCAAGAATTACACAAAATACACACATCCAGAAGTCTAAATATCATGCCACTGCATTTCTTCTATACATGAGATCCTATGTTGCTAAATCTTCAAATTATTGCTCCAAACTTCCCTGACCATCCTTTAAAGTGTGTTGCCAACACCATTTTCTAACCCTTTCCAAAGCCTGCAAAAAGAAAACGAAAGCATCACAATGCATTCAGTTTCAAACATGGCATACTTCAAACTAACATACAGCATTCAGTCATACACATCACAGTAGCAATCCCTCAAAACCATGATCATATAAATATGCTCAAACAGATTTCAGCCTACCTTGTGGTATTTACATCATGGGCAGCCAGTTTTATCACACCAAGCACCAAGGATCTGCAGCATAATTAAACACTTCAGGGGTATTACCAGCACCATAATTCATAACAGATGCGCATTACAAAAACGCAAGTCAATGAGTCACTCATGGGAAAGTTTAAACCAAAACAGCGTACACTCGGCATGTTTCGTACTCACCTCAGTTGCAGTAGTCCATATCATTCCAGTTAAGGCATTCAACACATAAAAGCTTGACACAATACGTCCAATACCGCTCATCATCGAGGCATGGAGCAAATCATAAGCAGTGTCAGTTCACCATACAAACCCCACCTGCTGCAAAATCATAAGAAAGTCAGTTCTGCATCCGAAACAACAAAAACAGCCCTGCATAATTCAAACCCTCACATCACATTCAAACTATATACTACAACTACCAAACCAACCTAGCAGTTTTAACTAACTTCAAGTATCAGTAACCAACTAACAGAAAACTAACTTCCAAACAGTTATAACCCACCTATCAACAAACTTTCAACTAACAAACACTTCCCATAACTACCACCTAACTAATTTTCCAGTCACATAACAAACTTTCAGACTCACATAACTGTCATAACAACCCAAAACAATTTCAAACTAACCCCAACTAAACCTAACCGATTCAGTTATAAACTCCTAACTACCAAAAAATCAGTTACACATCCTAACTAACCTAACAGTTACAAACAGAAACCAATAGAAGAAGTTCAGAAAAACTAACCTTCAATTGCAACTGAATCTCAGAACTCGACCTATATATTCTTTTCTCCACCTTCATTCAAGGTCCTCCACCATTTTTTGATCTCTGAGCCATTCTTCATTCATCGCTCTCTCTTCAGTTCCTCCATTTTTTTCCACTTCAACCATTCTCCATAATTCACTCCACTTCTTCACATTCATCTTCTTCATCAACTCAATCTTCATGAAGCTCTAACCATCTTCTCCACAGTCCCTTCTTCATCATTCTCCAATTCACTCTCTGCAACCTTCACTCCGCACCTCCACTTCCATCAACAGAAACCTTCACTCTTGCATCTCCATCTTTCTCTCTTCACCTTCTTCACCTCTGAACCGAGCTCCAAATCTCTTCACTACACGTATCATCATCTTGGAATCGTCTTCGCACACAATTCGACACTAATTCTCCTTCACTCAGCAGATCCAACAATCTTGAACTCCTTCATCCATCAATCTTTCTCTCGGTTTCCACACATCACCAAATCGCAACTCAACAATTCTACAACAACACCATTTCAGACAAGATTCAAAAGGAAAGTCGGAGACGGAAGAAGATGAAGAAGACGTGTATGCAAGAAGGTGAAGAGCAAGTGATTACCTAGATTGAAGTATTTGTCGCGTTTATTTCGCCAATTGCTTGGGAATCTCTGTATTTCTATCTGCTTCATCGTTGCCTTCAAGCTTCACGATCCACAGGGTTTTCGCTCCGAGAGGGGACGAGAGCCGCAAAAGTTGGTCGAGGTGAGCCATCGTCGCCGCTTGCTGGAGAGATACGAACGAAGCAGCAAATCGGAGAGGAAAAACTCGGCGCCGTCGCGGTATCGTGTTCGTGAGAGAGAGAGAGAGAGGAGAAGTGATCTGAAGCGTCACATTTGGTGAACCCTAATCCCTTTCTTTATTCAATTTCCGTTAATTATTTCCTTTTTAATGTAATTAATTGGATAATTGGTATTAATTGCTGAATCAAGCCTAATTATGGTAATTAGTATAAAATCATGTGAATAATCAAAACCTTTAATTGACATAACAGCTTAATTGATTTTAGTGGAGAGTTATTAGATATGAATAAGGCTTAATGGACATAAAATCTGAATACAAATTCTGTGGGCTTACGCTTCTGATTCTCACCCCCAGGTGGCCCATCACACTCTTTTTGTGCTAAGATAATCTGAACAAATTTTCATTAGAATCAACACAAGAAACTATTGGTCCGTGAATTGCTCCTTGCTCACCCCCTTTGGCCCATCGCCACACGTTTTTGTTAGGCAGAAATTGAACAAAAAAACATTCCTGGGCCTTGCGCCCATGCTGATATGTGCACCACCAACTTCAGTTTGCACCCCCTGTTTCCATTTTGTTCAACTAAGTAATGTATGTTTTACTTAGATTTTTTTTACCACTTCTTTTAGTAATAAAAATGCTAATTTTTCTCCTATATTTTTAGGCGTTAATACAATTTTGACATATAAAAATAATCATAAAAAATATTAGTTTTTAGGCTATTTGTTCTTCGTCTTTTTACTTGACTTGTAATTCAATTTCTCTCATAAAAATCAATAAAAATAATAGTACTTTTAATTCACTTTTGTGCTATATTTTGACTTGTTCTATTTCATGCTCTTGTACTATTTTCATATATCCTACTTATGACTTATAATCGTGACTTTATTTTCATGTCTCATTTAATCCTAACCTTAGGTAGAAACCATGATAACATTAGGTAGAAATTCCCTTCATACTTAGGCTAGTTTCTTTTCCTTTTCGACTTTAAAACATCTAACAAATACTTGAATTAAATCCCATAAAAAATACAAAGAAAACACTTAAAAAACATTAATAAAAAAGTGAAAATCATTAAAAAGGGAATGGAAGCTTGAATCTCCCTTGCTTTAGGGAATCATTCGAGTGCTTGGATCTCCCTTGCTTTAGGGAACCATTCGAGCGTAAGTTCCCAATTTCTAAAAAAACACAAACCAAAGAGCAACTCGAGTCTCCCTTGCTTTAGGGTTCCACTCGAAACGTTCAAAATCTCTTCTTCATCTCGCCTCCGAGGCATTCTTTAATCGGACACGTTATTTCCGCTCCATTCCCAGCTTAAGACTCCAGAGGTCGAGCAACGGAGTGCGAATGTAACTTCGTCCACTAAAAAACACAAAAACAAACAAAAACTAAAGAGCCGAACTACGGCGCTCTGATTCCTGAAAAGGATACGTAGGCATTGGGTCGCGGGGCCTAAGCGAGCACAATTATTTAAAAACCTTATTTTCCCCGTGTTTCTTTTCTTTCTTTTGCATGCATTCCCTTTGCATTAAGCTTTAGATTTATAGTACACACCCTTTATATAGCAACAAACATAGGTGGATACCATCGAGTACGATGGGCGTGAGGGGTGCTAGCACCTTCCCCTTGCGTAACCGACTCCCGTACCCTATCTCTGGTCGAAAGACCTCGCTCTTATTCACCTTAGGTTTTCTGATATTCCTTTCCCTTATGGGATAAATATATTGGTGGCGACTCTGATCATTTTCGCGAGCGTGCGACAGCTGGCGACTCTGCTGGGGATTACCTAAGCAAGTTGATCCTAGCCTTTGTTTGTTCTTTTATTGGGTGTTTATTTATTTGTGTATGCGTTTACATTTTGTATATATGCTTGCACATCATGCATATGGATTATATTTTGTGTTCCTTGGGGTCTTCTGTTCTGTTTTGCAGGTGGGGGGTTTTTGTGAGGTAAAAGGCCCACTACCCAGGCCAGTGACACATAGGATTAGCGTGGATGCTCATGTTGACTCCCGTGGCCCTTGCTACGATCGAGTTCAACATGGGGTACCACAACTGGGCGAGGTTCTTTCATGGAACACTGTGTCTGGCACCCTTGCTGCCTCAAACACTTTGTACCCCATGGGAACTGTAGACCCTAGTGACCATTAGGGACCACTTGTCCGTGTCTAGACTACATACCCGTGAGATTGGGGTGGGACAGGAAACTTGACCTCCATCATACCCGGATTTCTGCTATTCAATAAAAGACGTCGAACCTTTGATCCTGGGACATTTAACTTATATAGAAGTTCTACATCAGTTATCTATCAGAATCAACGTCGAACCCCTGAATCTGGAGGGTTCGACCATCTTTGACTTATGCACAAGCTATTTATCCCGAGAGCAACGTCGAACCTCTGAATCTGGAGGATTCGACCATATCTTATTGACCATGAGAAGTTGTTATCCAAGAGGCCTTGATCCTTGATCCTGATTTATGATACATTTGCATCTTCATTAACATTTTTGCATTCATGCATGTGCATCCATGGTTATCAAGACTCTTACCACTCTTCCTCTCCATCAGATCAGTCAAGACGATTCCTCCACACCGATATCTGACAAGAGCTCACAGAAGAAGAATCATGGGGAATTACAAACAAGATCAAGCTACTATCAGAAAACCCCATACCTCCTCATGGGGGCACCTTCCACCATTGAAGCCTGAAGACTTTATGTTTTTCAGAGAACATTTCATTTGCATCAAAATAAGGCCAAACTTGCCATTGTATAGATTTCTCAAGTATCTTCAACTGTATTACTTTTGTTGTTATCAAGTACTTCTCAATGTAAGAAACTCATTCTGTTCGAATAAATAAAAATGTAATATACATGTTTTTCTCAAATCATATTCATCTTTGTAATTATGTTCATTGATACTTCATTCATTTGTCTTAAGCAACTAAAAAAGGAGAATGATGAAAATCAAAAACACATGAACTACTAATTGTATGCTTTTGGAACAAAGATCCTGCTGACGATGTACAGGCATTATTTCAATTCCCAAACACTGGAGTTATAAGGGAGTGAAACCCTCGTCAACCCCTTTGAGCCTAAGGAGTAGTAGTTTCTTTTCAAAAAATACAAAACCCTCAATCTTAACCAGGGGCAGGGTAGTCTTCAGTTAGTGCGACCGAGCGCTCAACTTTCAGGTATTCCATCAGAGGATCCATCATATTCCATCTCTCACAACAAAAAAGAAGAGCACAATCCACAATGGATGTCTCCCATTCACTAAGAAGAAGGCAGTCACAACCTTTTCATCAAGTCAATCCCCGAAGTCATACAACTTGTTCCCGAACGAGACAAAAAAGAATGAAAGTAAAGTCATGAATCATGATAAAAAAGGAAAGAAGCAATAGCCCGCTAAGTCAAAAGAAAAAAAGAAAAGCTTTGAAGCAAATGACTTAGGCAAAAATTAGGGCATATCCCGCTGGACAACGAACACCAATATCAAAAGAAATTTTTTGTCCAGGCAAAAGTTAGGGAGAGCAAAAGGCAAAGCAAAAGAAAAATCCTCCAAGGGACAAGTTGTTGTGATCATCAACGAAAACACCAAAGGGTGGCTGCCACCTCCATCGAAGCCATAAAGGATCCTCATCCATCACAATCCTTCCTGAAAGGAGAATACTCGTATCAAACTAAACTGAACGTAGGACTGGAGAACATCACGAAGAGGGGTGGGTTAAGTAGAATTTGAGCCTTTATCCTTTGTTTCTTAAACCGTGAACCCGACCACGCTACAACCCTCAAAAGTCCTAATTGAAGCGGGGTTCGTTCCGAAAGCATACAAACTGTAAAATCATGTCAAACTGACTCCTAATGTTGCTGTGTCATTTGCGTTAGTATCAGTACAATATTTTGACAAATAAAACTTTTTCTTTGAGATTAACATGTGCATTGCATTTCTCATTATCTTTTTCAAAACAGGATTGTCTCTAACTTGAGAATAAGTGCTTGATACCAAGGAAAGTTCAACATTGAAATTCCACCGAGTAATCTTACAAAGGCAAAGGCTGGTTATCCACTAAGCAAATATCTCAAACATCCATTTGGTGGAAGAGTTCCTTTCAATCTGGGGCATTCATTTCAAGATCAACACTGGGGCAGACCATTGCAAATCTCCATGATTCAAGCACTATCAAAGTTCTATCTCAAAAGATTATACAAGCTGGGGCAAGCTAGTAGCAAGTCATTTCTTCATCTTCAATCAAGTGTCAGATATCGAGATAGGTGTCGAGAAGTCTAGCCAAACACCTTCACCAACACCTTCACAAATTCTATCCTACAAGCAATGGCCTTTCCACAAAGACATCCTTCATCCACTCCTTGTATCTTGGAAACAATCATAGTCATGCTTGAATCATACACATCATTGCATTCTCATTGGCATATCTCCATTAATGATCCAATCATCAATAAAGCAGGGGCATCCACCCTATCTTGAATCAAGCAGAGTTCAGAACTCCACCTAATCTATTCCCCACAAAGCAGAAACCCTGATCAATCAATACATTGCATATAGAAATCATTGCATTGCATCTTCAGAAGGGCATAAAGTAAATCAAACATTGCACGTGAAGCATAAGCCAAGTTACTCATCAGATGAGGTCCCTGCAAGCATTCAATTGATAGTTCACTGGATCACTTAGAGTTTCCATCGTGGTGTCATCTCCCAAAGTCAATCATGTTCATCTTTCTTCAACCCAGAGTTGATGTTTTTGAGTTCAACCCAGAGTTGACTTTCCCTCCATCTTTTAACCCCGAGTTAATTATCTCTTCCCACTCAACCCAGAGTTGACGGTTATCTTCTATTCAACCCAGAGTTGATCTTTTTCCCACTCAACCCAGAGTTTGCGGTTATCTTCTATTCAACCCAGAGTTGATCTTTTTCCCACTCAACCCAAAGTTGACGGTCATCTTTTATTCAACCCAGAGTTGATCCTTGTCTTTCTTTCCCACTCAACCCAAAGTTGATGGTTATCCTTTATCCTTTTTCCTGCTCAACCCAGAGTTGGCGGTTACCCTTTATTCAATCCAGAATTGATTCCTTTGCCTCTCAACCCAGAGTTGATGGTTATCCCTTATTCAATCCAGAATTGATTTCTCTTTCCCACTCAACCCAAAGTTGACGGTTATTCCTAATTTTTCATTTTTCCCCTTTTAACCCATAGTTTAATGATGTTCCTACTTTCTTTCTCAACCCAGAGTTGATGCCTATATCTTGTCCCACTAATACTGATTTCCCTTTTCTTTCTCAATCCAGAGTTGATGCTGCCCTCTTATTCAACCCAGAGTTGACTTCCCCTTTATTCTTCGACCCAGAGTTGACCCACTATTCTTCTTCAACCCAGAGTTGAGTTCTATTTCACTTCTAACCCAGAGTTAATTTGATCAATCCAGAATTGATACATTCTTCCTCAATGGAGTTGACACCATCTTTTCCCCCAGTGGATCCTATCTCTTATCAGGCAAATTTTCAGGTTCACTTGGTATTTAATCTTCTTCTACCTTGAATGCTCGAAAGGCTAACGCCAATCTCACTCTCAGGTTTAAGACGATTAAATAGGGGCAGCTGTTGCACCCCAAAATTTGCCCATCTTAATTTATTTATAATTGGCTTAAGCATTGCATTCATCTACATACGTTCATCAGGTCATCTAACATATTATTCATTTAACCAATAATATGTCATCTAACATATTATTCATTTAACCAAAAATAGACAACCTCATTCAAAGTTCAAAGTTCATCACCAAAGTCTTTGCTCATTGCAAAAAGTCAAAATTCACTACAAAGATCCAAGAATAATTATAGTTCCAAATCTCCACAAGATTCATCTATGAATCAGAATTCAATACATTCAAGGAACATTTTATTACATATCCATCTGCCATTACTTCATTACAAACAGATTATTACCATTTACATCAAGAATTACACAAAATACACACATCCAGAAGTCTAAATATCATGCCACTGCATTTCTTCTATACATGAGATCCTATGTTGCTAAATCTTCAAATTATTGCTCCAAACTTCCCTGACCATCCTTTAAAGTGTGTTGCCAACACCATTTTCTAACCCTTTCCAAAGCCTGCAAAAAGAAAACGAAAGCATCACAATGCATTCAGTTTCAAACATGGCATACTTCAAACTAACATACAGCATTCAGTCATACACATCACAGTAGCAATCCCTCAAAACCATGATCATATAAATATGCTCAAACAGATTTCAGCCTACCTTGTGGTATTTACATCATGGGCAGCCAGTTTTATCACACCAAGCACCAAGGATCTGCAGCATAATTAAACACTTCAGGGGTATTACCAGCACCATAATTCATAACAGATGCGCATTACAAAAACGCAAGTCAATGAGTCACTCATGGGAAAGTTTAAACCAAAACAGCGTACACTCGGCATGTTTCGTACTCACCTCAGTTGCAGTAGTCCATATCATTCCAGTTAAGGCATTCAACACATAAAAGCTTGACACAATACGTCCAATACCGCTCATCATCGAGGCATGGAGCAAATCATAAGCAGTGTCAGTTCACCATACAAACCCCACCTGCTGCAAAATCATAAGAAAGTCAGTTCTGCATCCGAAACAACAAAAACAGCCCTGCATAATTCAAACCCTCACATCACATTCAAACTATATACTACAACTACCAAACCAACCTAGCAGTTTTAACTAACTTCAAGTATCAGTAACCAACTAACAGAAAACTAACTTCCAAACAGTTATAACCCACCTATCAACAAACTTTCAACTAACAAACACTTCCCATAACTACCACCTAACTAATTTTCCAGTCACATAACAAACTTTCAGACTCACATAACTGTCATAACAACCCAAAACAATTTCAAACTAACCCCAACTAAACCTAACCGATTCAGTTATAAACTCCTAACTACCAAAAAATCAGTTACACATCCTAACTAACCTAACAGTTACAAACAGAAACCAATAGAAGAAGTTCAGAAAAACTAACCTTCAATTGCAACTGAATCTCAGAACTCGACCTATATATTCTTTTCTCCACCTTCATTCAAGGTCCTCCACCATTTTTTGATCTCTGAGCCATTCTTCATTCATCGCTCTCTCTTCAGTTCCTCCATTTTTTTCCACTTCAACCATTCTCCATAATTCACTCCACTTCTTCACATTCATCTTCTTCATCAACTCAATCTTCATGAAGCTCTAACCATCTTCTCCACAGTCCCTTCTTCATCATTCTCCAATTCACTCTCTGCAACCTTCACTCCGCACCTCCACTTCCATCAACAGAAACCTTCACTCTTGCATCTCCATCTTTCTCTCTTCACCTTCTTCACCTCTGAACCGAGCTCCAAATCTCTTCACTACACGTATCATCATCTTGGAATCGTCTTCGCACACAATTCGACACTAATTCTCCTTCACTCAGCAGATCCAACAATCTTGAACTCCTTCATCCATCAATCTTTCTCTCGGTTTCCACACATCACCAAATCGCAACTCAACAATTCTACAACAACACCATTTCAGACAAGATTCAAAAGGAAAGTCGGAGACGGAAGAAGATGAAGAAGACGTGTATGCAAGAAGGTGAAGAGCAAGTGATTACCTAGATTGAAGTATTTGTCGCGTTTATTTCGCCAATTGCTTGGGAATCTCTGTATTTCTATCTGCTTCATCGTTGCCTTCAAGCTTCACGATCCACAGGGTTTTCGCTCCGAGAGGGGACGAGAGCCGCAAAAGTTGGTCGAGGTGAGCCATCGTCGCCGCTTGCTGGAGAGATACGAACGAAGCAGCAAATCGGAGAGGAAAAACTCGGCGCCGTCGCGGTATCGTGTTCGTGAGAGAGAGAGAGAGAGGAGAAGTGATCTGAAGCGTCACATTTGGTGAACCCTAATCCCTTTCTTTATTCAATTTCCGTTAATTATTTCCTTTTTAATGTAATTAATTGGATAATTGGTATTAATTGCTGAATCAAGCCTAATTATGGTAATTAGTATAAAATCATGTGAATAATCAAAACCTTTAATTGACATAACAGCTTAATTGATTTTAGTGGAGAGTTATTAGATATGAATAAGGCTTAATGGACATAAAATCTGAATACAAATTCTGTGGGCTTACGCTTCTGATTCTCACCCCCAGGTGGCCCATCACACTCTTTTTGTGCTAAGATAATCTGAACAAATTTTCATTAGAATCAACACAAGAAACTATTGGTCCGTGAATTGCTCCTTGCTCACCCCCTTTGGCCCATCGCCACACGTTTTTGTTAGGCAGAAATTGAACAAAAAAACATTCCTGGGCCTTGCGCCCATGCTGATATGTGCACCACCAACTTCAGTTTGCACCCCCTGTTTCCATTTTGTTCAACTAAGTAATGTATGTTTTACTTAGATTTTTTTTACCACTTCTTTTAGTAATAAAAATGCTAATTTTTCTCCTATATTTTTAGGCGTTAATACAATTTTGACATATAAAAATAATCATAAAAAATATTAGTTTTTAGGCTATTTGTTCTTCGTCTTTTTACTTGACTTGTAATTCAATTTCTCTCATAAAAATCAATAAAAATAATAGTACTTTTAATTCACTTTTGTGCTATATTTTGACTTGTTCTATTTCATGCTCTTGTACTATTTTCATATATCCTACTTATGACTTATAATCGTGACTTTATTTTCATGTCTCATTTAATCCTAACCTTAGGTAGAAACCATGATAACATTAGGTAGAAATTCCCTTCATACTTAGGCTAGTTTCTTTTCCTTTTCGACTTTAAAACATCTAACAAATACTTGAATTAAATCCCATAAAAAATACAAAGAAAACACTTAAAAAACATTAATAAAAAAGTGAAAATCATTAAAAAGGGAATGGAAGCTTGAATCTCCCTTGCTTTAGGGAATCATTCGAGTGCTTGGATCTCCCTTGCTTTAGGGAACCATTCGAGCGTAAGTTCCCAATTTCTAAAAAAACACAAACCAAAGAGCAACTCGAGTCTCCCTTGCTTTAGGGTTCCACTCGAAACGTTCAAAATCTCTTCTTCATCTCGCCTCCGAGGCATTCTTTAATCGGACACGTTATTTCCGCTCCATTCCCAGCTTAAGACTCCAGAGGTCGAGCAGCGGAGTGCGAATGTAACTTCGTCCACTAAAAAACACAAAAACAAACAAAAACTAAAGAGCCGAACTACGGCGCTCTGATTCCTGAAAAGGATACGTAGGCATTGGGTCGCGGGGCCTAAGCGAGCACAATTATTTAAAAACCTTATTTTCCCCGTGTTTCTTTTCTTTCTTTTGCATGCATTCCCTTTGCATTAAGCTTTAGATTTATAGTACACACCCTTTATATAGCAACAAACATAGGTGGATACCATCGAGTACGATGGGCGTGAGGGGTGCTAGCACCTTCCCCTTGCGTAACCGACTCCCGTACCCTATCTCTGGTCGAAAGACCTCGCTCTTATTCACCTTAGGTTTTCTGATATTCCTTTCCCTTATGGGATAAATATATTGGTGGCGACTCTGATCATTTTCGCGAGCGTGCGACAACTCCCCCTCAACAGTAGCAGCTCATCAGCAACACACCAGAGAAAAAAATAAATTTCTCCCCCTCATTCAGTGGTTAGTATAAAATCACACAATATTACTCCCCTTTTTAACCATAATAGGATAAATCAAAGGTAAGTAAGTAACCAACAAAGAAAAATCACACACATACATTAGTGTAATTCCCTTCTAACCCACATAAAATATTCGCAATATAATACAAATTAAATCAAAACAAAATCCTTAACAAGGGTGTCACTTAAAACTATACTTCATGAACATCATAAAACAAACCATGATATCTCGCAGCAGAACTCATAATTTAAAACATCTTTAATAAACTTCATAAAACATCAATCAAACTTCATATTTCATGAGTCATAACTCAAAACATCATAATCCCATAAAAGTTAATTCACCAAATTCAAATAAACAAAAAGTAAACATAATAGTTCCAAACACAACGATACTGGCCTTGGTGTTACGTATCAGAGCAAGACTCTCTTATTTTAAGCAAGCGATAAAAAGGACTCCATGAAGCTATCCTCTAACTTCAGCGGACTACTCTTGATTACTTGCGTGTTACCCACGTGGAGGCAACATTCAAATAGAAAGGGTGAGCATTTTATAATCATTATATAAGACATAAGGAATAAATATAGTAGTGGTATACAAATAACCAATCACACATATACTGATACAATGCATCCTCATGCTTCACATACTTACTTACACCTGAACATCATCATATATTCACAACATCATCACATGATTCAATCACAATCATCACTTAAGTCATTCATATCACAAATAATCAAACATCATTCATCCACGCAATGTCACAATAATGCAATGCAACAACAATAGACTCATGCATGTGGTAGCAACACTTCATTCATGACTCAATCACCATTCTTCAAAGATCCCCGTCATAGGATCGATTCCCTCTTGGAACTGCAGCACATCACAATATTGCACTCAATCTGCATAATGGGATCAAGGTCGTCTCTGGACCAAATATCCTACAAACATCACTGAAATTTCGTCCTACAAATATGCTATGAATGCATGATGCTCAACATCACATATTCAACGACCACGACTAGTCAAAATGGCATCATCATTCATTTATTCATGAAAATCACATCGTTATCTCAAACACACAAAACTTCATAAGCATCTTGGTCAATTCAACACATAATAATCAATTCTCAGATTATCAATCATCACAATGACATTCATCACAACCAGACATAAAAATACATGAATTCACAAAATCAGGTTCCATACATATTGCCCTTTCAACCTACCCAAACATGCACAGTAAATTCCGGAAAATTCTCAGAAATTGGAATAAAATATAACCTTCCTCGTTCTGAAATCATTTTTCAAAAATATCAATTTTTGTCACAGACTACTGCGCTAAGCAAGCTCCCTGTCGCGCTAAGCGCGATACATACTTACTTGACCTTTCTTTTATTCTTAAAAGCGCGTTAAATGGGCTCCATTGCGCTAAGTGGGGTTTGCAATTTTTGCAGAAAACCCTACACGACTTGCATCAAACCAGTCCCAAAATTTTGCCCAAAAACATGTTTTAAATACTATTTTCCTACGATTTAAGGTCAATTATCCTAGTTCTAACATGCATAATTCTAAACATCAAATTACAAATGTTCATCACAACTTCATGAATCCTCATCAAACCCTAGACCTTCAAATCCATAATCATGGTGGATTTGACTCTAGATCAAGTTATCATTCACCAATACAACAATCAATCATATCATACATTATATTAATCATATAATACAAACAAACCATCATCATCATTCATCAAATTCATCAAAATATCACAAAACCCAATATACAATTATCAACCCCTTAAATCAAATATAATAATCACGATAACCTGCATTACCTTAGATTATTGGCTAGTTTGATCCTATCATCGAGTTCTACGGTTGATTCTTCTTCTCCTCTTCTTGCCTTAGCTCTCGTCTTGCCCTAAATCCCTCTTTCTTTCACGCTTCTCCATAAAATTCTATGATGAATGAATATTCTCCTCTTTTTCCCTTTTTACCTAGTTAGCCTTAGGACCCTTATTATGAACTTCCTAATTTGTCATTACTAACTCTACCTCATATTATCTCCTTATTTAATTTAAATAATAATGCTAATTAAAACTATATTATTTTATTATTCTAACTAAGGGCTTAATTCTACTACCCCACACATATATCATCATAAGCATCACACGTCACATAAACATCGCATATACTCATCGACTAATCACAATGACTCACATAATCACCTCAAAACATCAAATAATAGATTAAATAATTAAATATAATTATTGGAGTGTCACAACTCTCCCCCACTTAAAGAATTTTCGCCCTCGAACATTACCTTACAGAAATAAGAACGAATAAGACTCTCTCATCTGGTCCTCCCGCTCCCACGTTAGACTTTCACCAACTGGTCCACCTCATAGCACCTTAACTAAGGCAATCTCTTTACCTCATAATTTATTATCTTCCCGTCCTTCTACTCGCACTGGTGACACTTCAATAGTCAGGTTATATCTCCCATGTATATCATCCATTTGAATCACATGCGAATGATCCAGAACATATCTCCTCAACGGAGATACATGAAAACACATCATGAAGTTTCGCAAGTGAAAACGAGAATGCAATCTGATAAAATGTGGCATAAGCTTTCTTGACTTCTAAGCTATACTGACACCGGTTACCAGAGCAACTCTCATAAACACACGATCATCCACTTGAAACTCAAGTATTTTCCTCCTCTTATCATGGTAACTCATTTGACGGTTCTAAGAAGCTTTCATCCTCTCACACAATTCTTATATTTTCAGTCATTTCTTGCATAATCTCATGTCCGAGAACAACACCATCTCCTGATTCATACCAACACAACGGAGTTTTACACGTCCTAGCATACAACGCTTCATATGGTGCCACACCGATACTCGCATGAAAACTACTGTTGTAAGTAAACTCAATCAATGGCAAATGGCTATCCCAAGCTTCTCCTTGGTCTACACACAAGCCATCAACAAATCTTCCAATGACTGAATAGTCCTCTCGATCTGACCATCCCTCTACGAGTGATATGTTGAACTCAACCTCAAAGTAGTACCCAAAGCCTCTTGTAAACTCTTCCAAAACCTCGACGTAAACCTTGGATCTCTATCTGACATAATAATCGAAGGTATTCCGTGTAATCTCACAATCTCTTCAACATACATCTCAGCCACTTAGAAATATGTTGGTCAATCTCCGTCGATAAGAAATGAGTCGACTTAGTCAATCTATCCACAATCACCCAAATAGAATCATTGCCCTTAGCAGTCTTCGGTAAACTCGTCACAAAATCCATGGAAATACTATAACACTTCCACTCGAGAATATTTAATGGTTGCATTAACCCACAAGGCTTCTGATGTTCAACCTTCAACTACTGACAAGTTAAGCAAGCATAAACAAATTCAGCAACAACTTTCTTCATACCATACCACCAAAATAATTTCTTTAAGTCTTGATATATCTTCGTAGCACCCGAATGAATACTTAAACCACTTCTATGCCCCTCTTCAAGAATACTCTTCTTAAGTTCTAAAACATCTGGAATACACACTGTATCCCTAAATCTCATCACACCTTCTCATTAAGTTGGAATTCACCTCTTTTACCTTGGTTAATCAATACTAGTTTCTCAACCAATTTCAAGTCGGACTTCTGTCCTTCCCGAATTTCTTCAAGAATACTACTCGTCAATTTCAGCATTCCAAACTTTACACTATCAGGAGTCTTCTCGCATACCAAACCCATATCTCTAAATTGTTCAACTAATTCCAACTCAAGCATCATCATCATTGACATATGCAAGGACTTTCTACTCAATACATCAGCCACCACATTTTCTTTACGAGGATGGTAACTCAAATCAAAATCATAGTCCTTCAACAACTCAGCCACCTTCTCTGCCTCATGTTTAACTCTTTCTGTTTTCGCATGCTCGAGTGTTATGACTTTGTCTTTAACAAGATCCCTAATAAAATGAAGTCTGATGTCAATATGCTTACTCCTACTGTTTTGAATAGGATTTTTGGAAATATTTATAGCACTTAAATTATCACAAAATAATGTCATAACATCTTGTCTGACATTGTATTTAGATAGTATTTGCTTCATCCATGCAAGTTAAGAACAACTGCTGTTTGGAGGGAATTATTTGGAGGATTCTTATGAATTGAATGGTACCACGTGCATTTGCATAGTTTCGAGTTGCATTGGAGTCACATGTGCTGATGTAAATTGATGGATTTGTGTGTTAAATGTAGTATTGTTGTGAATGTTACATTTGTGTTAATTTTGCGATTAATTATTATTTGAATCATGATTGGTTGAGTAATGTTGTATAAATGGAATACGTGAATACATGATTATGTGAAGTGTGATGAATTCATTTGATGTATGTTTATTATGTATAGTTTATTATTATATATTTTTATAATTATGTGAATTCTCACCCTTCTGTTGGAATGATGTTTTATACGACATTGCTCAAGTACTCAAGATAGGAGTGATTTTCGCAAGGACTAGTTGGAGGATTTAGTAGCTTGTTTTATCTTTATTAGGTAGTGTTTAGCGTGTCATGCTCTAGTCATGTAACACGGGGATCGTTTTGGTTCATGTTCTGATTTGTATGAGATATTTGACATACATTAGGTTATTCATTTATGTTATGATGTATTGAGAACATGGTACAATATGATAACCTGGATTTGGCATTTGTATGTTGAGATATTGAGATGGATGGCCTTAATGCCTAATGATATTATCATATGATGTTATTTTGAGATTCAATTAGTGGTATCATGTTGAGAAGTAATTATCCCGTTGTGACATGCATAATTGTTAAATGTATGATCTCATATTATTGTTATATCTTTTTCAATTTTCTCTTCTCCAACTTTTAACCTAACATGTTCCAAGATTTTTGTTATCAACTCATTAATGGCAGGCACATGTCTTTCTTTTTGCTTGCCAACATGTGATCGATTATCGCACTTGCCCAATCTATCTCAACTTTATTAACAAGTAACCATTCTACAATAATGTTTAGATCGGGTTAAATAAATAAAGTTGCTTTTCTTGGAAGAATGTCGTTTGTCACATGGTGAAGAGACATATATTTAGGCGCACGGGTCCTACGGTGAAGGGAGAGGAAATACTGGATTTATATTTAATAAAAAGGATTAGGCGGAAATCTCATAGTTGTCGTTTTTACTTTCCTTTAGTTCATCAAGTTTGAAAAGAGGTATGGTGCAGGGTAGATCCAGAACTTCAATAAACAATTCCAACGGCATGAATATCTTGTGTTTTCTGACTTTGGAAGAGATAATCCCATCTATGTAGTAGCGATTTGAATAAAACATTTTTATCAAGATGTATAAACATTTCTTCAGGAATTGTTGATAAAACCCTTTTAATTTGATTCTTTAAAAATATTGAAGAACTCACAGTCTTGAAATACACCTGCATCAAAGGAATGAACAAATAAGATACTCTTATATGCAAACTCTTGGAAGAATCTTCTTTCTTGTTCTTGAGATGTGTAATGACCCTAATAACCAAGGGAAACACAATTGTATTGGTCATATAAGTGGATATCTACTTGTTGTATAAACATATAAAGTTCTCAATCTACTTATGGAAGCACACCAACATCGAGGAGCTTTTGCACAACATTTTTGTACTATGTTTTAATGATTTACATGATTCTATTATTCACCCCTTGATTTTTTTTGTGTTTGTGCATTTTTGAAAGCCTGGTTATTTCATATTTTTTAGTTGGTTATTCGTGCCCTGATAAGCAATGTCGGATGATAGTTGTTTATGGTATTGTTTATAACGAGTCTTGCACTAACTTAAATTTTGTAAAATTATTGGTCAACAATAATACTTTTTTATTTATAATTTCTGTATGACGAAATGCAATTGTCTCTAGGTTTAAACAAAATCTCACTATGTTTTATGCTATAAATCATAGAAAATATATTGTTCATATGTCGAATAGGATCCAAAAATAAAATTTGAGACTTAACCATGGAAAAATGTTGATTATGGTCAGTAAAAGAATGAATTGCATGGAGTAAAGTATGGTAGATCCTAACATTGTGCATAATAGGGGTGTTCAATACCAAACCGTTCCAATAGAAAACCGCAACCGAACAAAATCGAAACCACAAAAAATGCATTTGATTTGGATGTGTTTGGGCCATTTTCTAACAAACCGCACGGTTCGGTTTGCGATTTGTATTTTACAAACCGAACCAAACCGCATTATGCTACAATCCTTAACTTCATTTAACTTATATCCAACCCAAACTCAAACCTATTATGCCTTAGCCTTACAATTACAAATGATTTTCTCTTCCTCACACTTAAGGTTTCAGTTAAAGTCTTCTCAAATCTCTCCTAGCGGTATTGCATCTTCTTCTCATCTTCTTTTAAAAGTACATGTCATCTCTTCTTTTCTAGTCTTTCATCTTTTAAGTTCTTTCTTTTTTATCTTATTATTTTGATTCTACCTTTCTTTCTTTCAATTACGTTTTTAATGTTCCTATTCTTATCCAATCTCCCATCTCTTCTGCTATTTATTTTTCATTTTCTCTAATCTTTCATCTCCTTTTTTTTTCTTCTATTTTATTATAATGTTTTTGATATTGTTTTATGCTACTATTTATTCTACATTTATCTAATTTTATTTTTGGATATTAAATGGAAAATTGTTATCCAAATATGATGGATTTTCTTGTTATTTGATAACGTATAAATGACTAAATACAAAGTTATGTTGTCATCTATATGTGTATGTATGCTTGAATAAATATTTGTAAAAAAAACCGAACCAACCCAAACCGCATAAGTCTGGTTTGGTTTTATTTCTAAAAGCCAATCGAACCAAACTGAACCACACACTTTTTTCTCTTGCGGTTCAGATGATTTTTTACGTAAATACCGCCAAACCGCACCGCGAACACCCCTAGTGCATAACTTCACATTAACATCTATTTCTATAACTAAAAGTAGGAATTTACATGTAAATATCAAGTCCCTTCTAAATTATCTTCAACTCGGAATACAATTCAATAACTAACTTGGAATCTTATTGCATGCCATATATTTCTTACACTTTGTTTTGAGATATGCATAAGATCACCTTATGCAAATTGTTCCTTGATATCGACCCAAACATCAACTGAATCCTCTATGAAAACAATGGATCATACAACAAATTCATAAATAGACGAAACAGATGATCCAATAGTAAAGTAGCAGGTTTCACCTATTCCAAAAATAATAGTTTGAATCATTGAGAATAAGAGTAAACTTGAGAAAAGAAAAACCATCACTAACGTGCAGATAAAAGGGGATTAATTGATCCATGTTTGAATAAAAAATAATAGAAGTAGAAGTATAACCGTTGTTTCTATACGTTAATGGACCAGAAAAAACACTATCAAATCGAGAGACTCAAGATGCCATCTGTCATACCCCAAATTTGTCCTACCCTTTATTTCTAACTGGCTTAGACTTTTGCATTCATCTGCATCTCTTCATTAGGTCATCTTACACTTTGCATTCATTCGTTAAATAAAACATCTAAAAGCATGGGATCAGGGACCATGGATAAATTGGGGTCTCACACAAGTCTTGGCATAAAGGCTTATTTATCTCCTCATAAAGAACAAAAGGCGTTTGATACTTATTCAGATGGTTCTGACTGGCTCGGGTCTCTTGAAAGGGCATTTGATCAGATAGTTCTTATCTACATGAATTTTTGGGTCTGGAGTGGGTTTATTTCCTTAGGCATTGGGTGATATCTTGGATTTCTATGATGGGTCTCCATGCTTGGAATAATTGATTACCCAGTTGGTTGATGTACACTAGATCAAGTAGTTTTGGAGGATTGAACGTAAATTGGGTGAAGCGAAGGTTACATCAAGGTTTGAGAAAGGAAGAAACATCATTGGAAATTCAAGATCAATATGAATTACAAGCTTCATTACAAGTTCCATTTAATATCAAACTCCAATTCAAAGCTATATCATTTCATCATCATCATCATCATCATCATTCGCAAGAGAAAAAGAAATACAATTAAAGAGAAAATTGTTCTAAACACGTGGTATTCTTCATTGATTTCAAAGATGTCAATTCACAGATAAGTTTACATCACACGAACCTATTACAAAAAGTCCACATCATTTACAATTCCAAGCTCAAAGGCCATTACATTCAATATTACAAAAAAATGTTATATCTATACAAGAAATCAGAATTGGAACTTTACATTGAAGATTACAACAAAGAATCATAACTCATGTGCCCATGTTGTTATCAAAGCCTTATTCACAATTAAGCCAAGCATCGGTAAGACCGCACCATATCCCTAAAGTCAGTCCATACCAGTTTAAATCCTCCATTCACATATGTTCAATTCAGTTCCTATCCCAGCTGCCTCAACTGTAATTTCCCAAGAAAAGCTACTGGTCCATCCAATTAACCTGCAAGTACAAAAAAGAAACAAGAAAAATCAAGACAATCAACACAGAATTGGATTCAAAATGATGCCCAATTTTTATCCAGTGCATAATTTAGTTCAGTTCAAAGCCTCATTCAACTAAAGCTGATTGCCAACAGTAGTTACGCATTCAAACCGGACTCGCGTCGACAGAAAAATAAGATATTCTACTGACAGTTTTTACGCATAATAGACTAACCGAAATCAGGAAAAATCACAGTCAAAGATGGAACTACCTGCTATCATATTCAAATGCCAATCCAATACAAATCCATCAACACATAAAATATGGAATAAAAAAGCCAAACCATGCTTCAGCCATATACATTTTCATTCATCACTAACCTGCATACATTCAAACCGATATCAAAATCACAATACGCATCTAGTTTCAGAATCCATTACAACAGCCCCATTACAAATTCAAACAGTTCATGACACATATGGGAGAGCGACATTTAACATACCTTTGTGCTGTGGCGAAAGGTAAATAATAAGGCTATTGATCCAGGGCTGGTATAAGCCATGTTCGCAAATCAACCTACAAGTGAACAAATGCAACACTGTCAGCTAGTGTGCTTCATATCTCAGGATGAAATCATGCTCACATTCAAATTTCCGCTCAAATTCGAAAGCAAATCATGGCAGTCCATTTTCACCATAAGAATTCAGGCATACACCAAAGCTGGCAGCATTCAACCTCACCGAAACTAAACTGCACCATTAAACTCTTCAAATAAAAGACCCTGCATCCAATAGAAAAATCACTAACTTTACCTTTTCCTAACCTCCAAATAACAACTAACAGTTTTTAACTAATTCCAAACTAACTCCTAACTACCAACAACCTAGTACTAACTATCAAAACAGAAAACAGTTACAATCCAAACCAACTACTAACCACCTAATAGTTGCAATTACTAACTGAATCCTAACTGAATTTTCAACAGAAAAAGGAGAGGGAAACTGACCTGGGAAATCTATATAACAAACACCTCCACCATTTCAGACTCTCTCTCGATTCCCTCCTCATTCTCTCATCATCTTCACCGCCTCACTCACACTGCAACTTCAATCCATTCTCCTTCAACCTACTCACCAATTCATCACTCACGATACTCTCTTCATCATCACCATCTCCATCAACTCTGAATTCCAGGAGAAGAACAAGAGGTTGAGAATCAGAAATTGAAGAAAAGATCAATAACAAAAAGCGTAGCAAACCTGTAACTGATTTCCCATCAAGAACTACCACCAACCTTCAATCAAATCCTTCACCGAATTCACTGAGCTACCTCCAATCTTCTTCGTATCTTCATCATCTTCCACCAATCTTCGCAAAGTCACGCAACAACCTCACCCTCGTATAGCCTTTGAACCGAGTTCCATACTTTCAATCTTCATCACTCCACATCGCACCTCAATAACAACGCATCATCATCATCACTGCTCAGCATCGCTCAGCTTCAGCAAGAACACAACAAAAACGCAGAAGTTAAGAAGGAGTAGAAGGAGTTTCGCGGCGAAAAGTGAAGGGATTACAAGCTCTTACCTGAACACAATCATCTGGATTTCGTTCCCTTTTCGCCTCCGAATTCAAGATCCACAGGGGTTGCTCCGGGTGAAAAACGGGAGAGATTTTGTGAAGGGAAGGCGGTGATTCGACGGGGCTTTTAGGGGATTCAAGAGGCTTGCCGCCGATAACAAAGAGAGTCGAAATCGAACGCAGAGGAAGATTGAGAACTGAGTTGAGATTCGAGAGAGGAATCTAAAGTGACGAGATGGGAACGAAGGGCGCAGGGAGCTTTTGGGTTCGCTAGCGGTGGCCGGACGGTGCGTCATCGGAGGAAGGGATGTGTCGCGCCGTTGAATCGTGAAGAGGAGAAGAGGGACTCACAGAATCCCAAAGGTCACAATGAATCGAACCATAATTTACTCTTCATTCCCCATTTCATTTTTTATTTTTATTTTTTATTTTATTTTTTAGTTAATTGTTTTAGTCATAAAAAACAAAGTGTGATAATCACTATGTAAAACTGGATCGAGACATTTTCTCCTGGGCTGAATTGCATCACACACCCCCTTTTGCCTGAGCCCAATACCATTTTTTTGGCTAAAGAAGCTCTGAAAACAAAACAACTTTGGGCCAACTTTCTTGGACCCTGCGCCCTTACTTCTGACTACACCTGTATTTCAATTTACCCCCCCATAAGTTGTATTTTTACAAGTTAGAATTAGGTCCTTTTCTATAGTTTTTTTCATTTTTTCTTTCTTGGGTAATAAAAGCAATAAAAACCATTATTTCTAGGTAAATCTTAGTTGGTATTTTAGAGTTTAATTGCTAGATTCTTTTAGAAATTTTTTGACATAGAAAACTAGGCAATAAAAATACTTTCTTTTAGACTTTTCATCATAGTCTTGTTGCTCGAATTAGAATTAAATTTCCCACATTAGAAAACTCATAAAAATAGTAGAATTTTTTTAGGTTGATTTTGACATTTAATTTCCTTCATAAAAAGGTCATAAAAATAATAGTTTTTTTTTAATTTCGCATTAATGCTTGAATTGTTTTTTGCGCTATTTCCATGTTATTTTTGTATGATTCTTGTATGATTTTATTGCTCGTATTTTGGGCCTTATTTTTGGCCTACCTTGTTAATACCATTAGTATGTTAACACTAGATTTAGAATTAAAACAACAACATTAAATTAGAAAATAGGTTTAGTTCCCTTCTCATTTCCTTTTCTTTTTCAATCTTAAAAAACTTAATAAATACTGATAAGGATCATACCGTTTTTTCCTTTTCATAGTAGGAAAGAAATGATTGGGGCGTAGGCCCCGATGTATGTTCTTTTCTACTTAGCGGAAAAGAAATGATTGAGGTGTGAGGCCTCGGTGTATTTCTTAACCGCTATTTAGAGAAACGATTGTGGTGTAGGCCTCGATGTGCATTCTCTAAATATTCAAAAAGGGTGTATTTCTTAACCGCTATTTAGAGAAACGATTGTGGCGTAGGCCTCGATGTGCGTTCTCTAAATATTCAAAAAAAACTCTTTTTGGTATGATCTAAGTCACAAACAAATTCCCCCTTAAAAAACACCAACCAAAAACATTTAAAACACTTGATAAATGATCAGATTTAAGACAAAAGTAAGGAAGTGGTGCGAAGCCTTGTAGTGGGTTTTGTCATCATGGAATTGAAGGATAGAAAAACACTTAGAAAGGGGGGGGGGTTTGAATAAGTGTAGCTTTAAAAACTTGACAGATAAAAATAAATTGCACAGTTATTTTTATCCTGGTTCGTTGTTAACTAAACTACTCCAGTCCACCCCCGCAGAGATGATTTACCTCAACTGAGGATTTAATCCACTAATCGCACGGATTACAATGGTTCTCCACTTAGTCAGCAACTAAGTCTTCCAGAGTCTTCTGATCACACACTGATCACTCCAGGAACAACTGCTTAGATACCCTCTAAGACTTTCTAGAGTATACTGATCCACACGATCACTCTAGTTACAACCTGCTTAGATAACCTCTAAGACTTCCTAGAGTATTCTGATCCACACGATCACTCTAGTTCCTTACAACTTAATGTAATCGATTCTAAGAGTATTACAATTGCTTCTTAAAAGCTATAATCACAAACTGTGATATTTCTCTTAATGTTTAAGCTTAATCTCACTAATATATTACAACAGCAATGTAGTGAGCTTTGATGAAGATGAAGATTCTGAGCTTTGAGTAGAACAGAGTTTCAGCAAGTTAATATGAGTTGTTTTGTTCAGGATCGTTAACCTTGCTTCTCATCAGAACTTCATATTTATAGGCGTTGGAGAAGATGACCGTTGAGTGCATTTAATGCTTTGCGTGTTCCGTACAGCATCGCATTTAATGTTATATGCTTTTGTCAACTACCTCGAGCCTTGTTCACGCTGTGTCTACTGACGTTGCCTATAATAGCTTTTAACGTTCCTTTTGTCAGTCAGCGTAGCTTGCCACTTGTACTTCCTTCTGATCTGATGTTTGTTAATACAACGTTTGAATATCATCAGAGTCAATCAGCTTGGTGCAAAGCATCTTCTGATCTTCTGACCTTGAAGTGCTTCTGTGCGTGATACTATCAGAACTTCAGTGCTTCTGATCTCATGTTCTTCTGATGCTTCCATAGACCCATGTTCTGATTCTGCTTCGACCATCTTCTGATGTCTTGCCAGACCATGTTCTGATGTTGCATGCTGAACCCTTGAGACAAAGCTTCTGAGCGCTGAATTATGCATACTCTTTATATATTTCCTGAAAAGGAAATTGCATTGGATTAGAGTACCATATTATCTTAAGCAAAATTCATATTATTGTTATCATCAAAACTAAGATAATTGATCCGAACAAATCTTGTTCTAACAATCTCCCCCTTTTTGATGATGACAAAAACATATATAAATGATATGAATTTGCGATCAGAAAGAGCAGACGGCAAAAGACAAATTACACAGCTATAGCATAAGCATATGAATATGTCTCCCCCTGAGATTAACAATCTCCCCCTGAGATAAATAATCTCCCCCTGAAATAAATACTCGAAGAACTTTAATAAAAGACTTCCCTGATTATTTCGGTAGAGACGATCACATAAGCTTCTGTCTTCAGAGAATTCATAGCTTCTGACTTCTGCTTCCATTGGACAGCTTCAGAACTAGAATTTCTTTAGATCCCTAGAACACTCACAGCTTCTGATTCCTGCTTCCATCTAGGACAGCTTCAGAACTTGAATTTCTTTGATCTTCAGAACATTCACAGCTTCTGATTTCTGCTTCCATTTAGGACAGCTTCAGAACTTGAATTTCTTTGATCTTCAGAACATTCACAGCTTCTGATTTCTGCTTCCATTTAGGACAGCTTCAGAACTTGAGTTTTCTGAATCTTTAGAACCTTCACAGCTTCTGATTTCTGCTTCCCTCGGATAGCTTCAGAGCTTTGAATTTCTACCAACATCACTTCATGCTAGATTTGTATCAGAACATTGTTGAATGTACCAGAGCATCATCAGAGCATCTCTACATCCTGAAATGTTACAGAACAAAAACTAAACGACAAAAGTCAGCATGAACGAGTCAGAACATAAAATGTATATTCGAACACATGATATGTATCAGAGCCATATAGGCTTAAATAATGTATCAGAGCAAATAGAATTTTGTCAGAGCAAATAGACAAATATGGATCAAATTCTATTATCAGTGCTTCTGATTCATTCTTCTTTCTTGCTTCTGATTTCTGAAGCTTGACAGCACTCAGCTTGCTTCAGTTTCCATGAGTTTATTCTTTTTACAGAATAACACTTCTTATGGTTTTGCTTCTTGTGTTTGCTTTGAAGATTCTCTTCACTTCTTTATACCTGCAAAACACTTAAACCATATAGAACTTGCAGTTCTTGTTAGTAAATGTGTGGGAGCTTTACCCAGCAACTGATAGATTAATCAAATCATTTATCATTTATCTTCTCCCCCTTTTTGTCATAACATCAAAAAGAATATTTCAAAAGATTCAGATGACTAAAACGACAAATAAAATCACTGGAATGTAAAAACAAAGAAACTTTTCATTGATAATCAAAAGATATTACAAAAGGTTCCTATGTTTAACAAGATGAGAAACATTCCTAGCAAATACATAAAAAGTCATCCCAAGAGGAAATGACTACAAAAATTAAAAACAAAACCCTAGCAAGACACATTCTGTGTCAACCCATCAAGAATCCCTGTGGTCTTCTTGTCTTCCAGACTAGAACCTCCACTGTAGGAGAGATCCAAGAGACCAAAGAGGAAGAGTGGGACAGTTCACAGACAGAGAGCTACTGTTGCAAACGGGGCTTTCCCTTAACATAGAAGTTAAGAATATCATTCTTAACCTCTTCCCATAACTCAAGAAAGTCTTCTGTCTTTGGGTGAAAGTTGATAACAACATCAAAGAAGAGGTCTGACTTGAGAGGTATTAGGAGAGCCATCCCGAGATATGCGGAGATTTGCCGCCTTTGAGTCATAGGTTTGAACTAGGATTAAAAAAAAACTTTGTTTGAGCAAAAGAAAAAAAAAACAGGAGAGAGAGAAAAAAAAACTTGATGAGGAATGCAAAGAGATAGAGAGGGAAAACAGAGACAGAGTGTAATAGAGAAAATATAAGAGGGAAGGAGAAGCGTTTGAAGAGTATTTAAAAGAAAATAAAATGAAACAAATGATGGATAGCATTTAATGTTACGTGACATGAGGAGAGATAATAAAGACAAATGAGGTGACTAGCACAGTTACCTATGGTCGGCGTCCCTTCAACTGCACGCGCGCTTATCCATGAACAGTAACGACAGGTTTACCATCCCGAGATAAAACGTTACAGCTGTTTTGCTTTAAAAGAGGTTCTGAATCAACTTAGACAATGAAACGTTAGTAATAACTGAATCATAATTTCTAAAAGATTTCAATCAGAACTTCTGATAAAAAAAAAATCCACATTCATTTCAGAAGATACTCATACGTAAGAACTTCTCATCTTCTCATTCTGGGCATAAATCCATACTGATGTTCTTCAGAATGAACTTAAACCTATCTTCAGCCAGGGGTTTTGTAAAGATATCAGCTCATTGATGGTCTGTATCCACAAAGTTTAAAGATATAACACCCTTCTGAACATAGTCCCTTATGAAATGATGTTTAATCTCAATATGTTTAGCCTTTGAATGAAGAATAGGATTCTTAGATAAACATATAGCAGAAGTATTATCACAGAATATAGGAATGTTACTCTCATATATCTGATAATCTTCTAACTGACTCTTCATCCAGAGCATCTGTGTACTGCAACCAGCAGCAGCGACATATTCTGCTTCTGTTGTTGATAGAGCAATAGTTGCTTGCTTCTTGCTATACCAGGAGATCAAATGACTTCCAAGAAATTGGCAACTTCCTGAAGTACTCTTTCTTTCAATTCTGTCTCCAGCATAGTCAGCATCGCAGAATCCTACTAAGTTGTATTCTTTAGATTTTCTGTAAACTAAGCCAACATTAGTAGTACCTTTCAGATACCTTAGAATTCTCTTAACAGCAGTTAAATGAGATTCTCTAGGATCTGATTGGAATCTAGCACACAAACAAACACTGAACAGAATGTCAGGTCTAGAAGCAATCAAATATAGAAGAGATCCAATCATGCCTCTGTATAACTTCTGATCTACCTTCTTACTTACCTCATCCTTACCTAGGATGCATGTTGGATGCATAGGAGTTTTGGCTTCTTTGCAGTCTAGAAGATTAAACTTTTTCAGAAGTTCCTTCACATACTTGGTTTGGTGAACATACGTTCCTTCTGATGTTTGATTTATTTGTATTCCAAGGAAATACTTGAGTTCTCCCATCATGCTCATTTCAAACTCAGCCTGCATAGACTTAGCAAACTCCTCTCCAAGTATAGCATTAGATGTTCCAAAAATAATATCATCTACATATATTTGACAAATTAAAATATCTCTTTTAAAGGTTTTACAAAAGAGAGTAGTGTCCACTTTTCCTCTAGTGAAACCATTATCCAGAAGGAAAGAACTTAAGCGTTCATACCAAGCTCTGGGAGCTTGTTTCAATCCATACAACGATTTCTTTAGTTTAAAAACATGATTAGGAGACATAGAGTCTTCAAAACCAGGAGGTTGATGGACATAAACTTCTTCATCTATATAACCATTTAAGAAGGCACTCTTAACATCCATCTGATAGAGAGTG
This sequence comes from Vicia villosa, assembly GCF_029867415.1. Classification (NCBI taxonomy): domain Eukaryota; kingdom Viridiplantae; phylum Streptophyta; class Magnoliopsida; order Fabales; family Fabaceae; genus Vicia; species Vicia villosa. The sequence goes on from NC_081181.1 coordinate 176,823,959, forward strand.
ATGTTATGTTGAGTGGCAAATGAAATTAATAGACGAATAGATTCTAACCTGGCCACTGGTGCAAAGGTTTCTGTATAGTCAATCCCTTCTTGCTGACTATAACCCTGAGCCACCAGTCTGGCTTTGTTCCTTACCACTTCACCTTTCTCACTGAGCTTGTTTCTGAAGACCCATTTTGTACCGATTATATTGAATCCATCTGGTTTAGGAACAAGATCCCAAACATCATTCCTTGTAAACTGATTCAGTTCTTCTTGCATAGCAATTATCCAGTCTGGATCTTCTAGAGCATGATCAACAGAAGTTGGCTCGATCAAAGATACAAGACCTAATTGACAGTCTGCATTGTTCTTAAGGAATGCTCTTGTTCTGATTGGATCATCCTTCTTTCCAAGAATGACATCTTCTGAATGACCAGAGATGAGTCTGGATGATCTTCTGACAGATGGTTCTTCAGAAATGCTTAGATTCTCCAGAGAAGCTGATACTTGATCTTCAGATTCTTTGCTTCTGAGAAGCTCTGCTTCTGATGCGTTGCTTCTTGGCTCAACAACTTCTGATATATCAATATCACAATCTGCAAAATTATCAAACTGCTTTGGTTTTTCAGAACCAAGCTTATCATCAAACCTGATATTGATTGATTCTTCCACAATCAAAGTTTCAGTGTTGTATACTCTGTAGCCTTTTGAGCGTTCAGAATATCCAAGAAGGAAACATTTTTGTGCTTTGGAATCAAACTTACCAAGATGATCTTTAGTGTTCAGAATAAAGCATACACATCCAAAAGGATGGAAATATGAAATGTTGGGCTTTTTATTCTTCCACAATTCATAAGGAGTCTTATTTAGAATAGGTCTGATAGAGATTCTATTCTGAATATAGCATGCAGTGTTTATTGCTTCTGCCCAGAAATGCTTAGCCATATTGGTTTCATTGATCATGGTTCTGGCCATTTCTTGCAGAGTCCTATTCTTTCGTTCTACAACTCCATTTTGCTGTGGAGTTCTAGGACAAGAGAAATCATGGGCAATACCATTTTCTTTGAAGAATTCTTCAAAGGATCTGTTCTCAAATTCACCACCATGATCACTTCTGACCTTTATGATTTTACACTCTTTTTCAGATTGAATCTGAATGCAGAAATCAAAGAACACTGAATGAGACTCATCCTTGTGTTTCAAGAATTTTACCCACGTCCAGCGGCTATAATCATCTACGATGACTAATCCATATTTCTTCCCTCTGACAGATGCTGTTTTGACTGGGCCAAACAGATCAATGTGCAAGAGTTCTAATGGCCTTGAGGTAGAAACAACATTCTTGGACTTGAATGCAGGTTTGGAGAACTTGCCCTTCTGACATGCTTCACAAAGAGCATCTGATTTGAATTTCAGATTAGGGAGTCCTCTGACAAGATCCAGTTTGTTAATCTGAGAAATCTTTCTCAAACTAGCATGACCTAATCTTCTGTGCCAGACCCACTGCTCTTCAGAAACAGACATAAGACAAGTCACCTTCTGACTCATAAGATCTTGCAGATCTGTCTTATAAATGTTGTTCTTCCTCTTGCCTGTAAATAGGATTGAGCCATCCTTCTGATTTACAGCCATGCAAGACTTTTGATTAAAGATTATATCATAACCATTGTCACTCAATTGACTGATAGATAAGAGGTTATGTGTTAATCCTTCTACAAGAAGTACATTAGAAATGGAAGGAGAGTTACCAGACTTTATAGTTCCATAGCCAATTATCTTGCCCTTCTGATCTCCTCCAAACTTGACTTCTCCTCCAGAATTAAGCACCATGTCTTGGAACATAGACCTTCTTCCTGTCATGTGTCGTGAGCATCCAGAGTCCAGGTACCACGACATGTTGTGCTTTGTCCTTTTTGCAGCCAAGGATATCTGCAATAGGAATAATCTTATCCTTAGGTACCCACATCTTCTTGGGTCCTTTCTTGTTAGATTTTCTCAAGTTCTGATTGAACTTGGGTTTAACATTGTAAGCAATAGGAGGAACAGCATGATAATTTTTAATGTGAGTTTCATGATATTTCCTAGGTTGTGTCACATGATTTTTGGTGTGTGTTATGTGAAAACTTTGAGCATGTGAAGTGTGCCTAATATCATGGGAGTGGCCATACTTGAACTGATCATACAATGGCTTGTATGTGAATTTCATTTCATCAACAGGTTCAAGTTTGTATGGGGTTTCACCCTCAAAACCAATGCCGACTCTTTTGTTTCCAGACACAGCATATATCATAGAAGCTAGCTGACTTCTGCCAATACTTCTAGATAAGAACTTCCTGAAACTTAAATCATATTCTTTCAGAATATGGTTTAGACTAGGAGTGGATTTTTCTGAATCAGAAGGAGATCCAACATTATTGGATAATTTTAAAAGTTTTTCTTTTAATTCAGAATTCTCCAACTCAAGCTTCTTTGTTTCAAATTCAAATAGCTTTTTCAGCTCTTTGTATTTGAGACTAATCTGAGACTTGAATTCCAGAAGTTCAGTTAGACCGGAAACTAACTCATCTCTAGTAAGTTCAGAAAATACCTCTTCAGAATCTGATTCTGATGTAGATTCTGATCCGTCATCTTCTGTCGCCATCAGCGCACAGTTAGCTTGCTCATCTTCAGAGTCTGAATCATTTTCTGACTCATCCCAGGTTGCCATAAGACCTTTCTTCTTATGAAACTTCTTCTTGGGATTTTCCTTCTGAAGTTTTGGACATTCATTCTTGAAGTGTCCAGGCTCATTGCATTCATAGCACATGACCTTCTTCTTGTCAAATCTTCTGTCATCAGAAGATTCTCCACGTTCAAATTTCTTTGAACTTCTGACGCCTCTGAACTTCCTTTGCTTGTTCTTCCAGAGTTGATTTAGCCTTCTGGAGATCAAGGACAGTTCATCTTCTTCTTCAGATTCTGATTCTTCAGGATCTTCTTCTCTAGCCTGAAAAGCGTTAGTGCATTTCTTGATATTGGATTTTAATGCAATAGACTTACCTTTCTTTTGAGGCTCATTTGCGTCCAGCTCTATTTCATGGCTTCTCAAGGCACTGATAAGCTCTTCCAGAGAAACTTCATTCAGATTCTTTGCAATCTTGAATGCAGTCACCATAGGACCTCATCTTCTGGGTAAGCTTCTGATGATCTTCTTTACGTGATCAGCCTTGGTGTATCCCTTGTCAAGAACTCTTAATCCAGCAGTAAGAGTTTGAAATCTTGAAAACATCTTTTCAATGTCTTCATCATCCTCCATCTTGAAGGCTTCATACTTCTGGATTAAAGCGAGAGCTTTAGTCTCCTTGACTTGAGCATTTCCTTCATGAGTCATTTTCAAGGACTCATATATGTCATAGGCCGTTTCCCTGTTAGATATCTTCTCATACTCAGCATGAGAGATAGCATTCAGCAAAACAGTTCTGCATTTATGATGATTCCTGAAAAGCTTCTTCTGATCATCATTCATTTCTTGCCTTGTCAGCTTTACGCCACTGGCATTTACTGGATGTTTGTAACCATCCATCAGAAGATCCCATAGATCACCATCTAGACCAAGAAAGTAACTTTCCAGTTTATCTTTCCAGTATTCAAAGTTTTCACCATCAAATACCGGCGGTCTAATATAACCATTGTTACCGTTGTGTTGCTCAGCAGAGCCAGATGTAGATGCAGGTGTAGACTTTGCAGTTTCATCAGCCATCTTTTACTGAAGCGTTTTTCTCTTCCTGAATCTTTTCTAAACACGGTTAAGTGCTTGCACCTTAGAACCGGCGCTCTGATGCCAATTGAAGGATAGAAAAACACTTAGAAAGGGGGGGTTTGAATAAGTGTAGCTTTAAAAACTTGACAGATAAAAATAAATTGCACAGTTATTTTTATCCTGGTTCGTTGTTAACTAAACTACTCCAGTCCACCCCCGCAGAGATGATTTACCTCAACTGAGGATTTAATCCACTAATCGCACGGATTACAATGGTTCTCCACTTAGTCAGCAACTAAGTCTTCCAGAGTCTTCTGATCACACACTGATCACTCCAGGAACAACTGCTTAGATACCCTCTAAGACTTTCTAGAGTATACTGATCCACACGATCACTCTAGTTACAACCTGCTTAGATAACCTCTAAGACTTCCTAGAGTATTCTGATCCACACGATCACTCTAGTTCCTTACAACTTAATGTAATCGATTCTAAGAGTATTACAATTGCTTCTTAAAAGCTATAATCACAAACTGTGATATTTCTCTTAACGTTTAAGCTTAATCTCACTAATATATTACAACAGCAATGTAGTGAGCTTTGATGAAGATGAAGATTCTGAGCTTTGAGTAGAACAGAGTTTCAGCAAGTTAATATGAGTTGTTTTGTTCAGGATCGTTAACCTTGCTTCTCATCAGAACTTCATATTTATAGGCGTTAGAGAAGATGACCGTTGAGTGCATTTAATGCTTTGCGTGTTCCGTACAACATCGCATTTAATGTTATATGCTTTTGTCAACTACCTCGAGCCTTGTTCACGCTGTGTCTACTGACGTTGCCTATAATAGCTTTTAACGTTCCTTTTGTCAGTCAGCGTAGCTTGCCACTTGTACTTCCTTCTGATCTGATGTTTGTTAATACAACGTTTGAATATCATCAGAGTCAATCAGCTTGGTGCAAAGCATCTTCTGATCTTCTGACCTTGAAGTGCTTCTGTGCGTGATACTATCAGAACTTCAGTGCTTCTGATCTCATGTTCTTCTGATGCTTCCATAGACCCATGTTCTGATTCTGCTTCGACCATCTTCTGATGTCTTGCCAGACCATGTTCTGATGTTGCATGCTGAACCCTTGAGACAAAGCTTCTGAGCGCTGAATTATGCATACTCTTTATATATTTCCTGAAAAGGAAATTGCATTGGATTAGAGTACCATATTATCTTAAGCAAAATTCATATTATTGTTATCATCAAAACTAAGATAATTGATCCGAACAAATCTTGTTCTAACAGGAATTATCCTAAAAGACACAAACCAATCTCTCTTTTTCTTCTTTCTAAGGGCATCGTTATTTCCGCTCGAATGCATCGTAGGTCGATCCCTTATGCAAGAGCGCGAACGTTAACTCCGCCCAATTAAAAAACACAAAAACAAACAGAAAAACGTGAGCCGAGCTACGGTAACTCTGATTCCTGAAAAGGATACGTAGGCAGCGGGGTAGGGCCCGTGCGAGTACAATTCTTTATTTTCCCTACATTTTGCATTCTTTCGCATATAGACATAGACATAGACATAGTACACACCCTTTAGATAGAAACAAACATAGGTGGATACCATCGAGTACGATGGGCGCGAGGGGTGCTAATACCTTCCCCTCGCGTAACCGACTCCCGTACCTTGATTCTCTGGTCGCAAGACCCTGTTCCTTCCTTTGTTAGGTTATCTGATATTCCTTTCCCTTATGGGATAAATATATTGGTGGCGACTCTGTTCATTTTTCGCGAGCGTGCGACACCATCATATTGAGAAATTGAATTGAGAGTGAGAATTGCATATTGATCTATCAAATTAACAATTGATCTTAGTTGAAAAGTTAGTTTATTTTGCAATTGATGAGATCCATTGTGTTTTTCATTAGGTGTTTGTATATAAACTATCTTTAGTCTTGATTTCGAAGCAATGAGAGAGTTTCGATGTACCAGAATAGTCCCTCCTTAGTCGAGACTAAGGGGCTAAAGGATTCTAATCTCTAGCATATGTATTTGACCCTTTATTCTAGTGTCAATATTCCAACCAACCTCAAGTCCGTACATTGTATAACTTTTGGTGTACAAGAACAATAACCCCTTAGTCAAGGTTAAGAGGGTAAAGGTTTCGAGCCTTAAGCATGTGAATTCAGACCCTCTCTAGCGCCAATGTTCAAACCTATCTCAAGTGAGTGTAGCCTTGTTTTGCAGGTAATATATCTTTACCCAAGGCATTGTCTGTTGATGATGAAAACAATGATGACAACTATGATGACAATTATAAATACAATTATAAAAGCATCTATAAAGGTCAACAATAAAATCAACCATAATGATGACTGATGTTAAAGTAAAGCATATATAAGTCAAGCATAATACCTAAATGGTTAAGGATACAAACTCAAGGAATATGGTTGTGATGAATTTAAGATGGCAAACAAAGTGCTCTATCTAAAGCCTCATGAGATCTCAAGCAGTGTAAACACAAAAGATAGTATCTGGCAAATGACTTGTAGTAGGAGTTAATCTCTTAAGCTAGTAAGTGAGTGATCTTTTGTAAAAGCAAATGACTTTTTCGTAAAAGTATATGGCTATAAGCGCACATACACTCAAACCTTTTTTCATATACATTAACAAGAGAAAATATTTTTAAAAATATCTTTAAGTTATGCCAGATGACTTAGGAGCATTGAAAATAACTAAAGGGGAATATTTGATCAATCTAATCGATTATGCTTTTATGCTAATTGATTAGATCAATTCAAACTTAAGTCTCAAGCTATTTAGACAGTGCCTCAATGATGTGCAACGACTAGCAAGATCTCTTTTCCTTTTTGAATGACCAACAACGACTATTTTTATTATCTAATCGATTAGGCCAAAAAGCTAATCGATTAGACAACGGTCAAAATAATTAATGAGAATTCTGTTTTGCGCATTCCTCTTTCCTATAAATAGAGACCTCATTTCTTATTTCAAATCACTTAGAAACGTGTTTTGATACTCTCCTTTCTCACACTCTCTCTAAAGTTTTATTTAACTTTCTCTCACTAGATGTTATATCCATATCCTTTTGTGAGAAAAGTTCTTTGTAAGTGAGGGTATCAATGTAATTTTGGAAGGGTAGAATTGTAAAATTCTTCAAGGAAATATTGTTATATACCTTGGTTGGATACAATCCATTTAGGGATAAAATATGTGGTTCAAAGCTAAGTCCGATAAAAGTTTTGGTTGAGGATTGTATGATCAATTTCTATATTGGTTGAAGATTATCTAGTTTTTGATAATCTTTCCTTGGTTCTTGATTAGCCGGTAAAACCAATATTGGTTGAAGATTAGCCGATAGTAAAGATATTCCTAGGTTTGAGATCAGCCCGGTTAAAATCTCAAAGGTTATTTGGTTATCCTGTTAAACCAATATTGAGCTCAGATATTTGGAATTTGAAGACTAACTGCTACAAGGTCCGTGCTCGTGGGAATGAGACTGACCGCTTCAATTCTCAGTTGGGAAGGGAGAATGGCCACTTCACTCTCACCGATTTATTGGAGAAAATACGCAAAAGCTCGTATCCATCGTTTTGTAATATTTTGTTGAAGTTCAACCACCATTTCCTTGTATAAGGGGGTTCGTAAGTATTTCCTATCAAAAGCTCTCAATATTTTTGAAAACTCTCACGACCAAGTCTTGGGAAGAGGAGTATCCTTTAGTTTTGAGCGAACCTCTATAAATTCTCTGTATCCTTCTCATTCCCTTATCTTTTACTTTATGCTATTTATCTTCCACTACTTAATGTTTGAAAATGATTTTAAAACTCTGATTTAAGTTAATTTACCAAAAAGGTTTCAAAACCAAGTTTTTCCAAACCACACAATTCACCCTATCTTATGTGTGAAGTCTTAAGTCCAACAAAGTGTGTTGTCAATAAGGCACTGGTCTTGTTTTTTTTTTGGGTGTAAAAATCGTCACCTTTCTCCTTTGAAAAATATATCTCGTTGAATGGACAAGTGCGAGTGCTTGTATACAAACTGCATTTAATTTTGATTCCCAAATAATATCATAATATCAGACTACCCTTAGTCTCAATTTCAAAGCAATGTGATACTTTCAGTGCACCAGAAAAATTCCCCCATTCGAGACTAAGAGGCTAAAAGCTTTGAAGCTCGAGCATATGGGTTTGACCCTTTATTCTAGTGTCAATATTCTAATCAACCTCAAGTCCGCATAATGTGGAACTTTTGGCGTAAAGAATAGTTGTCCCATAATCGAGGCTAAGGTGCTAAAGAGTCTGAACCTCAAATACTTGGATCAAGCATTCTGTAGCGCAAATATTATGGCAAACCTCAAATCTGTTGTCTATAAAGTATTGTTGTGTCTATTTTAGTGTATAAATTATCACAAATTTGTCTTTTAATAATATTTCTTGTTGGACGGAGGAGTGTGAGGGATCGAATATAAATTACACTTAATTTCAATTATTTTGATGCCTGAGAATATATTTTTCATTTGATATTTGTTCGTTGAACAATCTTCTAATCTTCTACTAATGTACCAATTGAAAATGTTCTATTAGTTGGACTATAATTTGCCTGTAGTCACATAGTCATGCATTTTTAACCGTCTAATCAAGATCAGACAGTTGTGATTCAAAGGAGACAATTTTTAAATTCTTACATAAGATTTAAATATGTTTGTTTTACACTGTCTGATTAAGATCTAACAAGGATGAACATCATGACTACGTGATTGGGTGGAAAGTCTGACGGCAGAGAAACCATTTTCCTATTTGCCTACATTTTTCACTTATCAAAAGCTTAGATTATTAACCGTTGTAAAAAATGCTTAAAAAGAGAAGAGAAACTACAAGACACCACTAAATAATTTTATGAAGTGATATGTCGGCATGCCTCAATATATCCATGTCATGTGGATAAGTGTTTAACAAGTCATAATTTTGTAACCTATGCCATTGCCAAACATCATGAAAAGTAATTGTCTCTATTTATAACTTTGTAAAAAGGGAATCCAAATAATAACTTTATAGAAACAAAATGCAAAAACCATGTATTTACATAAAATATGATTTTTATAAACTAATTATCAAAATATTTAAACAGTTAAAAATAAAAGTAAACTAAAAAAATCCCAAAAATTGGGATTTTGACAAATTCGGAGATGCATCTCCGAAACAACAAAAAAAAATCTAAAAAAATCCCAAAAATTAATTTTATGATATTAATTAATTCATATATCATAAATTTGATATAATTTATGAGTAATAAATAATAATAATTATATATTTTGATATAATTTATGAGTTATGAATAATAATAATTATATATTTCTATTCTGATTCATATTTTAAAATTTAAAATAATTTTAATTAAAAAAATTAAAATAATTTCACTTACAAAATGAGTTATAATTTTTTATTTATATATTTATAATAATTATTATATATTTACAAAAAAATTAAAAAAATGAGTGTTTTAATTTATATATTTATATATTTATATAATAATTATAATAATTATTATATATTTATAAAAATTATTATATATTTATATAATAATTATTATATATTAATTATAAATATATTTATATATTTATATAATAATTAAAAAATTAAAAAAATAGTGTTGTTATTTATAATAATTATTATATTATTATATAATAATTATTATATATTTATATATTTCACTTATAAAATTAATAATTATTATTATATATTTATATATTTCTATTCTGATTCATAATTAAAAATGAGTTATAAATTTTTATTTAGTTTAAAAAAATTAAAAAAAGATTTTGTCTTAATTTTATTTAAAGAATAAATTTTATATTTAATTCTAAATAATCAAAATTTAATTATGAAATTAAAATGTTTTTGATTTATATAAGTTAGTAAAATAATTTTTAACTTTAAAATTGTTTAGGAAATTTTGATTCACCTTGATTTTATTGATTCACCTTCATTTTACTGATTCACCTTGATTTTATACCTATTAATTGTATTGATTCACTTTGATTTTAATTTTTTAATAATCATTGAATTCTTTCGGAAGTGTATATCCGAAACATTCCAAGACCAATTTGGTCTTGGAATATTTCGGATATGCATCTCCGAACACACCCCCTTTCCCAAAAGGGGATTTTTTGGAAATGCATCCGAAAACTCAAAAAAGGAGTGTTTTCGGAAATGCATCTCCGAAAACACTTTTTCGTGTTTTCGGAAGTGTACTTCCGAAATCATCCTTTTTTTTCAGAAAAAAATGATTTTGGAGATGCATTTTCGAAATATAGGGACATTCTGACCAAGAAGGTTAGGAGGTCTGTTAAGAAATTTCCTAAAAAAATAATATCTGACGCGGTGTAGAGTAAAGTGTATTAAGAAAACTAATAAATTAAAAATAAATAAAAAAACGAAAAACAGGTTGGAGCTGTGTGTTTCACAGATCCTTCAATACAAAAAAAAAAAAATCAGAATCCTTGCTCGTTAAGGAAGAAGAAGGAAAATAAAGGTTACACTCACCAATCCCTTTACCTTATTCAATTTCTTCTATTTTTTTCTCTCATTGAAATTACTATTACTCTTTCTTCGATACCCTAAACTCGCCGCAATTTTGATTTCTGTGTTTTATTTTATCAATTTCTCTTTGTTGTTTAGGAACTGATTCTGATCGAAACCCTAACCATGTCGATGCTCAATTCCTTGTTCGCTCAGGGTTTTAAGGCTTCCAAGTGGTACTGTTTATATTTGTTTAATCTCTTGTTGGTTTTTTTACTTTTTTGTTGCTGCTGTGGAATTTGTTTGTAATTTTTTCAGATTTTTTGTCAGGATGTTTACATTAAATATATGTTTGTAATTTTTGTGCAAAAAATTAGGAAATAGAGCGGCCCCCGCTATATGCTATATCTCACTTTTGGGGTCGGCCGCTATGCTCAGCTATCCAGGAATGACTACTCTGATTTTACCTCAGAGTATCATGTCCTGTATTAGAGTTGATCATAAAAAGAATCTAGTGTCTTAGATTATGGTAAAATCTATGACACTAGGTTCTTTTCATTTTGGGGCTAATTCAAACACTCAAAACTACCTTGTTAGGCGAGGATTGTCCATAACTCTTGTGTTTTTCCTTATTTATCTCCTTACATTCATAGCTATTAAGCCTGATGTGTGGATATTAAGGTGGCCCAGAAACTGATCCAGGATAGCCTCTATTGCCATCTTTTATCATGGTTTAATCCAAAGCTTTATAAACTCGATTTAGGCCATATCTGCAACCAATGCTGGACTTGAGAAAAAAAAGGACCAATTTTTGGAGGAACCGATGCATCGTTTTAGACAATAGTTTCTGAATAGAGTTGGAGGTGGATCAAATTGCAAATATAATGCTAAGAGAAGTTAGGCAAAGGTTAATGACCTAAGATATACATCTTTCTGTAACTCGTAGTGATTGATTGTAGAAACTAATGAGTCGTTGGTTAAGCAAGTAATCAAGTCCAAACACAGATTTACAATTATTTGGGATTTTAGTGCACGGAACTCACCCTGAATGCTATAAAATTGTTCGCCCAAAGATTTTCTACCAGGCTATAAAAATTTTAGGGATCTTGCTTATTTTGGCAAGAATGGAAGTAGCTGAGGTACAACTTTTTCAGAGCAAGGGACAAAATACTCAAAATGAATGAAAAGCTTGATTACCCACTAAAAGTTGCAAAACAAGTGTTATTCCTCTGAATATTAGGGGGAATCAATTTGTTTTTTTTAAATTAGGGTCTACGCATGTGGGCTATTTACGCAAACTTAAGGGGAAACGAGGACAATTTTCAATATTTTGTTTTCTTAATTGATCAATTGATTTTCTAATTCGGGGTTGATTTATTCTTTATGGGCACATGTTACTTAGAACAATCAAATTTAACTGTATATATGTGAGTTACTAGTATTGTATTTTACTTTAATTTAAGTAATTATTGTCATCTGTACAAGAGTTCTGTTTTATTGTCATTTTCCTTTGGACTTAGTGATTAAAATTTAAGTACTAATTTAGAAGTTTCAAACTTGCAGCAAAACTCTGCTTAAACTGTCAATTCCTCGGATAAAGTTACTCAGAAACAGAAGAGAAATTCAATTGAAGAATATGCGACGCGAGATTGCGAAGTTACTTGAGACTGGTCAAGAAGCCACGGCTCGTATTAGGGTATAACCAATTTGCATGTTGCGTATTTATTTAGTTTCAAAATTTGAAAGCAATGGGGTTTCAGAGAAAATCTTCCGTCATTTTTTCATTTATGGTGCTGTTATTGATATATGATCATCTATGCAGGTAGAACATATTATTAGAGAGGAGAACATGATGGCTGCTCAAGAGATCCTTGAGCTCTTTTGTGAACTTGTTTCTGTCCGCCTTCCAATTATTGAATCTCAAAGGTATTTTAAAGATCAATTGAATATCTGGATGATTAGCTTAGCCTTTTGTTGATAGTAAATGTGATTTATGTTCAAGCTAGCCGTTTGTTAAAAATGATGCCTTACAAAACTGACCAAATAGTAACTAGCGTATGATGTATTTGTTTTATAACAAAACAATACAAAATGCACTTTGTTTATGACGGTGTTTGGTTGGTAACTAGTAGGCTAAGAAGTGGCGATGAATATATTCACAATTCTTAAGGCATTCGAGGGGCCTTTCTCTCTCACACTGAGTTAAAAACCAAACTGTTTTCTCCTACAAGCTAACTCCTATTTAATTTCTCCTATTGTAACTTACTTCTGTTGCTGCCGTATTAAAAGTTGTTCAAATACTAATTCTCCTTAACTAATGAACGGACTAACTGTACTCCCGCCCAATTGAGTCACTTTGTCCTCAAGGGGGAAAGAGGGAAAGGAACACTGAACAGAGTCCATAGTTCCCTCAACATGTAATGATGCCTCTTCATGACTACAAACACGACCTCCTATAGCTCTCTTTCACAGACAGATTTTTTTCTGTGCTCTTTCAGACAACCCTTGCCTGAAAATGCAAGTGGTTTACCTTCCTGTAGTAATACAGCCACAGCCTCTTTACTAGATGCATCTGTTTTCAAGGTGAATCCTATGTAAAAGATTGGTACTGCAAGAGTTGGCCAATTCAGCCACTGCTTGTTGCAATCTATTGAAGACTGCAATCTATTGAAGACAATTGTGACTACTGGTGGGACTTCAACATTGCTTCCCTGTTGTTGTATGATGTTACACTCAATTAGAAAGCCTACTTCCTCATTGTCAATAGCTTTCATAATTGATTTGAAAGATGCAGATGACCTTGCCATGGTTGGTTCTCCTTTTAATACAGTAATCTTCCCTTCTACTTTTAGAGACATAGTTTAGTCCCTGAAATTTTTTCTATATTCTTCCAGTCCTGCAAGCCATTTGACTCCTAGCACCACATCTGTCCCTCCTAGCTCAAACAAGAAGTCTTGTTGAATCCCAAGACTTTGTAACTGCATTTCTAGCATTCTACAGACACCTTGGCAGCTGATTTTATTTCGAACTATGCGCAGCTACCCAAACTGTCCAACTATCACAATCATTAGCTATCTGTACCACTTTTGCAATTGACAAACTTATTTACAACAATATTTGCTCCAAATTTTTAAACTAGTGTTGAACTACCGTTGATGGTTTTCAAACGCTATATGAGTTGCGACCACCATTTCCAATTTTTCATAAGATTTTAGTTGAATTGTATTTCATCTTTCATGAGAAGAAATCAAAGAAAGAGAAAAATCAATTTCCAATATCTATTATTTGTTTTTTCCCCCTGTAGCAACATGGTTGTTACTTGTCTCGCCATACTTTATGTTCTTATATTGTTTTCTTTTTTACTTTTTTCATTTGTCCTTACTTATTTTTAAAAATCTATTATACGTTCTTCATTATGAAAATGATACATTTGATTCCATCTCCCATGTTCACCAAATGAAGTGATATGAGTGTCAAACATGGAAAAAATACATACACTGCAAAGAAACATACATATATTTTACTTTGATTGACTTTTTCAATGTTGTTACCCGACTAATAGAATAATTGGAAAAACTAGAAATCTTCTTTTCCGCAAGTGCATGTTATGATTAAGACCTACTCATTGTTGTAGTTGAAGCTCAAAAAGTGAATCTTTATTCTTTTTATTATGCATCTAAACTTTCAATGTGGTTCAGGGAATGTCCCCTAGACTTGAAGGAAGCTATATCTAGCATATGTTTTGCTGCACCTAGGTGTGCGGATCTGCCCGAGTTGTTGCAAGTTCAGTTGCAATTTGCGGCCAAATATGGGAAGGAATTTATTTCTGCTGCTACTGAACTCAGGCCAGATTGCGGTGTCAATCGACAGGTTCCATGAATTTTCATACTATACAGACACTTAATTTTCTCTGTGGATAAATCAACTTATGCAGGAGTTTATTTTCTTGTATGATATTCTTAATGTGAATTACAATCGCAGTTAATAGAGCTGCTGTCAATTCGTGCTCCTTCACCTGAAAAGAAACTCAATCTTCTAAAAGACATTGCAACTGAACATGAGCTAGAGTGGGATCCAGCTACTTCTGAAACCGAAATGTTTAAAAAACATGAAGATTTACTGGTAAGTATGTTTCTGTAATCAGTAACTAGAAGTGGGAATAATGGTTATGTTATGCTCAATTTGTTCTTTCACACATCATTATCTTACAATACATTCCTCTCCTTATCAGAATGGCCCGGCTGAGTTTTTTAATGGGTCAAAATTGCCCCTTCCTGAAGAAAAACACGATGAGGAGTTGTATTCCACTCATGATACACCCAAAAAAGAGCAATTTGATTCTGATTCGGACTCTGACATGTTGGACTTTCCTGAAGTTCCAAAGGTATCTGTCCAGCCAAATGCAAACTTTGCCACAGCTCCTGACATGGTTATACCTCCAGCAGCTATGCCACACCCTAAAGTTGATATTCATTCATCAAGCCATTCTGGAGAATTTCCAGATATGAAGCAGGAACACGTTGAGTCAACAGTTCACAGAGATGAACCACATACTTCATTTGATAAAGTGGAAAGTAAACAATTTTTGCCATTCATCTCCCCTCCATCAGAATCATATTATGCAAGGCATATTGACTCACCACCCTTCGTGTCAACTGCAAAATCTATTTCCCCTCCATCAGAATCTCCTGCCTCATATGGTGTAAGGCATAGTGACTTGCCTCCCTTGTCAACTGCAAAATCTATCTCGCCTCCACCAGAACCATCTGCGTCATTTACTGCAACAAGGCATAGCGACTCAGCTCTCTCTTTATCAACTGCAAAATATGAAGATAAAGACTTCTCTTTATCAACTGCAAAATCTGAAGCTAATTTGGACTTGCAAGATGTTGTAGCTGCCGCACATGCTGCTGCTGAAACTGCTGAACGTGCAGCAGCGGCAGCTCGTTCAGCAGCCAGCCTTGCTCAACTCCGTATTAGCGAGCTTACAAAGATGAGAAGTAATGAACATATACCTGAAGATAGCTCTGAGAATCCATTTTATGCTGGAGGCAACAATGAATCTACAACAGAAAGGGATCATTTCATTGAGCAAAATGCTGCAGGTAACCCTGATGGCAATGTTTTTAAGGATCATGATATTCACCATAATCATTATGATTCCGAACGCTCTCATTCATCAAGTTTTCCTTCATTTTACACAATCAAGGAAGATTTTGATTCTTCCCTACCCACTGATCACGTTTCGGATGACAAATCCATTAATCACCAGCCTAAGAGATTACCTTCAATGGAAGACGACCCATATGACTCATATCCCAACTTATTTACCTCTCAAAACTCAAATGTTGGATCTCACACTCATTCAGATAATAGCCGCACCACTTACGATATGTGATGGGGAATTATCATTCAATCACACATTTCCTTCAGTCCGAACTCTGAAATCTTGCTTGTGTGTTTTATGCTCTTGAACAATCCTGCCGTATTTTTCTTTTTCTTTTAAAAGAGCATGCAATTCCTGTCTATACTAATATCTTTTTAGTTACATACTATGGCTGGCTTTGCATAATGAACAATACGGAAAATATTTATTTGCTTCTGTTCAAAAGCCTCTGTTTGTGCTTTGTGGGGCTGATTTAATGTGCAAATCCGAGCGTTTCAGAATAAAATCATTCAGCTTCAATTTTCTTTACTTACATTATAGGAGGATACAGGACATGTAATACAACTTCATTTGTAATTATTGTAATATTGTTGCATATTGCAGTGTGAATGTTATCGCTTTTCTTGCATTTGATTTTATCAAATCTTTAGGTTTCTCGTTCAGTAAACACTCAGTAAACACTCGATCTGTGCTTTTTTCCAATAGATATCTTACATTTACTGGTTTTTCGGGCAGCTATTAAAAGAACAACACTTGTTTTCTGTATAAACAAACCCTTTACAAATGAAGACTGCCTCTACCATGATCTCCTCGGCCACAACCATGTCCACCATGACCTTCAAAACTTGAAACAAAATTCAAATAAGCATCATCATTGAATTTCTACTTCCTTAAAAATAACCAACTCTGTTGTTGTTCTGAGATACATTTGAACTTGTACTCATCCTTGACAGTACTTCAAAGATAGCAAGAACCAAGACCAGATGGGAACAATACATATATTGTGCAAACAACAAAACAAAAAAGATAAGGTAGAATGTGAAATACTATTTAGTAGAAAATATTGTCAAATAGAAGTTATACGATGCTATAGAAATATTGCCTTGTGGAACTTGTATAACTACTATTTGATATTATTTTTGGTTGGCAACACTTACTGTTAATTGTTATTTTTTCTGTTTGTTTGATTGTTTGTTTTAGTATCTGAACATTCTATTGTTATTGTTTCTGTTTGTTTGATTGTTTTGTTTTAGTATCTGAACATTCGTGCTTTTCAACAAAGAGATACATCTTGTCGGGCAATGAATCTATTAGAAAAAAAAATAAAAGCCTTTTTTCTGTAATGATGAATAAATTGACTATTATTTGTCATGCATATGATGTCTTGTGATGATTTGTATACTTTATCAACCAAACTTTTGACTGCATAACAACAGATTGCATGTGCCGGAAATATTTACATCATAGTTAAGGTGCTATATATGATGTCGGTACAATTTGGAAAATGGAAAAAAAAAACAGTTAAAGGTAGAATCAATGTATCATCAGATATGTTTGTATCACAGTTATCAATCCTGGGGGAGAGCGGCGTGGAGTGATGGCCAGCCGCAATGATGTTACTCGTGTTTCGGAGTGGGACTGTCATAGTAGAGGTGCGGGCAGCATGCCCATCTCGCAAAAGCCTGCAAGAAAATTGGACGGGACTGTCATAATAGAGGTTGCGGGTCTAAAACTTTGGTCTGTTCCGCAAAAAAGTGAGGACGGAGCGGACTGTCTGCGTGCACTGCATTTTTTAAACTTAAAAATATAAAATTTATGTTAATTTCGGTGTCTGCAAAAGGCCGCATAAAAAACGAGGTGGTCACATGAGAGTGAGAATTTAAAATCTTAGTCTTCTCTATACAAAAATACGGACAAAACAGACTTGTGCAATAGACCTGATTCATTTTATCAACCCGTAACTTTTTGGTTTGAAGTGGATTGCCGAGGCAAAAACATTGCTCTTCCGTAACGGGTTTAGACTCTATCATATTTATTCTTTAAAAAATAAAATGCAAAAAATCATATTTATTATAAAAAAACGAATTTTTTTTTTTTAAATAACCATGTATTAAAAAAAATTTACGCAAATAACCACGTTTCGGGAAAAATTACGCAAATAACCAGGTTTCAGAATACGTTAACACCAAGGCGCCATATGAGATGGCGCCACCATTGTACCAGATGAAGGGAGGCGCCATATGAAATGGCTCCTACTAAGGGAGGCGCCATATGAGTTGGCTCCTCTGTGCAGCTTTTCTGCAACAAGCCATCTCATATGGCGCCTTGGTGCTTTATGTTTTTTTTTTGTTTTCTTAAGTATTTGAAAATAGACACTTGAATAAAGACGACAAAGATTTCCATTAAGATAAAACGATTACATAATATAATAGGAATAGAATTACATAAAATTTAATTATCGTTCAGATTTTGAAAACGACTATTGCGAGATCGCCTAGTTCGTTGTTGCACTCTAGGACCTTCATGTTGTGGTTGGGTTGAGGGCCCCGTGAAATCAATGCGTTCAGGGTCCATGTAATCCGTCAGATCAAAATCTTCCGAAGTCCCGCTTGCAAATAATCGTTGACCCATATTGTCAAAATTTTGTCGCATCGGTGGGGGGGTGGGAT
The DNA here is from genome assembly GCF_029867415.1 of Vicia villosa. Taxonomy (NCBI): domain Eukaryota; kingdom Viridiplantae; phylum Streptophyta; class Magnoliopsida; order Fabales; family Fabaceae; genus Vicia; species Vicia villosa. The sequence continues at coordinate 176,842,047 of NC_081181.1, forward strand.
CAACGCGAACACGATAACATTGCTCATCCGAAAAAGTTGGGTAACTTGGAATTGGATTTTGTGGAGTTTGGTACATATAAGTTTGTTGGCTAGTATGGTGTGATGGTTGGCTGTAGGTGGGGTCGGTTGGGGAATATTGTTCATGCATGCCCATGTCTGGGCTAGGGTATGATGAAGGGCCCGCACCGTCGCTTTGAAAGTATTGTCTTTGTTCTTGGTATTGTGGTTGTGTGTGGGGCATGTCGGTGTATTGGGGTTGGGTGCTTGTGGATCTACGTCGCCGTTGTGTTTGATGGGAGGTTTGGTGTTGGTATTGTTGTTGGGTGGTGTGTGTTGGTTGGTATTGTTGTTGTTGATTTGATGTCGATGCCCAACGTGTGCGTGGGTCGACCAAATACCTCGGCTCAGCCACAAACATCTCAGGGTTAGTAACCATTCTGTACCATGACATATATTGACGTGTGTGTTGCATAGGATGCTCATCGGGGAAAATAGGAAACAACAACACATGTCGGGCACGTCTCCTCCACATCCTACAAAATTTCGGTGCAAAATTTTATCAGGTGGAGGTTAAGGATGATGAAGATTTACAAAACATGTTTTGTAATCATGAATTTTCTGGATACGACTCGATTGAGTTGTATGTTCTGCTCCAACAACCAAACGAGAGCCAGGTCGTTGATCCCATCGAAGTAGAACAAGCTGAGGTCGATGCAATTGATGAAGACGAAGAAGATCCAGAGTTAGCATTTGATGACATGGTGAACGATGATTCTGAAGACGATGTTGAAGGTGTAATACCTCCAATTTCAATATACACACCGCCGTCTCACATGTCGAACGTTGACATGGCCGATGATGAACCCTCATCAGACATATTCCACAATGTCTGCATGCAGTCAGATGCAACCTTAAAAGAGAAAGATAGTTTTCGTTCCAAGGATGAGTGCATGCGAGCAATAAAAAAGTTCCACATGTTACACTCTGTGGATTTTAAAGTGGACCGAACAAATGCAGAACGGTACAAAATCAAATGTACCAATACCGAGTGTTTGTTCAAGCTCACTGCTTCATACAGGTTGAGAAGTGATTCATGGGTGATAGGCAAAATTTCCCAACCTCACACTTGCATCAACTCTTCTCGCTCGCAAGATCATCGTAAGTTAAGTTACGATCTGATATGTCAAGAAATCTTGCCTCTCATCAACAATGATCCATCGTTGAAGGTGAGAACAATAATTTCTCACATCACTAAAGTATACAACTATACGCCCTCGTACAGGAAAGCATGGTTAGCAAAAACCAAGGCGATTGAACAAGTATATGGTAATTGGGAGGAATCATACAAAGAGTTACCCCGCTACTTAAATGCACTCTGCACTTATGCTCCTGGTACTATTTATGAGATGGAAACATTGCCCGCGTATGCCCCAAATGGTACTCTTGTCAGCGGAAATGGAATATTTCATCGTCTATTCTGGGCCTTCCAACCTTGCATCAGAGGGTTTTCATTCTGCAAACCTATTATTCAAATAGATGGAACGTGGTTGTACGGAAAATACAAAGGCACCCTACTGATGGCAGTCGCACAAGACGGAAACAGCAACGTCTTCCCAATTGCATTCACTCTAGTCGAGGGAGAGACCGGTGGAGGTTGGAGTTTTTTTCTCAAACATCTTAGAACACACGTGGCTCCGCAAGAAGGTCTCTGTTTGATCTCTGATAGACATGCTTCTATTGTTAGTGCATACAATAACCCGGCTAATGGTTGGCATGACCCCCCTTCTACGCATGTCTTCTGCATTAGACATATCGTACAAAATTTCACGCGAGAAATTAAAGACAGGGCCCTTCGAAAATTGGTTATGAACGCAGGGTATGCATTAACTCAACCATCTTTCAAACATTATCGTAGAGAGATCAGACTGTCAAATCCAGATGCAGGTACTTGGATTGATAATATTCCAGTGGAGAAGTGGACAAGGTCATACGACAATGGACATCGATGGGGACACATGACAACAAATCTTGTTGAATCAATGAACGGTGTCTTCAAAGGCATACGACACCTCCCTGTGACCGCTTTGGTAAAATCAACATATTTTAGGATGACTTCATTGTTTGCACAAAGGGGTGAAAGGTGGGACGCTGTGTTACGAGCTGGACAATTGTGGAGTGAATGTTGCACAAGATTTATCAAGGCAGAAGGTGCGAAGGCCAACACACATACGGTTACAAGGTTTGACCGACATAACCATAATTTCATGGTCAGAGAGACAATCGACCACGGCGAAGGGCTACCAAGACAAGAGTATAGGGTTCTACTAGAAGAACGTTGGTGCGATTGCGGCAAGTTTCAGGCATTTCGTATGCCTTGCTCCCATGTCATTGCAGCATGTGCTCATTCTCACTTAGATGCATTAGCACTCCTGTCTCCCATTTACAAGTCTGAGACCTTGCTCCACGTATACAACAATGGCTTTGCAGTGGTAGCAAAAGAGGATTATTGGCCTGCGTACGAGGGGGAAATTGTTTGGCACAACGACCAAATGCGGAGAAATAAAAAGGGTCGTCCCAAAAGCAAGCGTATCACGACTGAAATGGACGAGCTCGATAAGCTAGAAAGAAAGTGTGGTTTATGTCGCCAAGTCGGACACAATAAAAAAAATTGTCCTAATCGTGCAAGTGGTTCTTAGAATTGAATTTTGTATGCACATTTCTTTTAAGATCTAAACATGTCTTCTTTTGATTAAGAAACATTTGTTACAACATGATCATTGTTAGAAATTAAATGACATAATGACTTAAAAACAACACATACAACGGATACAAAAAAACGCCAACAACACGACAAGTTATCTAAGATATAACAAGCACCAAAACAATGTCATCAGAACCGTGCATCATCATCATTACGTCTCTGTCTCTTTCAACTTCCTCTAACCAAGTACGAGACGTTCCAGTCGCAAGTGATATGGCAGTTCTTCTTCTCTAGATTCTTCTAATTTCTTCGCCTGTTGGGATGTCGTCATCTAGCCAGCGTTTCAACTCTCTCTTTAGACGCTCCATGGAATGGATGTTCCAAAATTTCATTTTAATCGGCGGTTTAACGACCGAGAAAAATACATACCCATCTCTTGTGAAAATCTCAGAAGCCATAACGATAAAATTTGGGAGAAATGAGAAGATTTAGTGAGAAAGTGTGAAGAATGGTGGAGAAATGAGGTATTATTTATAGATGAGACAGATACAAGGAGGAGCCATATGAGATGGCTCCTCCTCCTAAAAAATGAATGGAGGCGCCATATGACATGGCTTGTTGTACTTAGTGTGCCATCTCATATGGCGCCTAGGTGTAAAAAAAAGGGGTCACGCCATTTGAGATGGCGCCTTCATGTATGCATTTTCTGAAACCTGGTTATTTGCGTAATTTTTCCCGAAACGTGGTTATTTGCGTAAATTTTTTTTAATACATGGTTATTTAAAAAAAAAATTCTAAAAAAACATTGGAGTTTTTCTAGAATTTCACCCAATTTGTCCTGCTAAAAAAAATTCAGTATCCTCACTTCAATTCTCATTGTTTCCACGCTAATTTGGAAAACTCTTTCGTTTTCTTACTCGGCTAATTCACCCCCCTCTTAACACTTGCATTTGTTTAGCGTTGCCGCGGTCTGCATTCCTATGTTCTCATGTTGGTTTTAAGTTTTTTTTAAGGGATAATAGCTATTTTGTTTCTGGCATATAGATGAGTTTTGTTTTTTTGTCATATAGATGGGTTTTAAAAAATTCTGTAAAACAATTTGAATTTACTCCCTAACACAAGAAGAATAGATTCTTCTGTTTTACTTCAAAAAATTCAATCATCAAAATTATTGACGTGATAACTTTTTTAAAAAAAATATTTTTAATGACTGGTTGATTTAGTTGACATTTTTATTAATTTTAATTTTATGTAATATTCTTTATTATTATTTTATTATTTGATTGTTAAAATGTTAAATATGAAAGCTAATTTTATGTAATATTTTGAAAAACGATTTTGAAAAATTTATTTTAAAAAATATAAAAAAAATCAATTTTTTTAAAGCTGAAACAAACGGGTCCCTCTGATATTGATTGATGGAACAACAATGAAGATTTAAGGAATTCTAAGAAAAACAGAGTTGATTATTCAGAAAGGGGATTTAGGGTTTTAACTATTTTGAGAGAAAGAGATAACAATACAAAAGCAAAGTGATGAGAATTCGTTGGTCAATTTTATTGAATGAAGTGAGTGTAATATATACCACTCAGTACAAAAAACATAGAGCTACAATTTTATCTTTTATATACTTCTAAAACTGTAAAGTAAACTAATTCTAACTAAAATGAATTACCAAACCAATACACATCCTTAATTCATTTAGTTAGATGCCTCAACCATTCCCAGCTTCATCTTCAAATACTCAAAGCTACTTGACTTCAAAGGTTTTGTAAGTAGATCTGCTATCTGCTCTTCTGTCCTGCAATGCTCCACTTCTAACTTGCCATTGTTCACCTGATCTCTTAAGAAATGGAACTTGGTTTCAATGTGTTTACTTCTACCATGTGCTACTGGATGCTTTGCCAAGTCTATAGCTGATTTGCTGTCAATTATGAGCTCCATCCTTTCATTCTTTATTAGTTTCAATTCCATCAGTAGCATATTAATCCATTGAGCTTGACATGCTGCCATGGAAGCTGCAATGTATTCAGCCTCGCAGGAAGATAATGCAACCACTGACTCCTTCTTGGAACTCCATGAAAAATCTGCATTTCCAATCATAAACACATATGCTGCAGTGCTTTTCCTGTCATCTTTGTCACCACTCCAATCTGAATCTGAGTAGCCAACTAAGTCACCATCTTGACCTTTACAGTATTGAATGCCATAGCTTCTTGTGCCCTTGACATATCTTAAAATTCTTTTAGCTGCAACCAGATGTGAGGTGGTAGGTTTCACCATGTACCTGCTGATCAGACCTACACCATAAGCAATATCAGGTCTTGTATGGCACAAGTACCTCAAAGAGCCCACAATTTGTTTGAATAAGGTTGATTTTACTTCTTTTTCTTCATTTGCTAAAGACAGTTTTACTCCTGTGTCAACAGGTGTTGAAACAGGTTTGCTATTCAACATGTTAAATCTCTTCAAAATATCTTGTGCATATTTCCTTTGATGTATCACAACTCCTTGTTAATTCATTTCAAACTCAATTCCTAGGAAATATGTAAGATTTCCTAAGTCAGACATCTTAAACATCTTCATCATACTCCTTTTGAAATCCTTCATTTCATCTTCATTACTTCCAGTCACCAGCATATCATCCACATATAAGCACACAATGAGCTTATTAGTGGTATTTCTGCAGTATATTCCATGTTCATTTACACATTTCACAAAACCTTGCTGAACAAGGAAACTATCTATCTTTTTATTCCAGGCCCTTGGGGCTTGCTTTAGGCCATACAAAGCTTTGTCAAGCTTGTATACATACTCTTCCTTTCCTTTTATCTCAAATCCTGGTGGCTGGTTCACATATACTTCTTCTTCTAACTCACCATTGAGAAAGGCAGATTTTACATCTAACTGGTACATAGACCAATTATTCTTGACTGCTATAGCAACAATCATTCTGATTGTTTCCATTCTTGCTACTGGAGCATACACTTCATAGTAATCATATCCATACTTCTGCAAAAAACCTCTTGCAACCAATCTGGCCTTATACTTTACCACCTGACCATTTGGCTTCAGTTTTGTTTTAAATACCCACTTGACATCAATGCACTTCTTGTCAGAGGGTAACTGAACTAACCTCCATGTTCCATTCTTCTCTATGGAATCCAGCTCTTCAATCATTGCTTCCTTCCAATGTTTTTGTTTAAGAGCCTCTTCAAAAGACACTGGTTCAGTTTCAGCCAACATTACTAGTTGCACTATGCCACCTTCATTTGTGACTGCTTGATCAGGGAACCTCTCATACTCTCTCAACCTGGCTGGTGGTTGAGTATTTCTTCTTGGCCTGTTAGTAACTTCTGTATCTTCAACAATTTCTACTTGTTCCTCTGCCTCAAATTCCTCTGCCTCAACTTCCTCTGCCTCTGAACTAGATAGGTAGAAGTGACTGTCAAGCTTATTTGATGCCTTGTCTTTCCAATTCCAGCATTTTGATTCATCAAACTTCACATCTTTGCTGAACATTATTTTCCTACTATTTGGATCATATAATTTGTAGGCACCAGCTGAATGATAATCAACCATAATCATCACCTGAGATTTATCATCCAATTTTCTTCTTAGTTGATCAGGTATATGTTTGAACACAATGAGCTTAAAATCTTCAAATGTTGAACACTTGGTTTTACTCCACACCATGCTTCTTCTGGTGTCTTGTCCTGCAGCTTCTTTGTAGGACTTCTATTTATGACATATGCTGCAGTAGCAGCTGCTTCACCCCACAAGTAATGAGGCATTTGTTTTTGCTTCAGCATACTCCTTATCATATTTACCAAGGTTCTGTTCTTCCTCTATGAGATCCCATTGTGTTGAGGTGTGTAAGGTGTTGTAACTTCATGATTTATACCATTTGATGAGCAAAAATCATTAAACTCAGTGGAAGTATACTTACCTCCTCCATCTGTTCTTAATCTGCTAATTACTTCACCACTCTCATTCTGAACTAGTAGTCTAAATTTCTTAAACACACCAAACACTTCACTTTTCTTAGCTAGTAAGTAAATCCATAATTTCCTGGTAAATTCATCTATGAATGTTACAAAATATCTATTTCCTCCTATTGATTTCACTTCAAAAGGCCCACAGACATCAAAATGAATTACCTCAAGTTTCCTGGTTTCATTGAATGGTACTTCTGCATTGTAAGAACTTCTGGCTTGCTTTCCTGTACAACACATATCACATACTTCATTAGGAAACTTTATCTTTGGTAACCCTTGCACCATTTTCTTCTCATGAAGCATTTTCAGATTCCTGAAATTGATATGCCCATATCTTTGATGCCACAACCAGTTTTCACTCTTTGTTTCTGATAGCAAGCACTGATCTGCAATCACCCTGATGTTGATTTTGAAAGTTCTTTGGTTTGACAATGGAGCTTTCAAAATCAATATGCCTTTGCTATCAAACACCTTCATAGCTTGTGCTTCCATCTTCATAGTATACCCCTTTTGTAGTAGTTGCCCAATACTGATGAGGTTACTCTTCATACTTGGTACATACAATACATCTGTGATGCATGATTTCTTACCATCTTTCCTATGAATTAACACTTTCCCAATGCCAGCTGCACAAACTATGCTATTGTCTGCAAATCTAATCTTTCTATTGAATGAATCATCTAATTCAAATAGCCAAGATTTCTTGCCTGTCATATGATTTGAACACCCCGTGTCCAAATACCATTCATCACTGCTTTCTTATTCCTCCTTGACTGTTGCCATCAAGAGTATTTCTTCAGAATTTGAATCTTCATTCTGAGCAAACTTAGCTTCATCTCTGCTTCTTGGAACCTTCTTTGATATGCAATCAGCTGTATAATGTCCCCACTTCTGACAATTATAGCACTGAATATCTTTCAAATTCTTCTTCTTCTTCTGATCATACTTTGCATCTTCTTTCTTAGTACTTTCTTGACTCTTACTAGAACCTTCACCACTCTTGTGGGAGTAATCAATCCAGGGGTTCCTCCCCTTCTTGAATCTTCCTTTCTTCTCATACTGGGCCTGCAAAGCTTGATCAGAGGATACACTTTTACCTCTTTCTTTAACCCTATCTGTCAATCTCAATTCATGTGCTTCAAGACTCGCTTGCAGTTCTTCTATCTTCATAGAATCCAGATCCTTGGATTCCTCCAAAGCAACCACGATGTGATCAAACTTTGGTGTCAAAGTTCTGAGAACTATCTCAACCTTCATCACATCAGTAAGAACTTCGCCATTCCTTGTCATCTGATTTGTGAGATTGATCACCTTATCAAAGTATTGACTGATGGTTTCTTCTTCTTCTTCCATCGTCAGCACTTCATACTGTCTTCTTAATGCTTGAAGCCTCACCTTCTTCAATTTACAATCCCCAGAATACAATTTCTCCATTGCATCCCATGTCTCCTTCGCACTTTCATAATGCATAATCTTCTCAAAGATATCATTACTTACACTCTGATGAATCAAGAACATTGCTTTCCCATCTTTCTTCTTCAAATCTTTGTGTGTTGTTCGTTGTGCATCAGTTGCATCGGCCGCTAGTGCTGGTACTCTTTCATTTACGACTTCAAGGACATCTTGAAACCTGAAGATCACCTTCATCTTCATGATCCATTGATCAAAATTCTTGCCTTCGAACACCGGTAGATGCGCAGGAATGTTGTTGTGAGTTGCCATTCTTCAAGAATTCTCAAACAACAGTAATCGAACCGGGCTCTGCTATACCAATTTGATGGAACAACAATGGAAATTTAAGGAATTCTAAGAAAAACAGAGTTGATTATTCAGAAAGGGGATTTAGGGTTTTAACTATTTTGAGAGAAAGAGATAACAATACATAAGCAAAGTGATGAGAATTCGCTGGTCAATTTTATTGAATGAAGTGAGTGTAATATATATCACTCAGTACAAAAAACATAGAGCTACAATTTTATCTTTTATATACTTCTAAAACTGTAAAGTAAACTAATTCTAACTAAAATGAATTACTAAACCAATATTGATAACTCTGATTTGTATCCTCCATCTCATAGAGTAGATTGTTCATATCATGCTCATAGTCTAAAGAGTAATTGCATAGAGCTTAGCATAACAATATTATTAACTATATAATTATCCTTTGATAAACTAAATAAACCGATTCCATTAAACCCATTTTTAATGACTCAAGTGTTTGGATGTGAGTTTGAAACCAGGTAGACAAGGATATGATAGAAGCTTGGATTTTTAGCTTCTCAAATCAAAGTCAAAAACATTGAAATGGGGATTTAGAGTTGATTTGATTTTCTAATATTTTCATATAAGCACTCCTAATTGAATCAAACAACATATTTAAATATTTAGATAATGACTTTTTGATTCAAAATCGATCCAACACTCTACTTAGTAGGGTTATGCATAAAAAGTTAATTTGCACACATATACAAACACTTAAGTTGTTACATACATAGAACACCCTACATAGAGAAGGATAGTGTGATTGAAAGAAAACTGTTGAAATATTACATCATTTAAATCTATGGATCAACATTTCTGCTTATACTAATAAACTACATGTTCATGATAATTACTAGCTAGCTTTGAAATATATGTGAGCAAGTATTAATTGATTAATTAATCCCAGGACCTGAACCTTTACTAAGATCTGATCTTCTTGGTCCACCACGCCTAACTATCAAAGTTCTCATAAACTGCAGTAACAAAAAGATAATACATAGTTATAACTTATAATTGATTATGTAGAAAGAAATAAAAAAAATATAGAAAATTTGTTTTAAAAGAGAGAAAAACTTACAAAACTTTGAGTGGTACTTGTTGAACATTCATTTTGGGAACTTTCATGTTCATTTCTTGTTTTGTTTTCCTCAGTTTCAAGATCCTCTTCTGTATGATCTGAATGAGATTTTAGCTCATGTTCTTTTTTGTTGGTTTCAATTTCAAAGCCTAAACATTTGAAGAAAGTTCCAAGGAATTTTTGGAGTAGAGAACATGGATGATAATGATAAAAAGTGGTAGCCCTCTCACTTGTAACCTCTGCCTCTTCATTCTTTTCCATTGTTCTTCTTGACTCTTGTTTGTGTCTCATTCTAGTGCTTTAATTGCTACTATTCAATGTTTCTGTATATTTCAGGAGGGTTGGTACCATTATTAATAACTTGCCACATCAAATTTCTCATCAATAGTGCCTTCTGTTTATTCTACTATTAGAAATATTATTTTCTTATTTTATATATTTTTTTGATATTCTTGATATAAATTGGGGTAGTATTCTGTACTAATTTACAATGTAACCAAGTTTGGTGTTGCAATTTTCATTATGTTTGTTCCCAATGGGCTCCCACTGTGTTTTTTTTTTCTTATAAAGGTTTGAGTTGGTTTTGCAAAACATTAGATATTCATGGCAAGAAATAGTTGTCAATGACTAATATTCAAAGAAACATTTAATTTTAGATATACTTTGACTCAAATTAATTCTGGTATGTGGAAAGAATTCAAGAGTTATAAAAGCAATGCTACCTACCCCTAAGGCCCAATCTAAAAGAGTTAGATGCATTAACTCACACATTGATTTTTTTTCTTTTTCTTTTTTATTAGACCAAACATAAGAGCAGTAAAATTGTGTGGGATTGAAAATTCATTTTTAAAATAAAATTTTGTGTACTCAATGTGCCCGAATCTAAGAAGAGTATTTTTGAGGAAGATCATAGAAGTGGTATGAGTATTTATCTCAGCGTTACTAAGATGTATTAAGAATTGAAGAATATATTTTGGTGGCCAGGAATAAAGAAGAAAGTATCGAAGTTTGTTTTGCTTGACTTGTCAGAAGTAGAAGATTGGACATCAGAAGTCGTTGGGTCCGATGCAACCGTTGAGGCATCTCCTTTGTGAGTAGAGGATCGCGGAGTGAGGCACTTGAGGGCCAACTAAGAGAGTCGTGTCCGACTCTGTTTGCTAAGAAAATTTTTGAGGGCGGAAATTATTTAAGTGAGAGAGAGTTGTAACACCCTAGTTTTTATTAAATTATTTTAATTTAATCATATGTGAATTCTTTGTGATTTATATGTATTTATTTAATTATTGTGTGTGAATAATTAGATAAATAAGAGGGTAGGGTGTATGCCCTATAGATAGAGGTGTAGAGAATAAGTTGTGACTTGTTGGAGTTGATCCAAATTATTTAGAATAGAGAGTATTTCAATAGAATTATTTAAATAAGTGTGATGAGGTGTGTGACCTTGAGAGGAGAATGTGGAGAGTAATTAGGAGTTGATTTTATTTAGAATTATTTTGTTAAATAAAATAATGCTCTAGTTTTATTATTTAAATAAAAATAATAAGATAAAGGGAAAATATGAGTTTGTAGAGATATTGAGGACAATGTGAAAATTAGAGAAAAATGTGAGGGTAGGGTAGGAATATCCTAATGAGGGAATTATGTTTTTAGTTTAAAAAGAGAGTTAGGAAGAAAGAGTTTTATCGGACGTAGAAAAAAAATGAAAAGAGACAAGAAGAGAGAAAGAACTAGGATAAAGAAAAGAACAAGAGGATGACTAGAGCTTTGGGAGAGGAGACCATAGAGATTGCTTGCATTTGCTGGAATCACAAGGTAAGGGGGGAGAATAACCTTAATAAAAGATATATGCATGAAGGGTAGGGTACATGAGTCCTTAACCTCCAATAGGGTTTGTTTATTCATTGATTCTTCATGATTATTTATGAATTTATGATGATAAATATGCTTTTATATGCATTGATTTGATTTGCAATGGTGTGGTGTTGTTGTGATTATGTTCTTGAGTTTTGATGTTAATTTGGATGCTTTAGGGTATGAACATATTTGAATAATTGATGATGTTTGGTTGGTTAGTTTAGGTGTTTGTTGATGAAATTAGGATGAACTTACAGTTAATAATTTGTCTATAACGTTAGAATTCGAAATAAGCTGTTTTGTATTGTCAAGGGATGTTTGGGTGAAGTTAAAAGAAATAAGTGATTTTACTGTACGTGAAATTGGGATTTTTGGAAAAACACCTAAGACTAATCGATTGTTCTGGGGGACAATCGATTTAGAAGGAAATGCAAAATAATGGCTTAGATCAATCGATTGATCCTAGAGACAATCGATTGGATTTTTGGAAAAATTGGCAAATTTTGTTATAGAAGCTCAGACATGTCGATTAACACAAGGAGACCAATCAATTGATTCTCTTTCCTTTTTGAAAAATTACGTAATAATAGTTTGAAACAATAGATTGGTCCGCAGGAACAATAAATTGGTTCGCCGGTTGTTTTGGTCATAACTTTTAACCCGTAAATCCAAATGAGTTGTCGTTCAAAGTGTTAGAAAGCTACTGCGCAGAGCTACCTCGTGGTAGTACTTGGTAAAATACTTGAGTAGTAATTATGTGCTTACTGTAGGAATGTTTGTGATGATGTGTATGATCGATTAAAGAATTAATATGTTTATCTGATGATGTGTTGATGTTATAATGAATAAAATGATTGAATGCTTGTGAATATGTACTTGTTGAGTGGATAATGTTGGTGTTGTTTATAGATTGTCGTAGCATTGATTAATGTTTGGACATTATGGTATGATGTCGATGATGATTATGATGTTACTGTGTTATGATGGTGAGAATAATATTTACATTGTTATTGTGATTGGTAGTTTGAGTAGGGAGGACTATTGTTGTTGGGTCAATGGATGTTTTGTTTATTATCGGGAGGGGACTTTCAACATTATGTTGTCGCATTGACTTATTTGACACACATTCATGACGTCGTTGTTGTTGATGAAAGAGGCAAGTTACAATCCAAGCAGGGTGGATCCCTGACTTGTCCCAAATTCGAGCAGGGTGAATTCAGGGTTTGAGTAAGGTACACCCAGTTTGCTAAGGAAACTTTTGATGAGTTGGTACCACATGCATAGGCATCGAGTTGCATAGTCGAGTTTCATTACATAAATGAATTGTATGCATAATGTTAATTTGTGTGTGATTGTTGATATTTGGCGTGCAAATGTGTTCGTGAGATGTTGTGATTCACTTGTTGTAGAATATGCATATGTGTTGATACTCTATCTTGCAGTATGTACCACTTACTTTATTAATGTGATTTCTCACCCCTTTGTTGTTGTGGTCTGGGCTCCTCTTCAAAGTGCAGACAAGTAGGTAACAAAATAAGTGCTTACAGCGGGAGGATGGCCCGAAGCTATTCTTCTTTTCCTTTTATTTTGCGTTTTAGAATACATGCTCTGATCAGTAACATTGGACGAACGAACATTATTATTGAGTTGTTTATGTTTTATTAATGAGAGAGAGATGATATACTCTTGACAATTTGATGTTGTTAAATGTGAAGGTCTTGCCTAATTGTTTTTCGTTTCAATAAAGTTTTTCATGAAATTTATTTTTTATTATGAAGCATGCTTAGTTATTGAAATTCCGCTGCGATGATACCCTAAGTGAAGGTGAGCATGCGTTGACAGATGTTGAATGTTTTGTTTTAAATTTCCATGTGTTGCATAGTAGATGGGTTTGATGTCGAGTAACATCCTAAGTGTATACATGTGTTCTTTGCATGCTTTATTTTACTATAACAAGCACGAAGAATTAGGGTGTTGCACACAAACTTAAATTCGACCCTGCTATCTTCTTAAAATCTATCTAAAAATCTTTTAACTTATGTCAAATTTCAAAAACTTTTTCATATTACAATTCACTCTCTCTTGTGTTTCAAGTCATTACGTGAACACAAATTTGTGTGAAGATACACGATGATTGTAACACTTGAGGCCAAATAGGGGCAAGAGTGTTCTCCACATTAGAATGAGAGGGATCTCGAGGCTATGCAGGGAATGGATTGCATAGTTGAAGGAATGAATATAAGGATTAATATGTAGTACCTATACCAACAAGATGCATCTTTTTTTTTCCCGATAGTACGTTCCATAAGAACTCCACAGTTAAGCGTGCTTGACTTGGAGCAATTTTGGGATGAGTGACCTTCTGGGAAGTTTCATGGAAAATGTGTGATTGAGGATAAATCATGCTGAAAAAACCTGTGTTGGTTTGTGGGGTCATTCGATAATCGTGAAAGTAGTCTAGGGCGTTACAAATGGTATCAGAGACAGACCTCTCCCAGTAGGATATGGTTCGATGACGAACTATGCAGAAGCTGGTGGGCATGTAACACCCGAGGCCGAAGAAGGGCGAGGAGTGGTTGCACCACATGTAACACATGAGGACGAAGGGGGCAAGGGTGGTCGCCACATCAAAATGAGAGGGATCCCGAGGCTATGCAGGGAAGAGTCTGCATAGATGAAGGAATGCATATAAGGATTGATAGGTACTACCTATACCAACAAGATGCATCTTATTTTCGGTAGTCCGTTCCATAAGAACTCCACAGTTAAGCGTGCTTGACTTGGAGTAATTTTGGGATGAGTGACCTTCTGGGAAGTTTCCTGGAAAGCGTGTGAGTGAGGACAAATCATGCTGAAAAGACTGATAGTGGAAATGGATTGAACATTTACTTGAACCCCAGGGTACAGGGTTCGATTCCCACGAAAGTAAAAAACTCTACTTGAAAGGGGGATAGAGAAGATTGTGAAGTGGCCGTGCCAGAATTGTATTGCGAGGGGCCGGGCTGTTACAATGATCATAACTAAAGAGAAATTCATTTGACTAATCATCCATTGTATCATGAGAGGACAATATGCATCGACATGTGTTTGCACTTATTTAGAGACATGATTGAGTCTGAGATGATTTTGGTGGAAAAGGTTACTTCGGAAGACAATTTAATTGATGTGTTAACCAAGTCATTATCTAAATAAGATTTTTATCATTGCTTAAACTTGACTAATTGTGTAGAAAACTCATTTAAATTTGGAGAGAGAAGAAAGATGGTTGATGAATAAATTGACGTAAGAATTATACTTTTAAGTAATGTAGGTATTTACGGATTATGCTTCAAAAATTACGAGGTGTTTTAAGAAAATATTTCTAAAGAATTTTAGAGAGTTGATCATTTTGGATCAAAATAAATAAAAGTGTGTTGTTTATTTATCTTATTTTTGATATTATGGTTTGGTTTGCTTTACGAGATAGATTAATTTTTCTATAGCCTATTTACTGCAATTGTTTATTTTCTTTGTCCTACACATCATACTTTTAAGTGCGTTTGATCTTCAATTATTGCTATGCATAATTTTTTCAATGTTTTTAATTTAAATAGTTTTTAACATTTCGTTTTTCTCACTTCTTATTTCGTCATTTCAATGTGCCAATATTATTATGTTGACAACAATAGTACAACGACTTTCAAGCAAAAACTATAGTAAGTATCTTTTTATCGTCTCCATAAGGATTGGTGTTATCGATGTCATTCAATCGCTACTACGTTTCTAAGCTTGTTTGTAAAAATATATTATAAAAGCGGAAAGGAAAATAAAGGAAATAAACTACGGAAAAATAAAGATCTTGGAGAGGGGAGAGAACATGTTAGGATTGGTTTTCATAACTCGAAAGTATGCCATCTATCAGTCATTTATATACAAATCTAAATGTTCCTCAAAACCATCACGTATCACTCACATCGACGTTCGTGTCCAAACATTCGACAAGGTTTCAACCATATCGTTCATGTCCAAAGCAATATGCAAGCATTAATAATCGATATAAAAGTGAATGTTAAGCCTAAATCTATGTCTAGAGTTTAGGACCTAACAGATGCTAAAACATCGATACCGATTCCTAAACAGATTACGTCTAACATCATGACCAATAAACACAAATATACAACAAACATATTAAACTAATCTATCGCGTTTGAACTTCTCAATCATTGGCTATTATCGACCGTGTCCAACCAAATGACGAGACATTTACGGTAACTAACTCAGTCATGTCCAACCAAGCATTACGATAACATTAACGATCAGATACAACTGAATATTGAATTCGACATCCGTTTCTAGACTGTGGTATTCGATAGTAAAAAATATTTGGTCATAAGTTTTGAGAGGGGTTTGTCAAAAGATTCCCAAAACCTAGGTTTTACATAAACACAAACATAATCAACAATATCATATATTTAATCGGTTCACATACAATAGAATTAGAGTAAACACATATGAGTACGAGTTATTACAACCAAAACCAACAAAGAATATATTCTAACCACTCATAGTGTCTAACCACGACGAGGGGAAATGAAGAGGAAGAAAAATCAACCAAGGTGCCCTAAAGATTAACTCAAATCCGACTCAAATCTGCAAGAATAAACTTCTACGTTATTTGTAGCACTTCCTTTAGTCTCCAAAATATTTCTCTACTTGCCCTAGCTTGCCATCATGAAGAATGATAATGAATGACCCAAAAAGTGTGAAAAATCACTTAAATAATGGGGCTGATGCACCAAATCGCGCTAAGCGCGGTACAAGCCCTTAGCCCGGTCAAATTTGCCAAAATTCATGATTCTGGAGCTCTTAGCGCGCTATAAAGCCCGCTTAGAGCGACTTGTAGTACCGAAAAAACAAATTTTGTTTTCATCATAATTTCAGAACGTAACTCCGATTGACGTACGGTCGAAAGCGTTGAATACCTACAAAAATGAGCAAAAATTTAAGAAATCAAACTATTTACTAACAAAAAGCAAAAACACTCTATTTAAACGATATGTACACAAAAATGGGGGTTTGGGCCTATTAACCATAAGAAACGAGTCAAATGGTGCCCAAAATGAAAAAAAATATGTATACAGTTTTCCACTAATCAAACTCTCCCCAACTCACTTGTTTGTCCTTAAACAAGAACTAACCAACTCAGAGAAATAAAAGCGAAAATCCGAGAAATCATGAATCCACAAGTTTATACAAACGAAAACAAATGCAATGGTTCCAACGAAAACGGGTACAACACAAAGAAACACACTTACCACTAAACTACGACGACAACATGATCACAAAACAAACGCTAACTACAAAAATCATGGCAAACATTCCAAAATGATACATGTTCAATCACGAATCACACCTAGCAAAAATTCATTGTTTGATGAAAAACACACAAACATGAGGGAGTTGACACTCACACAATAATCTAGCTAACAACATAATAAATTATGCATTCATCTAAAAAAACTTGTATTTAGAACACTAAAGCAAGAATCACAAGGACTTTCAAGGGTTGTAATGTGGCTTGAATATCAAAAGAGGGTCAAAACAAAAGGTTCGAAACAAAGTCACCTAAGCCTATGAGATAAATCTCTTCCCACACTTTCGTGCAACCAAAACCTTTTCATCTTTTTATCTTTTTTCTTTTGCTTACAACCTTGACTTATTACCTCCTTTTGTCTTTTCTTATTCTTTTTTCACATTTTTCTTTCTTTCTCATTTATTTCTTTCTTTTTCTTAACCACAGGGATTGGTGCCATCGATGACATTCAATCGCTACTACGTTTCTAAGCTTGTTTATAAAAGTATATTATAAAAGCGGAAAGGAAAATAAAGGAAATAAGCTACGGAAAAATAAAGATCTTGGAGAGGGGCGAGAACATGCTAGGATTGGTTTTCATAACTCGAAAGTATGCCTTCTATAGTTCATTTATATACAATCTAAATGTTCCTCAAAACCATCACGTATCGCCCACATCGGTGTTCGTGTCCAAACATCCGACGAGGTTTCAACCTATCATTCGTATCCAAAGAAATATGCCAACATTAAGAATCGATACAAAAGTGAATGTTAAGCCTAAATCTATGTCTCGAGTTTAGGACCTAAAAGATGCTAAGACATTGATACCGATTCCTAAACAGATTGCGTCTAACATCATGACCAATAAAAAAAAATATACAACATACATATTAAACTAATCTATCACGTGTGAATTCCTCAATCATTTTCTATTATCATAAATCCCTCTTCGACATCGATCATGCCCAACCAAATGACGAGACATTTACCGTAACTAACTCAATCGTGTCCAACCAAGTGTTACGGTAACATTAACGATCAGATACAAATGAATATCAAATTCCACATCCGTGTCCACAGTATGGTATTCGATTGTCGAAAACATTGGGTCATAAGTTTTGAAAGGGGTTTGTCAAAAGATTTGTCAAAAGATTCTCAAAACCTAGGTTTTACATAAACACAAACATAATCAACAATATCAAGTATTTAATCAGTTCACATATAATAGAGTCAGAGTAAATACATATGAGTACGAGTTATTACAACTAAAACCAACAAAGAATAGATTCTAACCACTCATGGTCTCTAACCACGACGAGGGGAAATGAAGAGGAATAAGAATCAACCAAGGTGTCAGGAAGATTGACTCATATCCGACTCTAATCCGCAAGAATCATCTTCTATGTTTTTCGTAGCACTTTTCTCACTTTCCAAAATGTTTCTCTACTTGCCCTAGCTTGTCACAATGAAGAATGGTGATGAATGACCTAAAAAAGTGTGAAAAATCACGTAAATAGTGGGGCTGACGCACCAGATCGTGCTAAGCGCGGTAAGGGTGTTTAGCCCGGTTAAAACAGCCTAAATTCATGATTCAGGAGCTCTTAGCGAGCTAGAAAGGCCGCTTAGCGCAGTCTACAGTACAGAAAAAAGATTTTGTTTTCATCATAACTTCAGAACCGTTACTCCGATTGACGCACGGTCTGAAGCGTTGACAAACTTATTCAATGCTCTATAAAAAATGAATAAAGATCATTGCTTGAATATCTACAAAAATGAGCACAAGGGTAAGAAATCAAACTATTTACTGACAAAAACACTCTATTTAAATGCATAAAAATTAGGGTTTTGGCCTATTAACCAAAAGAAGCGAGTCAAATCACACCCAAAATGAAAGTGAATATATATACAATTTGACACTCATCCTATTGTCTTAGTGTGATTGTTCAATTTCTTATTTATTGCGGTGTTCATTTAATTTAAATTGAAAGATAATTTCAATTCAATACAAATTCAATTATTGAGATTAGCATAAATACTACATATCCAAAACCTTGAATATTCCCTTCACACTTTTTTGTAGTAACATTTGTAGACATTTTACTATTTCTATATTCAATTTTATTGGTTTTAACTCTTTTGATTTTGTGTAGTTTCTTTAGATATGTTCTACCAATTTGAATGAAAGAGTATACCTTTTTTAATATAAAAAAAATCTAAAAGTGAGAGAAAGATTCTGAGTTGTTCAAGATGTTCAAAAGATGCTCTTACTAAATAAAGTAAGAGAAAGGTGAAATACAAATTTTGCATTAGAATTCTATAAAGAGTGAACTAAGAAATCACCACACAATACAGAAAACTAAGAAATGGAGAAAGAAACCAAAACCAAAACCCCTCACTGTTTAGTAATTCCATATCCAACACAAGGCCACATAAACCCAATGCTTCAATTCTCAAAACGTTTACTCCAAAAAGGAACAAAAATCACACTAGTAAACACCATATCCAATTCCAAAACCATCTCAACCATAAACCTCAACAAGTCCTTCCAATTCGAAACCATCTCAGATGGTTTCGATCACGGAGGACTTACCTCCGCGAAAAACATCGAGACTTACATCGATACCTTTCGTCGAACTGGATCACAGACTCTTGATCAACTTCTTCACAAGTTAGCATCAACAGACAATCCTGTTGATTGTGTTATTCATGATGCTTTCTTGCCTTGGATTGTTGATGTTGCTAAGAAGTTTCAACTACCTGTTGCTGTTTTTCTAACTCAGGCTTGTTGTGTTAATAGTATAAACTTTCATGCTTTTAAGAGATGGTTGGATTTACCTTTGTTGGAGACAGAAATTGTGTTGCCTGGATTGCCTAAGCTTGATGCTTCTGATTTGCCTTCTTTTTTGTATCAATATGGAACTCATCCAGGATATTTTGATCTTCTTACAAACCAGTTTTCAATGATTGACCAAGCTGATTGGGTTCTTGCCAACACTTTCTATGAATTGGAGCAAGAGGTGTGTCTTTTATACACTCTTTCAACTTTTTTTGTCATGATTCATAGGTTTTAGAGGAAAGAGGTTCTCTTAGTTTGGGGGTTAGGCTATATTAGAAACAAGGAATTAGTTAATTTGTTAGATCATTTCATTAGAATTTTGGTTGAGTCTGACTGATTCTACTAGGCCGGTTTGTAAAACTTATATTCATGCTTTATCTCGTCCAGTGCAGGACTCTTAACACACCCTGGACAGGAGACCCGATTGCGATAATCGGATAACATGTCGTCCAGAAGGTCTTATATAGACTATGATTTTGAGAATTTGGATTGAATCTAACTCAACTTTACATTTTTTGATGGGTTTAATGTGATCATTTGTGGTTGTGGTCAAGTGTTGTGAGGATCTTGAGGGTGCGTTTAATCATATCCCTTCTGCTTCATCATTTTCATCCTTTGACCGATCGCTATTCGGTATCAGGAAGGAACAGGTTCATTTCCAAAAGCGCGTTACAAATCATTTTCAGGACCTTTCGGTGGTTAGTGATGATAAATTTCTATCAATTGATTGGATGCAGAAGCTCCTCACTGCATTTATCTGCTGCCATGAGGACTTCAGTGGGAGTCAAGGAAGGCATTGAGAGGTCAGTCAAGGAACGCAATTGAAATTTGAAATGCGAGTCGAGATGGGATTGAGAATATCCATATGTGGCAAAAGCACCTTGAAATTGCGAGCTATGCTTGGGTTCAAATAAGAGACCATTGACTGAAAGACAGTTTTGGAGGGTTGCAAAGGAGCTGATGGATTTAGCAATGGCAATGCTTGATGAGAAAGAATCGGGATGTCTCTATTTTGGCCGGCATAACTCGAGCAAGGATCATCATTCAGCAGGGCATTAATGATCAGATTCATGGAGTGTCTCTTGGTCCTGATCTGCGGATAAGCAGCTACAGTCCATTGCAAGTAACCTGGTTTAACCTCGTGCGAATGAAACTTCTGTGAACAGAAGGCTTTCAGTTTCCGTTTATACATGAGTTGTTTTCTCTTGTTTGTTTTGTGGATCCAAGTTGAAGCTATTGCGTGTCAGGGTAGGGGTTTAAATTAAACCTTCATTTTTCAGTCCCGAGGCAATTTACCTGGAGCGCTCGAGTTACTTTGCTTCACGAACGGATCTTGGAGGAGTCAAAGAAGCAAAACCACCGGAACGCAAGTGCTTTTCTGATGGCGATATATCAAATTGAGATAACCACCAGCCACTTGACTGACCTGCTAGATTCTGCTCAGTTTCCGTTGACCGACAAACGAGGCCTCAACTGCTTTCGTCGTTGAGTCATAAAAGATCTCGATGTCAAACTCTAATTGTTATATGAAATATTTTATCTGCATATTTAATTTTGAATATTTGACTATTGAAATCTGAAATGGTATTTTATATAGGTAGTGGAATGGTTGATGAAGATTTGGCCATTAAAGACTATAGGACCATGTGTTCCATCTATGTTTTTAGATAAAAGGCTCAAAGATGATAATGAATATGGAGGTAGCATCTTCACTACAAATTCTGAATCTTGCATCAAATGGTTAGATACAAAACCAAAAGGTTCAGTTGTGTATGTATCTTTTGGAAGCAGGGCTAGTCTCAGTGAGGACCAAATTCATGAGCTAGCTTGTGGTTTGAAAAATTGCGGAAGATATTTCATATGGATTGTTAGAGAAACTGAGAAGGGTAAGCTTCCAAAAGGTTTCTTGGAGTTATCAGAGAAAGGTTTAATAGTGACATGGTGTCAACAACTAGAAGTGTTGGAACATGAAGCTGTTGGATGTTTTGTGACACATTGTGGTTGGAATTCAACATTGGAAGCATTGAGTTTAGGAGTTCCTGTTATTGCTATGCCAATATGGACAGATCAAATTACAAACGCGAAGTTTTTTGTTGATGTATGGAAAATTGGAGTCAAAGGTGTTGCGGATGAGAAAGGGATAGTTAGAAGAGAAACACTTGAGGATTGTATAAAGGAAATGATGGAGACTGAAAAGGGAAATGAAATGAAGAAGAATGCTATGAAATGGAAGAGTGCGGCTAGGAATTGTGTTGACGAAGGTGGAAGTTCGGATGAAAATATTGCAGATTTTGTGAAAGAATTGACTCTAAGAGGGAGGGTTTAATTGCTTGTAAAATCAGTGTGTTGCTTCAAAATATGATCTGCTATGTCATACTGTATAACGCCTATACTTCAAATGGAAGGTGTCTATCATGTCAAACACGACACGACACAGATACTTTTTTTTTCTGGTTTACGGCGTGCATTCGGTTTTATGCGATTATGCTCTTCTGCGCTTTAGTGTTTCAGCTACTGCATAATTCTGCGCTGCTGTTGCATTTTCTTGTTTTGACAAATTTTTACTGACCCTCTGGCCTTTGTCACAATTAAGTATTGATTTATACGGCAATGTGTTATTTCTTTTGTGCTTGTTCTCGTGCAATGCCTTGCTTATTTTCTACACGAAACAGTTGTGAATTTTTACTGAATGAATTTATCATCCTAGTACTTCATACCTGTTTCTTACCGGCACATATCCCCGACTCTTCGAGGTCCTTTCGAGGATCTGTTTTCGGCAGATTTATTAAAAGTCTTTGAGGAACGTGCCCGGCCAAAGGGGAACAGACCTTTCAAATATCCTTTTCATTCCTCTGAGTAAAACTCTGTTGGCAGATTTTGCTTAGTCGTTGGTATGAGGCTGCTCCACTAATATGAAGTGGTGTTTGACCCCAAGATCTTGAAAATATCATTCAGATTTTATCTGTGAATTGTGTATTCTTGTTCCTAATGACGGATTGTGGAATCTCATATGTTGCTAGGAAATTCTTCAATAAGAATTTCTGAATATTGGTTGTGGTTACTTTAGCTAAGGTTTCAGCTTCAATCTACTTGGTGATGTAATCCAGAACCACAGTCTTTTCAATCTTCTAATAGCAGGCTTCAGAACTTGCTAGTGCCTTGCAAATGAATTATATTGGGTTCTAATTGGTGTCTACCTTCGTAACTAGGACAATACTCAATGTTCAGTGAAAACAACTGAGATATTGTCCTATCTAGACATGCGTTGAAATCTGCGTTGTTGGCATCTAGAAGGTCCTATCTAGAAGAATTGAATTTTTTTAGCTTCTCCCTCAGATGGAGGGCAGTCGCATCCAGGTTTTCTCTAGAGGTTTTTATGGTAGTGAGACGGTCCTTCCAAGTCTGCATAGATAATCACTCACTCTTCATGATTGTGGTGATATTCTATCTTCAGGTCAACTGGAAAAGCAAAGGTGTCAAGGGTTTCTACATAATATCTCACCTTAATGGGTTGTTCTGGCTTCTGGGTTATCTCTAGATTACAATTCTCTCTTCTTATATACCCATCAAATCTGTAATCCTTCTCTTCATGGTTCCTTTGAATGGTATCCTCGGATGTAGTAACCCACTAACCCTCCAGTGATAGAAGTAATGAAATGATATCCCTAGGTAACAGATGCTACAAATATTCTTGTCTTACTCATTTTCTTCACTACCATCTTTGCCTTTGTTTAGGCCCTCAATGGTTTAAATTGTTATTCTCTGACTGATGATCAAATTTGGTGTCCACGTGCTCAATGTGCTTGTCAAGGTCTCTAGACCCATCACAAATCTTCAAATTAGGTCCCATCTCACGAGATTTAGGAATCCCGTATTCAGTCATGTGTTTGGTGAATGAATTGTTTCGATGGGGTGAAAGTGTGATGGTTGCCACCGTGCTCATGTTCCCTTTAGAGGATTGATAGAAAGATTTCGTGGGACATCACTCCTTAGGTGGTGTGTGATTATCTCCGCCTCTATAATCACAAGGAGAATTATGTCCATGGGGATTACGAAGATGCTTTTCTAGAAACTATCACACTCTTTGGTTGCGACGCAACATCGACAAGAGCGCCCCTCTAGAATGGTCATATATGTCAACACCTCTAGTTGAGTTGCGATATGAGAAGTGGTATTCTCAATATATTGAGGATTCTCGTATTAAGGAGGTTAATGTTTTGTTGTTATACCAATTTATTGATGTTCGTCATGAGTTCGTTAGCACCATGGATCCTTGCGGATTGGAGTTTTTGAATGTTGTGTGATAGTTCTAGTCTAGAGGATTGGAAAGATAGTGGAGGAGGAAGTTGAGACAAAGGATGAAATAAAAATTGTCTTTGGCACAACAAAAAGAATGATCCTTTGAAAATTGTGGAGGTTTGAATAATTTTAATTTAAAACAAAATTATTTGTAAAATTAGAGTTTGAAAATAATTTTAGTAAATATGCATGAAAAATCAAAGGAAAGAATGATATTGGAAAATAAAAGGGTTAAGAAGAATTTTTTCACAAACCTCCTTATACAAGAAAAATTTTCAGTCTAATTTCTAACCAAACAACTATTAAGGCTTATAGAGGTTAGTCTCCAAACCCAACAGAGTCTTTGCATTGGCTAATTTCGAACAATGACGAATTTTTCAGTAGGTTATCCTTCAAACCGAATCAGGGTTTTACAAGACTAACCACAAATCAAATCGAGATTTATACCAAGATGATCTCGAACCTAATGATCTATTACACCAGGCTGAACTCAAAAACCAAGAGAGATTTTAATCGAAATGATCTCGAGATAGAGCTTTTTAATGGGATGCGCTTAAGAACCGTTGTGGAGTTTTTCACTAGCTGATCTTCATGAACAAAAAAAATAGTTTTTTCTTCAATGGAGAAATTCACTAACCAAGCAGAGACTTTCTAAGACAAGCCCCTAATACAAGCAAAGGCTTTTAATTGGTTTAACTCATAACCGAAATATTAACTTCCTATGGAAGAATTATTTACACGAGGAAATTACACTCTTCGTAAATTTACAATTTTTCCATCACCTAAAATAAATATCTTTATTTAGACACAAGAACACTCTTGAAGTAATATTGCTAAAATATGTGAGAAAATATGAAATATTTAGAGAGGTGATGGGATATATGAACTACAAGGGTTTTTCTAATTTTCTGGATGTTTAAAAGTGATATAGAAGCACTTTATTTATGAACAACCCTACACCCTTTGCTCCCAAGGCATACGTGATGGTTCTTAACGGGGAATATAGTGCAAGTTACATAGAGTCAAGGGGCACCACACTAAAAATTTCTACCACCTCAAAAAGGAAATCAAGAGACTAATACATGAGGTACACCTCATTAAATGCGTGAAGGGTGACTCCTTCTATTTGTCACATAAGTCTAACTCACGAGGGTGACATGACGCTGGAAGCCCCAGGCTCAACAAAGAAAAGGAGGCGTCTCAAAGAGAAGGGAATAAAGCTACACAATATACTCTCAACACCATAGAAGAAGGATTCTCCAGATGCGGGGAAACTAGCTCGGCTCGAAGAAGGTCCCCTCGCCTTATTCCAAGTGTAGAAAACCTCCATAAAGTTGAGATTAAAGAAAATATCTAAACACCAAAAACCACAATCGCCTTCTTGAGGAAAGATGCAGTAGGAATCCACCCTTATAATGATGACCCCATGGTCATTAGCATCAAGCGCGAAGACTAAGAAATTAAAAGAGTTCCCATTGACCAAGGAAGTTCCACAAACATATTATACTGTAAAACATTTGAAAGACTTCGCCTCAGCCCAAAAGATTTGAAGCCTCTTAGAGGACCGTTGTCGGATTCTCTAGAGAACTGGTACTAGTAAAGGAATATATCATCTTGAGGATCACTTTTTGAAAAGAAGACTAGACCGAGATAAACGTTAGATATTTGGTTATTTACGCCCTTCTTTGTATAATATATCACCTTGGCGACGTTGATTCCATTTTAATGATGCATGGACCAGATGACATTGTTTTAACTGTTGTAATTTCTTATATCTCTTAGTTTTCTTAATTTTCTGTTGGAAATTTCGATTTATCTTTTAATCAATGCCGATTTTAATCAATGAATGAATTTTTTATCATTACAAATGTTGTCGTTCTAGTTTTTTGAGTCTGAGTTTGTTCCGTGGAAGCATTTACAAAAGTATTCCGTTTGTGCATCTACGGAACAAAACAACGTTAAACAAAAAAAAATGCTTCCGAAAATGCATCTATGAAAAGCACAAAGACATTTTTACAACTTCGATGGTGCGTAAGAGACTCATAAAATGAGATACGATAATGTTTAATCTAGCTGGACTCTCTTTGTGAAATAATGTTTTTTTTTTGTCGTTGGTACAAATTTAATTTTTTAATTTATTCTGACAAATTAAAAATTAGTCGGTTTTATTACTCTATTTACGGTGAACTTGTGGAAAGATATTGTCATCGGATTGATGACGTAATTCCTTACGATACTTGTCACTATTTTATTGTTAATTAAAATAAGTTAATTTATAATATATTAAAAAGGAATTAAAAAATTATTTTATTAAATTAACTTAAAGTTTTTCATATATGTCCCGTTTTAATATATTATAAATTAATTTTTTTAAAAATATTTTAATCAGCTTTTTTATTTATAATATATGAAGAAAGTATTTGATGATGTAATTCCTTACTATACTAGCCATTATTTTTTTGTTAATTAAATATTTAATATACAACCTATTGGTAGTGCACTGTCAATATAAAAAAGTTAATACAAAGATCTAATCAAAATATTTTAAAATATTAAATCATAAAATATTTTAAAATTTACAGTATATCTTAACCGGTGTATGATTGTCATTGGTTAATTTACACCATCAGTATATTATCCATTTTTTTTTAATATATTGTATTAAATTTTTTCATATAAAATAGAAATATTAAATGCTATATAAGTATAAACATACGCTATATATATATATATATATATATATATATATATATATATATATATATATATATATAAATTTCAACCGTTAGAAAAAATACCAAACAGTCGTATTAAATAAAATTAGAAAATAAATAAAAAATATGGTCTTTTTTTTATCCTAAAGAGATATGCTAATTATAAAATCGTTTAATGAATTGTTATTAATGGTTGAGATTAAGAGTAAGTCTTTTAGACTTACATCAATGATCAATAGATCCTGCCCATATATATATATATATATATATATATATATATATATATATATATATATATATATATATATATATATATATATATATATATATATATATATATATATATATATATATATATATATATATATATATATATATATATATATATATATATATGAATTTTAAGGAAGTGGGTAGATGAGAGACAGAGTTATATAAAACTTTGTTATTTTATTGAAAATTGCGTGCTTACAAACGAAACGAAATTCCCTTTATATAGGGATACAAAGGCTTACTATTCAAGCCGGTAAAAGCTACCTACGATAGCCGGTTACAAAAACAAAGAAGAATTATTAATGCCGGGTACACATTGGGCCCCATCGACACAATAATAATTCACAAAAAACAAACTATCTTACAAAAGCAGGAAATTTTCTGTTACTATTCCAAAAGATGCTTGCATGGGCCTTCTACCGAGATAAGATTCCTTCCTATCTTTGCTTTTGTCATTAGCATTGTTTTTTCCCATAAGATAAGATTCTCATCTTGACTTGGTTTTTGAAATAGCCGACAAGAAAAGATGCTTTCTTGTCCATTTCTATATGTCTGGAGATTCTACTATCTTTTAGCTTTATCCTTTGCCTTTTGGGCCATGGATTGAATCATGGCATCCCAAAAATCTTCAGCAGTAGGGTCCTCTGCTTGGGTTTCTCCTGCCAAACAATCAAAATTATTGGAATCCATGGATCCCATAGAAGAGCTAGTCTTCATAGATGAATTTTCATCTCTTGATGTTTTTGTTGGAAAAGTGGAGAAGAATTGATTCTTCATATAATCCAGCGTTCTAACCATAATTTCTTCTTCTGTTTCATTTGGATATTTTCTTTGGAAGAAATTCTTCAAATTTCCCATGGACATTTGTTGGGAATTTTGCTCTTTGGCTTTTTTATTTTGATCTTCAGCTATGGCTGCTTGAATCATAATAATTTTATTTTGGATCTCTTCGGAACTCATCTTGTTCCACCATTTATAAAAGAAATTTCTTTCTAAAATGGGAATATTGAATTTATCTTGTGACATGGTGATAGACCATCTCCATATCCAAGGAATCTGAAATTTTGCAAAGAATAAAAGTGGACATTGACCTGTGATTAAATTTTCAGATAAAATATTTATGATAAGTGGACTATTATCACACCAGGGGTTGTACAAGTCAAGTATTTCTTTGGGTAAAATTTCCAAAGACGGACCAAATTTTGTCCACCATTCATAAAACCAATTTGGTACTGGTCTATTAATCAATTCTGGATTAATAGAGAAGAACCATGAATGCTTATTCTTAGGATTTTGGTAATAAAAAGCTTGAGTAAAAGCTTGGACATAGTCCCAATAATTAAAGTAAATATACTTTCCTTCAGCAATTCTTATTGCTTTTTCACCATTTGGGTTGAGACCCCATTCTCTTGGTAACAAGATTTTATTAATATGGCATTTACTGAAGTTTATAAAACTTTCGGGGTTATTGTTTTGGTAGTGATGAGTTATTGTTACCGATTCGGTAACAGTCAAAAGAATTTCTAGGTGAGGCCTAGATTTTCCATGAAGACCTGGATATCCTCGTGATTCGAGGTATCTTGTCTTGATAGACCATCCATCATTTGGATTTATCTTAATATCTTCCTCATCAACATACATGATTTTTTCAGTTACTGGATTTTCAAAATAATCCAGTTGTTCTTGAGGTGGGTTATTAACCGCAATTTCCTTGTAGGAAGTATTTTTATTAGATGAGGAAGCAATATCTTCCTTTTTTGATGAAGATGCAGGTAATTGCTGCATTTTTCTTCCTTTGTAAACTGTAGTCCAATCCCCTATTAGAGGAATGTTTGATTCAGGTTGGGGTAACATATTGTTACTCCCTCTTCCACCACGGCCATAGCCGCGGCCTCTTCCCCTATATGGGGTCATCATTTTTTCCCTTATTTTTGATTCTTTGGACTGCCTGAGAATGTTCATTAGTCCACGGGCCAGGATTTTTTCTAAGCCTAGCATGTAATATGGCAGTATCTTTAGCAAGATTTTCATAATAATTTGCTATATAATTAAGACTACCAAGAAATCTTTGTAATTGTTTCTTATCTGTAATAATATTGGGGAATTTTGAAGCAAATTCAATACTTCTTTGTATAGGAACTATTGTTCCTTGGTCAATTTCATGACCCAAAAATCTAACTTTAGTTTGAAAAATTTTCATTTTAGGAGCAGATATAACTAATCCATTATGTTTAATTAATCCTTTAAATATTTTCAAATGTTTAATATGTTGATCTATAGTTTTAGAAAAAACTAAAACATCATCAATATAAACAATTATAAATTCTGTATAAGGATTAAAAATATCATTCATAATATTTTGAAATTCAGAAGGGGCATTTTTAAGGCCAAAAGGAAGGACATTCCATTCATAATGTCCAAAGGGTACGGTAAAGGCAGTTTTATACTTATCAAATTCATTAATCTGAATTTGCCAATAACCAGATTTCATATCAAACTTAGAGAAGATTAAAGCATTGTTTAATCTATCTAAAAGGTCTTTTTTATTAGGAATAGGATACCTAATCCATCTTAACACCTTATTAAGAGGCTTGTAATTAATAACAAGTCTAGGGACCCCACGTTCTTTTTCAGCAGCATTGTTAACATAAAAAGCTGTACAACTCCAAGGAGATTTGGATTTTCTTATTAATTTTTTCTCTAAAAGAGATTCTATCTCCTTTTTGCATAGCTCCAAATACTCATGGTTCATTTGAGCTGGCCTAGCTTTGGTGGGAATCTGACTTTCGTTAAAGTCATCAAGATAAGGTAAATAAATAACATGTTTCTTTCTATCCCAAAAAGCATTTGATAAATCATTACACACTTCATTTTTAAACTGTTACTCAATCAATTTGATTTGTTCTTTAATCTCATTTTTACTAAGTTGTTCATTAATATTTAATAAACTAATTTCTTCTCTAAGAAAACTTAATTGTTTTTCTTTATTTAAAAGAATACTTTTAACTTCATTAAGCATTTTAATATGAGGGTCAGTAATAAATTCAAAAGTGACCGTCTTACCATTAATCATGGTAGTGATGCCTTTAGTGTCCACATGAATTAAAGGCATTATACTATTTAAAAACGGAGTTCCCAGAATAACTCTATGAGTCATATTTTTTACTAAGATAAAATGGGTAGGTAAGCAAATATCTTGATTACAAACATATGTATTCGGTAATTTATAATTAACCGTTAATTTGTCACCACTAGCCTGGGCAAGGGTTTGAGTGGTTTTGGTATAATATTTAGTAGGAACAATTCCTTCCTGAAGACAATTAAGGTCAGCGCCACTATCAATAAGGGCAACTTCATTCTCTAAAATAAATGTTCTATTAATAACTAAAGTTATTTTAACAAACCATTTTTGAGAAATTACTCTATCAATAAGAGTAAGAAACCTATCATTAGTAGTAGGACTGCTAGAAGATATTTCTTCAACTTTAAGGTTACCTGTTTCAAGTAAGGAAACCCTTTGAGATAATCTTTGATTATCATTCTTTATCTGAGTAATTTCATATTTCAAAAGATTAATTTCTCTATGTAAATCAGAGAGGGAAACAGGAGTTTCACGGACATTGGATTGGTGAAATCTGGATAAAACCTCACTTAATTGGTAAGGGGCTTCAATAATGATAGGAGATTCTTTTTTAGAATTTTCTTGAATCAAAACTTCAAGCATTTTTCTTTTAATCTTATTGTCAGAGATAGATTCAATAGCTTTTATGGCTTCATCTTGTTCTGTAGTAAGAACATTAAGACCATTCACGTCAACAATAGACTTCCAGTAATCAATTTGATTACATTGACAGTTATTATTGTCAGAATCATCAGAGGAATAATCTGATGATGATTCATAAATCATGTTAATATCTTCATTAGAAGAATTAGTCTCTGATTCAGACTTAATTAAGCAAACTTTCTCAAGTTGAAAACGTAATTGCTCATCCTCAATTTCATTGAGAGCCTTTTTTGTCCAACATTGGTTTGCATAATGACCAGCTTTACCACATTTGTGGCAAGATACATCAAGCATCTTAGCTTTTCTTTTGCCTTTATGATTAAGAGGCTTATCTTTTGGTCTACTTTTATTAAAGTGTCTCCTTCTCTTATTCTTTTTATAAGAATTTTTGTAACTATCCTTATTTTGATGAGATTTATTTCTGAATGTTTTTCCTTTCCTTTTCTTACTTTCTGAAGATTTTCCAAGATCAAAGGCAAATTGATCACAAAATTCACCCATTTGGTGTTTTTCAGAAAGTTTTTGTTTCTTAAGCTGATTTCTAAGCTTAATATCATTACATAAGGTTAATCCTTCATTAACACAAGTGCTAATAATTTGACCATAAATAAGATCATGGTAATTAATATTTATCCCATCATTTTTACTTCTTAAAGAATTTCTCACCTTTTCAGAGAAGAAATGGGGTAATCCATCAATAAATTTGGCTTTCCAGTGAATGGAATTAGGAGTTTTTAATTGGTAAACCCTAGACAAAAAGGTATCTTTATACCATCTAAAATGTGTAAGAGAAGGACATCTTAGATTTTGAAGTAAAGTTTGAAGTTTCTCTCCAATAGGGACATTGTTTCCAACAAAATGTTGAAGGATAGTTATTTAAAATTATTTTTAATTTATCAAGAAGATAAAAATTTCTTTTGTTTATTTTATCTCTTTACTCAAAGTTTTCCATCTAGTCAATGAAAACTAGCATAAATAATAAAAAGTAAAAATAAAAATATTATCAAAGCCATAGTTTTCATAGTTACTACATGTAATCCTTAAATTATATAAAAAAAAATCTGTCCAACTGCAATTTATGGCGGTGAATATTCCATGCTAGAGTTTTCTTAAATTCTCTACCATGATATCATTTAACATATATAATCATTAAAAAAGTTTTAAGTTTTAAAATAATTTTATCTAGAAGATATCAACATTTAAAAAAAATTAAATATTGTTGTATGTGTATATAAATATTTGTAATTAACCAAAGTAGCTAGAAGCAACAAGAAAACCAATCATAAAGATGGATAAGGAAAGAAAAAACCATGTGCCTCACTGTTTGATCTTACCCTATCCAGCACAAGGTCACATGAATCCTATGATTCAATTCTCAAAACGCTTAATACAAAAACAAGTTAAGATAACCCTTATAACCGTCACTTCTCTTTGGAAAACTATTAGCAACAAAAACCTATCTTCAATTGAAGTTGAAAGCATCTCAGATGGATATGATGAAGGAGGCTTATCAGCAGCAGAGACCTTAGAGGTTTACAAAGAAACCTTTTGGAGAGTTGGATCAGAATCACTTTCTGAGCTTCTTCATAAACTTTCCACCTCAGAAAATCCACCAAATTGTGTTATCTTTGATGCTTTCTTGCCTTGGGCTCTTGATGTTGCTAAGAGTTTTGGGCTACTTGGTGTGGCTTTTTTCACTCAATCTTGTTCTGTTAATAGTATATATTTTCAGAGTCATGAGAAGGTTATTGAGTTGCCACTTTCAAAATCTGAGTATTTGTTGCCTGGATTGCCTAAACTTGCTCCAAGGGATTTGCCTTCTTTTTTGTATAAGTATGGATCTTATCCCGGTTATTTTGACATAGTGGTGAATCAGTTTTACAATATTGGTAAAGCTGATTGGGTTCTTGCAAACTCAATCTATGAACTCGAAAATGAGGTAAGTTACTTACGTAACTGACAAATTTCATTCCATCCATTGATTTGCTGTATTTGCTGAATTGTTCTTATCTTTATCTTTCCTAAGGTAATAGTAGCAAGGTTTTAAATTGTGATTGCGGTCCTATACGTGTCTTTAAAATTGTTGAAAGTCATGATAAAATGCGACCTAGGAAACACATACTTTGCAAATTCTCTTTAGTTATTGATGCATGCATTCACGCATTCATTCAGTGCATTGCATCAGTGACTATTTAATAAAAATTAAACTATTTAAATTAAATTTTATGTTTTAAAAATTATAAATCATATTATATTTGAATTATTCGATCTCAATCGAATGGTCTCTATTCATAAGTATTGTTGTGTCTAAAATGTCTTGAAACAAACAAAAGTAATAAGTTTTTGAGAAAAAAAGTTTAAACCATCCGACATATGTCATATAAGACCAGACCTAGTTTTAAAGATGTCCTACATCGAAGATTGTGATTGAAGTTACTTCCATTGCTATCATATATGGTGTGTTTGTTATGCAAGAGTTTAAAGCGAGAGAGAGACAAGCGAGAGAGAAAGAAGAGAAATAGCCTATTTCTCTTGCTTGGTGCAGCAGGGAAATGCTGAAGAGCAAGGTTGTTAAAATCTCGATTTAAAACCTAAACTCTATAGATTTCACGTTTTTAGGTTAACATTTCGTGTTAAATCGCAGGTAAAAACTTTTTTATGTAAAATCGTATTCCGGAACGATTTTAAGTGATTTAAATCTTTCTGAAATCGGTGAAATCGTGTAAAATCATGTAAAATCGTTGGATTTTACTCTTTGACCTGATTTTACTTTCTTTCTTTTTTTGTCAAAATTTATAAATCACATTTTTTATTTTGACCCATAAAATTTTCTCTATGGATTTTTAATTTTATTCACATTCATATCTTGGTTATAATATTAAAGAATCTTTATCATTTGGAGATTAATTTGATCAAGTCGAATATGAATGTTCTAATGAAGATGACGTTGTAGAAGGATTAAACTTTTGATTAAGTTGAAGATGAAGATGAAAAGATTTGTTTTTTTGAACTTGAAAAATTTATAAAACTATTGTTTTATTTATAATCTTTTGGATGTTACATTTTATGTTGGTGAACAATTTATGTAATTTGATACAAGTTTGTGAATATTATACTTTATTATGATGATATAGTATATTTTTACTTTATAATTAAGTTAACATTTTAAATAATTAATGCATTTAAAATATTATATAAGTATATATATGTCGTATATATAGATTTAATATAATTTTAATATGAGGTAAACTCTATGATTTTACGTTTCGATTTTACCTGGCTAAAACGAGTCAAGGTAAAAACTCGATTCTGACAACCTTGCTGAAGAGAGAGTAAAAACTGTGGGGTCCGCCTACTTTTTTATTCTCCTCATAAATGCGAAGAAAGTAGTAAATCCATTGCTATTCCATTAATAACCCTCACTTATCTTAATTTCATATAGAAATATTATGTTTTATTTTTATTAAGAATATTTGTATTAGTAATTATTAAAATAGTTGGTGTATTAAGAGATTTAATTATTAATTAATTAAATCAAAATAAATAATTGATAATTTATTTACTTTAAATAATAATTTGAGTTAAGATTAACTAACAAATAAATTATTTTATTTTTTGATAAATAGTTTTCAAATCAAGGATAGTTTGGTACTTTCATACTTAATTAACACTTCTTTCTCTTCTATTTCTCTTATCTTTCTTTTATAACAAACAATACTCCAAATCTATTTAACTTCTTACATATTTCTTTCTTCTCCCACTCTCTCTCACATACTTCTTTCTTCTTAACTTCTACTTTAAACCAAACATACCCATAATGCAGATTTCCTTGCTATCTTATCTTTGAATGTGACAGATTCAATTATTTTTACACATTTCTTTTAGAATTAAGAGCAAATCTCCTTGTTAAGTTAGAATTGTCTTTCTTTAAATTGTTTTCCACCCGAGAGCGTTTTGGTCTAGTCCCTCTCGCAATTTTTGTATACAATTTTTTCTTTTATATAAATAATCTTATTTAAAAATATATAGTGGTGTAAATAAGTGTAATGCCTTTTACAAGACCTTGTTAGTAGTTTCTTTTTTTTGTTGATGATGTAAATTTGAAATAAAATTTTGATTTAGGTGGTGGATTGGTTAGTGAAGATATGGCCATTGAAGACAATAGGACCATCAATACCATCTATGATATTAGATAAAAGACTCAAAGAAGACAAAGAATATGGCATTAACCTCTCAGATCCAAACACAGAATATTGCATCAAATGGCTTAATGACAAACCAAAAGGTTCAGTTGTTTATGTCTCATTTGGAAGCATGGCTGGTCTAAGTGAAGACCAAACACATGAACTAGCTTATGGATTAAAAGACAGTGACACTTTTTACTTATGGGTTGTTAGAGATTGTGATCAAAGTAACCTTCCAAAAGGTTTTGAAAAAACATCACAAAAAGGTTTAATAGTAACATGGTCTCCACAACTACTAGTATTAACACATGAAGCTGTTGGATGTTTCGTGACACATTGTGGTTGGAATTCGACTTTGGA
This sequence comes from Vicia villosa, assembly GCF_029867415.1. Taxonomy (NCBI): domain Eukaryota; kingdom Viridiplantae; phylum Streptophyta; class Magnoliopsida; order Fabales; family Fabaceae; genus Vicia; species Vicia villosa. The sequence continues at coordinate 176,877,221 of NC_081181.1, forward strand.
AGCTTTAAGCATTGGTGTTCCATTGATTGCTATGCCACTTTGGACTGATCAAGTCACCAATGCGAAACTTATTGCCGATGTTTGGAAAATTGGAGTTAGAGCTGTTGCTGATGAGAAAGAGATTGTTAGAAGTGGAACTATTAGGGATTGTATAAAAGAAATTATTGAGACTGAAAAAGGAAGTGAAATAAAGAAAAGTGCTTTGAAATGGAAGGATCTGGCTAAGAGTTCTTTTGATGAAGGTGGAAGATCTGATAAAAATATTGAAGAATTTGTGAATGCTTTGGCTCAATTTTGAGTATAATATTTGTGTTGGCTTCAAAATTATTGGTGTTTCTTTTAGTAAGTTGTTTGTTTTCAATTTGTGTTTAGTTTTTCTTTTTTTATGTGTTGTGTACTTAAGTTGTGTTTGGTCTATCACAAATTAATAAAAATAATATATGACTTAAATATATTTGTAGTGTTTTATATATTTTAAAATTTAATTTTGATTGTTAAAAAATGTGGTTGATCTAATTCAATATTATAAAACTGGTTTGTTGAGTGAAGATTGTCTTCAATTATAAAGATATATTCATGTCATATAATATCTGATTTGAGACTCTTAACATATCTTTCACGTCCAAAACTAGATGTTTGAAGCGTAAAAATAAATGGTGGGTGGTCAGATAGAAGAAATTTAATAGCTGATGACTTATCGAATTTTAAACCAGACATTTGATGTCATATTGAGAAATATGGTTGACTTAATTCAATTTTACAAAATCGACTTATTGAGCAAAGGTTATCCCAAGACATGTATATAATATAGGTGACTCTTAACGTAATCATTAAAAAAAATTATTAGTCAAAATAAAGTTATTAGAAAATTAAAATAGAAATTTGAGAAATCAGAAAAATATTTAATATAAAATTATAATTTGACATGATTCTCCAAACTTTGAAGATTTTTAAAATTTTATTGTATTAGGTGAGTTTTGGAGTTTGACAATGATGTCCACTAGAAACCAAACATATGAGGTGCACTGTGCGGTTCTCTGTAATGAATTCCTTGTCAAACAAGTTCAATAATTTTATTGTAATTAAACACAAATAATTGTTATCCAACCAAATATTGTAAAAGCGACAAATATCCAATCATGTCAACTAAACGACATCTTAGATTTGTTAATTGAGCTATTATATTGTGAACTTTTGTATAAACAAGTACCTATACAGGAACACTAAAAAAAAAGAATTTATCCGCCACATTTTTGTAAGGTTTAATTGTTTGATTTTGATTGGTTTAATATTGATTGTTTGATTTTAATCCCTAAAGTTTGTCCTATTTTATATTTCTTTTGTAATTAAAAATGTATTAGGTGAGAGCACAAATGGTGCTCCAATTGTTAGAATACAGACATAGGTCATATAAGCCCAAGCAACAACCACAGAACAACTACAGCACAATAGAACAAATTTACAGGCTGCTCAAAAACAGATACAAGAAATCAGAAGAAAAACAATTGAATGCCACCAATAGAATTAAGCTAAATAGAATGTCGGATTTTCCTTTGATCAGCCTATTAAAGTCCCTTTGATGGACCGCCACCGAGTCATGTTCGACCACAAACTAATTTCTCTCCACCCATTAGAAACGACAACACACGACAAAAACAAATGAGCAGAATTTTCTTCATTGACAAAACACATAAGGACACACCAAGTTATGACTGCCTTGAATTATGCCTCTTCTTGTCAATTCTGATACTGTAGGGAGCTAAGGAAGAGCCTCCAGCCAAACATTTTGATCTAACTTGGAATTTTAGTTTTTCACAGTGATGCCAATCCTTCCAACTATGTAAATTCTAAGCTATCACTATTACGGAAAACACATAAAGGTTCTCAAAGAGATACCATCACGGTTGATCTTCTGTTGCGAGGTAATATTTGATCGTAAGTGTGTTGTTTATCACTGTCCATTTTCCGTTGTAGTAAATTGGAAAGCGCGTTCGCTACCGATAACCACGATTTTATTTAACAACCGTTGTGAAATATTTAAAGGTTTTGGGTTCGATATACTGCAATGCATTTTTTTTACCGTTTATTAATCTGGATAACCCTATGCTTATAACAACGGTTGTGGAATTGTTTGTTTTTATAAATATATATTTTTTTATTTCACAAACTTTCCAATTTTTTAACCTGAATTTTTATGAATCGTATCAGACCAAAAATATTATATCAGAACAAAAACAACAACAAAGCCATTTGTGAATTGTATCAGAGCAAAAATTGTATTACATCAAAGCCAAAATTGCATTAAGAGCCAAAAATTGTATATTCATAAAAAATGTCATATTTGAGCAATGCGCGGTTCTTAAGGAAATAATTAGATGTGTTGGTTTTAATGATAAAAACTAATATCATTGACCAAGATACCCCTATTAATTGTAGTTAATAGAGTAGTTGAATGAAATCAAGGTTAATAAATAGGGGTATAGTAGTGGAAAAATAATAATATATGATGCATTGGTATTGTAAATGGACAATTATTTTGAAACAGAGAAAAAGTACAAATGAGACACATTTTATGAGAGGGAGAGAGTAATTCAAAACCAAAATGACACAAAACAACCTACAATTTACACATCATTACGTCAAATAATAGCATCTTGGTGTCTTGCCTCTTGGTATCTTGACTTGAAACATCTATAATTTCAAATGATAATACCTGTTAATAAATAATCTTAGAATAAATTATGAGTAAAGAATAAAAAGTACTTGTTAATTTTCTCACATGCCTTCTTGATGCATTCTCGATGATCGTTACAAATAACATGCACATCATATCTATCAACTTCTTCATATGAAATAGGCACTAGTGTTATGTAAGGAGTGGAAGGAATATCAAATTTTTCATCACTATGAAGAATGTAATTTCCTTAGAGAATAATTGACCATCTCCTCGATTAGTCTGAAGGGTCTATCACATTAAAAACTTGTTTTTCTTAAGTAGCCATGAAATATGGTTCGTTCATATAAGTTATCTTGGCAAGGTCAACGCGTGTGAATTCTAGCTCGTTGGTTTGTACACCATTGTTTTTAAGAACCCGTAACACCCTATTTTTCCCGCGCGTAATACAAAGAAATAAATCAAGAATATATCACATTTTCACATTAGGATGTCACACATCTCAAATCATAACCTATTCTGTAATACTTATAAATTAGAATAAAACATTTAACACCTGTCACCATATGCTCACCTTCTCTTACGGTATCATCGCAGCGGAATTTATCAAATAAGCATGCTTCATAATTCATATAAATTTCATAAAAATACTTTATTATACTAAAACAATACGGTAAAAGTCTCCGTAAATCAACATAAGCATCAAAACATCGAGAGTATAACATCCAACTCTCTAATTAAAGTAAACGGAAATAAAAAGCATCATTTGCCCCGCCCAGTGTTACAGATATGAGAAACGTACCTCTAAGAATGCAAAATGAAAAAAGAGAGAACATTCTCAACGCCATCCTCTAACTCTAAGCAGTTATTCAATTACCTGCTTGTCTGTACTCTGAAGAGGAGCACATGCCACAACAATAGAGGGGTGAAAATTCACATCAATAAATTAAACGTTATAAACTGCAAGGTAGAACATATACAACTACACATATTTCACAACAATCACAAAATCACATTCTCACACCCAACTCAACATCATACACAATCATTATTAAGCATACAATTCATTTTACAATGTGACTTAACTATGCAACTCGATGCATATGCATGTGGTACTAACTCAACAAATGATTCCTCTTTTGAACCGGGTCCATTATCAAACCTCGAGCCTCACACCGAGCTCCAAGCCCCAACAGCGAGCTTGGGACAAGTCACAAAATCCCACACCGAACCTGTGAACTCACCTCTTTCACAACAACAATGACATATGATGCATGTCATACAAGTCAATGCAACTTAACAACAACTACAACGTTTAAGTTCCACACCGACCGTAAACAACATGTGTTGACAACAACATAATAATCCCGCACCGAATTATTATTCAACAACCACCAAGCAATAAAAAAGAACAACATAATTATGCTCATACAGTAGCAAGTATTCAATAGTACACATAATAACTCATCATAATGTCATCGACACATTCACACATATTCATCATTCGACGCGTAGTTTATAAAATCGATTAAAATTATTTTTAATCATTGATTCAAATCAAAACAACATCTAAATCTACTTAATAGTACCAATTCCTTTGGACCGAAGCTCTCGATTAAGCTCCAAGAAAACAACTATCTTCTTTGGAATCAATAAGTGGAGGGAATGGTCTTGTCTTAGAAGATGGACAAGCTAGTTGTGAATCCGCAGATTCCACATAAGTTCAAATCTGCTCAAGATCGAGTTACAGGTAGGATTTCTAATGAATATGTTAGATTGTGCAAGATCAAGCTGTTTTCATATGGTTTCTATCAATAATATCCGAATCAGTGTTACCTACGGTTCTTGCGTGTGAACATACTTTTGAAGTTTGGGATAAAATCCATCAGTATTTCAATGCTCAGATGAAGGCTAGTGTTCGACAATTGTAAGTTTAACTCAAATCCACCAAGAAGGGCAACAATTCGTAACATAATATGTCTTGAGAATCAAAGCCTTTGTGAATTCTCTTTTAGCAGTTGGTGATTCTATAATAAAACAAGACCAAGTCGAGTCAATCTTACAATGGCTTCTTGAGGAATACAATCCTTTTTTTATGCAAATGTATGGTTGTCCCACACCTCCTACTCTGTTAGATATGGATGCCTTACTATATGTGCAAGAAGTAAAATTGGAAAAGTTTCGTGAGGAACTGGCAGCATCCAACATAGCAGCAAACGTGGCTCACACTAGTCAAGAAGAACATAGCTCCAGAGGAGCTTACTCTGGTAATCAAGGTAGAGGAAGATTTCACCATGGTCATAGTCGAGGAAGAGGAAGGTATACTACTGGAAATTGACCAACCTATCAACTTTATGGTAAATATGGACATGAAGTCACAACCCGCTGGCATCAGTTTGATGAAAACTTTACGTCTTCAAACGCGAATAATAATTCCACTGGATCAACAAACAACGCCACTGCCAAGCAAGAAGCTACCTCTACAACATCCTAGAGCTCTCAAACTATGACAATGATGGCTTCCAAAATTTGACCCTTTACTTATACTCAAGACTACACCTTACCCTCAAAATTAGAGTCACATGCTTGGTTCGCCGACTCAAGTGCCTCCCATCACTTAACTCCTTATGCTTATCTTTTGTAGAACAAAAAGCCTTATGTAGGTACTAATAAAGTCTATGTAGGAAATGGTCAAACCCTCACTATAGATTTTGTAGGTTCCACACAGTTGCCCTATAAACTCAAACCTACATATAAGTTAATTCTTGCTAATATCCTTCATGTACCTTCAATAACTAGGAACTCGCTATTTTTTTTCAAAATTTTATATTGATAAAAATGTTACTCTTGAGTTCTTACCTGGAAAATGCTATATTCAATCTCATTCTTTTAAGCAAGTCATTGTTGAAGGAGTCTTAGATGATAGTGGCAGTTACTGCATTCCCTTGCTGCCCTTGGAGCACAAAAGCTCTCCAAGCCCAAATAACAACTTGAGTACTTACACTGGTATTCAAAGTTATGTTGCTGCTCATTCTAATTCCCATACTGTAGATACTTGTAATACTAGTACACTTTGGCATCATAGGCTAGGCCATGCCAATTTTAATTATGTTTCTTTCATACTCAAATGGTGTAATATTCCTTTTTCTAATAAAAATAGTCATACCTTTTATACTTCTTGAAATCTTGGTAAAACACATAGGCTTCATGCTCCTCTAACAAACACAGTCTATCATAAACCTTTTGACATGATATACACTGACCTATGGGGTCTATTACCATGTCCTTCTAGCTCTATAGCCTTTGTAAATGGTCATACTAGGTACACATGGTTGTACCTGCTTAAGCAGAAATCTGAAGCCTTGCACGCCTTTAAACTATTTCATGTATTTGTCCAAACTCAGTTTAATGTCACCATTAAATCTGTTCAGTCTGATTTTGGAGGAGAGTTTCAACCCTTTACCAAGTTTTTGACAGAATTAGGAATCACACATAGACTTACTTGCCCTCACACTTCACATCAAAATGTATAAGTGGAGAGAAATCATATACATACAGTTGAAATGGGACTTACATTGTTGGCTTATGCTTCCTTACCTGTCACATGTTGGGATTATACTTTCTCCACCTCTGTTCATATCATTAACAAGCCACTTTCTTCCACACTAACCAAGGCTAACTCTCTTTTCCATGCCCTATATGGTATAAATCTAATTTTGTAACATTAAAGGTCTTTGGATGCTCATGTTTTCCCCTTCTTAGACCTTATAACAAACACAAACTCCAACTAAGGAGTCAGGAATGTGTCTACCTTGACCTATCTCCTTAACACAAAGGGTTTAGATGTTTAAACAAAGATGGGAAAATCTACATCTTTAAGGATGTTACATTCAATGAACAAATGTTTACTTTTCCTAAACAATTTTCAAGTGATAATGCTTTCAATACTGTAACTCCACAGGATATGTACTCTGTCTTACTAGCACCTCTCTCAGCCCTATAGCTGTTTCAACTGTTCCCTTAACAAATTTCCCATCTTTATCCCAAATAGCTAACATGGAACCACAGTCTGCTGACCATCATGTCCCTAACTCTAAAGGTAAAAATCCTCCTATGGATAAAGATAATGCTCAAGTGTTCAATAACCAGGATCATAATTCATAGAATTCACCTAAATCCCTTGGTTCCAATCATGCGTCTACTTCACCTATCTCTGTCCTTAGGTCTTCTACCTCTGCTACTGAACAGACTGCTGCTAGACAAAGTCTAAACAATCAAGTTGAAAATAATATTTAAATAGAGCTCCTAGTTCAGTGCAAGACTTAAGTACTGCCTTTTTCTCTTATGAACTTACTCTGTCATCTTGCATTCCTATATTTCAATCATCTCAGTCTCACTCCATTGGCACAAGTATACCAGTTCCTTCCCTTCTTGAAAATAATCACCCTATGTTAACTACAGCAAAAATTGGAAATTCAAAACCCAAAGTGTTTTTAGTCCACATTGAGTCTCAACCCACTAGCATTAAGCAAACTATGTAAACGCCTGAATGGGTAAAGGTTAGATGAGTTCAATGCTCTACATGTCAACAAAGCCTAGATCTTGACCACCCTACCTCCTAACACAGAGGCAGTAGGATGCAAATGGGTTTTTAAGATCAAAGAAAATGTAGATGGAAGTATTCACAAACACAAAGCCAGGCTTGTGGCTAAAGGCTTCCATCAAGAACAAGGCTTTTATTACACTGAAACTTTCTCTCCAATGGTAAAACCTACCATTAATAGAGTTATTTTAACTTTTGCCATCACACACAAATGGGACATACAACAAATTGATGTCAACATGCTTTCTTGAATGATACTCTTCATGATAAAGTATATATGATCCAACCACCTGGTTTTGTGAGCCTGATAAAACCCTTGTTTGTAAGCTTCACAAAACTATATATGGCCTTAAACAATCCCCAAGGGCTTGATATGAACAATTGACCCAAGCATTGCTACAATTTAGTTTCACCACTTCTAAGTGTGATAATTCTCTATTTGTATACTCTAAACAATGTATCTCCTTATATGCTATAGTGTATGTTGATGATACACTTATCATTGGCTGAAGTGTAGCACTTATTCAAACTTTGATCACTTAATTACATCATGATTTTACTCAAAAGAGACTGGTATGACCTAGCTATTTTCTAGGTATTGAAGTAAAATTCTGCAACAATGGATCCATGTTCTTCATTCAAAATACATCAAAGATCTACTGACAAGAGCCAAGATGGAGAATGCTAATGGGGTTCTTAGCCCCATGCTAAGCAACTGTAGATTGAGAAAACATGACACTAATCATTTTTCTAATCCTCATATGTATAGTGGGAGCTCTACAAAATGTGACATTAACTAGGTCAGACATTGCCTTCAGTGTGAACAAAGCTTGTCAGTTCATGGCATGTCCATTGGACACTCATTGGGAGCAGTCATGAGACTCTTAAGATATATCAGTGGTATAATTAAACATGGTCTCAGTCTATCCCCTTATGTATCAGCTTCCAAGTTCTTTCTTTGAGCCTTTAGTGACTCGGATTGGGCGAGTGATTATGATTATCGAAGATCCACATCTGGCTCATGCATATTCTTTGGCCCAAACTTAGTTTCATAGACCTCCAAGAAACAATCTCTAGTGGCAAGGCAGAATATCGTACCCTAGCACATATCATTTCTGAACTACTTTGGTTAGAATCCTTACTCTCTGAACTCTGCATTCCTATTCACAACCCAATACTGCTCTGTGACAATTTGAGTGTTGTTCTACTGTTCCACAATCTGGTACTGCACGCTCATACAAAACACATTGAATTAGACATTCATTTTGTGAGGGAACATGTTGTGGCTGGCAAGATGCTGATTCGAATGTTCCAGCAACAACTGAAATTACAGATACGTTAACAAAACCGCTTGGTACCTCTGCTTTTCTAGTTCTTCGTGGCACTCCACACGCTTGTGTTAGAGATATATTGAATATAGTAGTTGTATTATGGTTGCACCGTTATAAATGTGTTTCAATTAGAGTAGTTTTAGTTGTTGACTAATAAACGGTAACGACACTGCTTTCTATATATACCGTGTCACTGTACTGTCGTAGCATGATGAATGAATCACTATTTTCACTTCCTTCTCATCTTTTCACATGCTCTGTATCTCACCTTCACTGAGTGAAGGATGATGAATAGTTTTCAGATCTAACATATAAGAATATGAAACAACTTTACAAAGTATACACACCCTTAAAAAATTGATGTAATTAATTGTGATTAATAGTAAATGAAGATTGCATAGATATCATCTCACGTGTACGATTTTGAAAGATAAATAACATTTGGAAATGTATAAGTTAAGTTAATGAAGTTTGTTTTGTTATGTAATGCTGACAAAAATTGACAAAGATCAATAATGTAACACATCTAGGTCATAAAACTATTATTTTCACCGATATTATTTCTATCACCATCGATACTGAAACCACTACAATCCAAAAACATCAACCGAAACAATTATTCATATATCAAAACCAAATCAAATCAATTTCTACCCAAAACAAGTATTCTTTCGTTGCATCTTACAAACAATGGAGAAGCAAAGACAAAACCAAGCGCCACACATTTTAGTGTTACCATATCCACAACAAGGACACATAAATCCTATGCTTCAATTCGCCAAACGTTTGATCCAAAATGGAGCTAAAGTAACACTAGTCAACACCATTTCCATTTGGAACCAAATCAGCAACAACATAGATCTAAACTCCATTGAAATTGAAAGCATCTCCGATGGTTATGACAATGGAGGAGCTTCATCAGCAGAGAGTATGGATGCTTACAAAGACAGATTCTGGAAAGTTGGTCCAAAAACTCTCTCTCAACTTCTTGATAAACTTCAAAGTTCAAACAAGCCTGTAGATTGTGTTGTCTATGATGCTTTCTTACATTGGACTTTTGATGTTTCCAAGAGTATTGGAATACCTGTAGCTGTTTTCTTAACTCAAGCTTGTTCGGTTAATACTATCAATTTTCATGCTTTTAAGGGATGGTTGGATTTACCTTTGTTGGAGACAGAAATTGTGTTACCTGGATTGCCTAAGCTTGATGCTTCTGATTTGCCACCTTTTTTGAATCAATATGGAACATATCCTCGTTCCTTTGATATTCTTACAAACCAATTTTTAAAGATTGATCAAGCTGATTGGGTTTTTGTCAACTCATTCTATGAACTTGAGCCAAAGGTATGTGAATTTTATGTTTTTTCTCGATACTGTATTTCATGATCTTGCTAGTTATAAACAAGGTTTTATGTGACAATAAGTTTTCTTAATTTAGGTAGTAGATTGGTTAGCGAAGAAATGGGGACTAAAGACAATAGGACCTTGTGTTCCATCTATGTTCTTAGACAAAAGACTTCAAAATGACAAAGGTTATGGGATAAGCATTTTTGGTCCGAATTCTGAAGATTGTATCAAATGGTTAGATAATAAACCAAAAGATTCGGTTGTGTATGTCTCTTTTGGAAGCTTATCGGATCTTAGTGAAGACCAAACAAAAGAAATAGCTTATGGATTAAGAGATTCTGGAGTGTATTTCATATGGGTTATTAGAGATTCCGAAAAGCATAAACTTTCAAAGGAATTTATGGAAACATCATTCAAAAAAGGTTTAATAGTAAATTGGTGTCCACAACTACAAGTGTTAACACATGAAGCTGTTGGTTGTTTTGTGTCACATTGTGGTTGGAATTCAACATTGGAAGCTTTGAGTGTTGGTGTTCCTGTCATTGCAATGCCACTTTGGACGGATCAAGTTACAAATGCTAAGTTTATTGTTGATGTATGGAAAATTGGAGTCAAAGCTGTTAAAGATGAGAAAGAGGTAGTTAGAAGAGAAACAATTAAGGATTGTATAAAGATAATAATGGAAACGGAAAAAGGAAATGAAATAAAGAAGAATGCTATCAAATGGAAGAGTTTGGCTAAGAATTCGGTCGACAAGGGTGGAAGTTCTGATAAGAATATTGTTGAGTTTGTGAAAGAATTAACTCTCTACTAAACTACATAGTTTATTCAGGTATTTTTTCCGCATTCACAAAATCAGTACATTGAAAATCAAGACATCTTTATAAACATGTTGGTTATTAAAAAAAAACTGTCAATGAAATGTAATAACACATTGGTTTCGAGAGCTTTGAGATCACTACAACACGGAAGGGCTTTCACAGCGCTTTTTTTGGCCTTTAACAGCGCTTTAAAGCGCTGCCAAAGCCAGCGCTGGCGTAGGCTACGAAAGCGCTTTTAAAAGCGCTCTGGTAGACCCCCCCTTTAAGAGCGCTTTCCTGGAAAAAGCGCTCTGGTAGGACCCCCTATAAGAGCGCTTTCCTGGAAAAAGCGCTCTGGTAGACCCCCCTTTAAGAGCGCTTCTTAGTAAAAGCGCTGGCAAAGACCAGTAAAAAAGCAAAAAAAATTAAAAAATTACGCAGCATACAAAAGCGCTTTTGGAAAAGCGCTCTGGTAGGCCCCCCTATGAGAGCGCTTTTTCCAGACAAAGCGCTCTCATAGGGGGGCCTACCAGAGCGCTTTTCCCAAAGCGCTTTTGTATGCTGCGTAATTTTTTAGTTTTTTTTGCTTTTTTACTGGTCTTTGCCAGCGCTTTTACTAAGAAGCGCTCTAGTATGTGGACCTTTAAGAGCGCTTTTTAGAAGCGCTGTAGTTGCTAAATGAGGTATTTTTATGTGCAGCCTATAATTTAATCCTCCCAGTCGACCTGTAATGTTTTCGACCTGTAATATTTTCGACCTGTAATATATTTTCGACCTGTAATATATTTTCGACTATATTATTTCAGCCATCAGTAAGACAATATATATACTAATATATACCATTATAATATCCAAAATTATATATATACATCATTACAAAATTATATATATACATCATTACAAAATCAACAATATTATAGTTCAAATCTGCATGAAAAATTGCTTAATATAAAATTGACACAATTCCTCTTTGATTTCTTCTAACTTTAGCTTCGAGTACCCAGCAGCACGGAATTCGTCAAGGTACTATAAAACAAAAACATAATATGAATAATATATTTAGGTAAATGTAATAAATTATATGAAATTATCTTAAGTTATAACTTTATACCGTGGGAGGAATCTCTAATTGATTCGCCTGAATGATTTCTTTCATAAACCTCAATACAAAGTATCCGCAGTCTGAACTGTTACGCTGTATCGGACACTACATAGAAAAACAAATAAGATTCTATATAAGTTGTCTTGTTTTACCAAGTAGCATAAATATTATAAGCAAATTTGTGAAAAGTAATGTACCTGCACTTCGATCCAGGTGATGTTGTTTGATTTAGTCCGGGATACCTGTGCGTCCCGTTGACTACGGAATACTTGTATTGATCTAATTAACAAATATATAAAAGCATATGTTTAGATCAATCCCACAAATAAGTAAATATATAAATATACACGAATATATATTTAGAACGATCCCACTTACAAATCAACGATTTCCTTCATGGCCGGATAATTGGTCCATTCACCCTTTACCGAATTCAGATAATACACGACTTCCCTTATCGGGTTGATAGCAAGCAGCAACCAGTGTGCTCTATAAATTAAAACAATAGGTTATATGAAAATATTGCTATACACTAAAGAAACAGAGATTAGATGAATAAAGAATGAGAAACTAACCCTACTGGTCGGGTATTATACGCCCAAAGATGCAGACATTCTGTATTGCCGGTGGACATGAATCTATCGACTAAGCGCTGTCTAACAGATTCCGGATCCGAAACAATTTCCATTCCGCTGCAATGGGCGGAAGACACGAACCGGAATCTGTTAGACAATGCAGTCCCGCGCAACACTCTGTCATACAACAACCTTAAATAAAAACATAATAAACATTAGATTCTTTTTATTGAAAAGTGTAAATAAATTATATTGTGGGACTAATTAAATAATATATCGGATGAGTGAATATTACCGGATGTATGATTGCATATTACTGACGCCTAGTTGATCCTGGTCAAAAATCTCTTGCAAGTCGTCAATTGTAATATGTGACTTGAACTCAATACCGAAGACACTTTCATCCATATCGATTTCCCGTAAAGCACCATCCTTCATATCGGACATATCAACCATTGTTGCGAGTGTCGCCCGGTATCGAGGCACAAAAGCACCGCCTTTTCTTGCCGCTTGCTTCGGAGGACCACTGGGTGGTACGCTACGAACCTGCTGCGTCACTTGTTGTGACTCCCGAGCGGATGCCTAAAAATCATATAAGTTAGGTAAAATATAAAATCATGCATATTTTGATTCAGATTATATATTAACACTTTAAATGTACCTCTTTTAGCGATGCAACAGACTCCTCCTCCTGTAAAATCCCTTTACCCTTAATTGCGGGTTTTATAGGAGCAGTCTAAAAATAAAATGTAAAACATAATTAATAAACGGTTTAGAATTGACATTCGAAAACTAAATGATTCATAATCGTTTTCAATTTACCTCATCACTAATGGTAATGAGCTCCGAGGGCCATGCAACAAACGATCCTATTGCATCTCGCAGCAATGTCGTCTCTGAGACCATGTCAGGTACCGGTAGAATCGCATCACGATCTAATACAACATCCACCGATACTTTCAGGTGTCCATCCGGGAGCGGTCTGTGGTGAAGTAAATCTCCCGAAGTGTTGTGCACTTTTCCCTTGCCAACTAGTCGATAATTCGGTTCCGATAAGTATAGTTGGCAAGATGAAATGCCCTAAACCAAAAGTAAATATAAAGTCATTATCATTAATAAAATAGAACAGTTTGTAAGGAAAAAAACTTATAATTACCTCGGGAAATTTCTTTTGATAGTTGATACTAGCCTTATCACTAGTTTCTCTCACCGATGAAGTGTTGCACTTTTCTCTCATATACATATCTTTATCTCTTTGCAATTCAGAGACCTGTGCTTGCAATTCCTGCAACTTTTGCAACACTTCTTCATTGGTAAGATTTGATCTTCTCCTAGAACTCTTATAAAAAGAGGTTGGAGTCACACCATGACCCTTACCCCTCACCCGACCGGGATACTCGGGAGCATCTAGTACTCTACTAAGTACGCTCTCCTCACCGGTGGATGCCGATTGCGACAAGGTCTCCTGTAATTCATTTACATTTAAATAATTATTAGTGGAGATAAAAAGTCATTTATATATTAAAAAACATTTGATTTAATTAAAGACACAGTATTATACTTACACATTCAGTATAAACTCTCTGAACATCGGGATCGACAGCGTGATTCTTGCCCACACGAGCTTCCTTCCACAACACATGTACAGGAAGTGAAGCTTCCTCACTTTTAGTCTCCTCCAACTATGCATTGACACAAACGATAAAATCGTCAATTAAAACATGCACATGTAGACAATTAATTAAATCGAATTTCTATTTACTTACAATTTTATCCTCTAAGCGTGCATATCCCAAACGCCCTTTTTTGTATGGATACGCGGGTTTGGATGCTCTCTCCCTATTCGTGGCACTCTTTTTCTGAAAAGCTTCATCTCTTTGCTTTACAAACTCAGCCCAATCTGCTTCATCAATGAAGGTCGCATACTTTGTTGGCCGTCCCGGTGCAACTTCAAGAAATTTTCCATCTTTATCCTTAAGATAGGTGTTTGTCAAAAAACTTTTCCACCCTCTATATCTCTTGCCGGCCAAACTAAGTATGTAGCTTTTACGTTCATCTGGTATCTCAAAAGTCCTCTGCAAAAAGAGTACGCATAGTGTGTTAGTATAAATAATTTAAACAATTTATCGTCAAGATAATAACAACAATTAACCATATATGATATATACCTGAAGCTCTTCCCAAATCGCTTGTTTTTTCTCCTCCAATTCTAAATTTTTCGTCTTCGATTTCCAGGTAGCTATGGAGACTGGAATATGCATACGGACAAGTGTACCAATATAACTTGTCAACTTTGCAGAATTAGGACCAATTGGTTGTTTATCAGAATTCCATTCCAATCGGTATACTAATCCTTGGTCTCTATGTCGTATGATATCCCTCATAATAGTGATGCCTCGTGCAACCTCTTTTGCTTCAGTATCAGGTGGAGCATTTGTATCCGAAGCAACTCTTTCTTGTGAGTTTTCTTGTAAGTTTTCAGGTGGGTTTTCAGGTGGAGCATCTCTATCTGAAGCCATTGAACCTGTATCAAACAAACTAAAGCACATTAGTACACTATTAATAAGCTAACAATCTATACAAGTCAAATGGAAGTCAAACCATGCATGTACAAGTAAATCGGAAACGAAATCGGTACAAATCAAAATAAGCGTAAAAAAAGAAAGTTATCGGAATTGAACGAAATTTACATGGCTATGGTAAAACGTCGCCACGGACTCAAAAACAAAGTCGGTTTTCCGAAATTCAGACCCTAAGCCCGACTTTTGATTACGGGCAGAAGCAAAACCGATAAAAAAATAGTCCCGAAATGTAAAGATAAGTGCATGAGCAGCTCCGGAATCGTCAAAATAGTATAGTTACATGTAAAGAAGTCAACAAGCGGATACATGGTTCAAAAGTTATGTACAAAACGAGAATATGCACCAAATTGAATAAAACAAATTAGTCGGACTATGTATACTATTACCTTTATCACTAACGTCTCTTTCTTTTCTTGGTAGGTTTGTGTACTACGCGTCTCTTAACAATGCGGACGGTTGGATTGATCCAAATACCCTCATTATGATCATTTCTAATACAAGATTCATTCTCATTTTGATCGTTTCTTGTACAAGATTCAATGCCAACACCAATATCACCTTGATCTTCAATTTTTTCATCAACTATTTTGTTAGATAAAAGCACTATAGACCATTTCGTACTTGTCGGATCATTGACATAGAACACTTGTTTAGCTTGAGAGGCTAGAATGAAAGGCTCATCTTTGTACCCTACCCTATTGAGATCCACTTGCAAAAATCCTGACTTATCCATTCGTACGCCACTATTATTTTCAACCCACTTGCAACCAAATACAGGAATCTGAAACTTCGCGTAATCAAACACCAAAATGCGCTCGATAACCCCAAAATATGACAAATTTGCAAATTTCGGATTTAAGTCATTCGCACTTGATATGTGCATAGCTTCAGCTACCAAGGTAACACCACTATTTTGCATAGTACTTTTATCATCCTGTTCTTTGGTATAAAATGTGTATCCATTAATTGCGTATGCGCTATAAGAAAGTACAATTACAGATGGACCATAGGCTAAACATCTCAACCTTTCTGTTACTGAAGCAGGATCTGAACGATACTTTGAATAAATATGATCTCTAAACCACGATATGAAACTTCGATTGTGCTCTCGTACTATCCAGTTCTCATTTCTATTTGGATTTAAATCTCGGAGAACAACTTTGTGCATTTCAACAAACGGCTCAACCTCAATCTCATTGTGCAGAACATACAAGTGCACTTGATCCCGTTCGACCATTGATACTGTCACAACTTTATTTCCAATTAGCCTTTTTCCTTCTTTTTTTTCGACAATATGAGATTTGGGGAGTCCAATTGATTGAACATTTGACAGATATTCAGTACAAAACTCAACCGCTTCTTCAGCAACGTATCGCTCGGCAATACAACCCTCCGGTCGACTTCTGTTTTTCACGTACCCTTTTAATATTTTCATATAACGTTCAGCAGGGTACATCCATCTCATATAAGCTGGTCCGCACAGTTGTGTCTCTTTCACAAGATGAACGACTAGATGAACCATTATGTCAAAAAACGAGGGAGGAAAATACATTTCAAGATCACATAAAGTAACAACTATCTCATTTTGCAATGTTGGTAAGATCGCGGGATCGACCACCTTACTGCAAATAGACCTGAAGAAGAAACACAGCTTAGTTATTGCGCTTCTTACTTTTTCTGGCAGAATAGAACGTATACCTATTGGTAAAAAATGTTCCATTATAACATGGCAATCATGCGTCTTCAAACTCTTTAACTTGAGGTCTTTCATGGACACAAGTCTTCTAATATCTGAAGAGTAGCCTTCTGGAACTTTTACTTCACTGAGGAACTTACACAATGTTTTCTTCTCCTTTCTAGATAGAGTGTAAACAGCAGGTGGCAGATATGTTCGTCTTCCTTTCGTCACGGGCCCCAATTCAGTTCTCATCCCCATGTTTACCATGTCATTCCTTATGTTAACGCCATCCTTAGACTTTCCTTGTATATTGAGTAGCGTACCTATAACGCTGTCAAATACATTTTTTTCAATATGCATAACATCCAGGAAATGTCTTACGTACAACGACTTCCAATATGGAAGTTCAAAGAAAATTGACTTCTTCTTCCACCCACCCTTGACAATTGAATGTGCAAAAGGCTTGCCAAACTGAGTGCTCACATCTTTCACCTTTTCAAAAATTTGATCACCTGACAAAAAAGGCGGGGCTGTACGATGTTCGGCCTCTCCATTGAATGCTTTTCTCCACCCACGGTAGTGATGATTAGAATTTAAGAATCTACGATGGCCGAGAAAGACATTCTTCTGACAAAGCGCCAATCGTGTCGTATCGGTTTCATCTTCACAAACAGGACACGCCTTTTGACCCTTGTTGCTGTACCCGGATAGATTTCCGTATGCTGGAAAATCATTAATTGTTCCAAACAACATCGCCCTCAAGTTGAAACTTTCTTTCCTATACCCATCGTAAACCTCCACACCTCTCTCCCACAAAAACTTTAAATCTTCGATTAAGGGTGCCAAGTATACGTCTATGTCATTCCCTGGTTGTTTAGGCCCAGAAATTAGCATAGATAACATCATGTACTTACGCTTCATACATAGCCACGGAGGTAAGTTATAAATCATAAGAATCACAGGCCATGTGCTATGCGAGATACTTTGAATACCATGCGGGTTCATTCCATCAGTAGACAATGACAACCGAAGGTTTCTTGCTTCTTTTCCAAATTCAGGATATTCAGTATCAACTTTACTCCATTGTGGTGAGTCTGCCGGATGTCGCAACTTTCCATCAATAATTCTTTCATCTGCATGCCAAGTCAAGTGTCTTGAATCGGTCTCACTACGATACATGCGTCTAAATCTCGGAATTATAGGAAAATACCATAAGACTTTAGCAGGAGACAACTTTTTCTTATATCGAGGGGCACCACATTTAGGACACTCATTCAACGCTGCATACTCGTTTCGAAACAAAACGCAATCGTTTGGACATGCGTGTATCTTATCATAGCTCATTCCAATAGAAGACAACATCTTTTTGGCTTCATACGTTCGATTGGGAAGAACATTATCCTCTGGTAGCATATCTTTCATAAGGGCTAATAACTCTGTGAAACTTTTATCCGACCATCCATTGTCCGCCTTTAAGTTGTACAACTTTAACACCGCAGACAATCTTGTGAATTTTGAACAACCATCATACAACGGTTTCTCTGCATCGCTTACCAACCTCTCAAACATTTTGGGACAATCCGCTAGATCTTCTTCCAGCGCTTCTGCAATCTCTTCGACACGATCACAATCGTATGTGTCTGTGCAATCGTCGTTTGAAGCATACTTCCTATTACACCTCGACCCAGCATTCCCGGTACTTTTCTCACCATGCATTGTCCAACATGTATAACTTCTATCAATTCCAAACCGTAGTAAATGAGATCCCAACTGATTCCCGTTAACCTTACCCCCGGCATAACAGCAACCCAAGCAAGGACACGGCATTCGAAGCGGGTCTTTGGAGTTCGCAACCGCAAACTCAACAAATTCCCATACCCCTTTCTCGTACTCTTTCGACAATCGGTTTGAATTCATCCATGTCTTATCCATGTCTTAATTAAGCTAAACAACAACGGTCAAACTTCCACTCTTCACAAGTAACCCCTATGGCGAATTCAATTCACAAAGTTAGTAAGTACCTCCTATATTAACTCTCTAAACACATAAAACTAATGTGTTTCTGTCAAAACGCAAAGTATAAACGGAATGAATCCGAAGCAATAAAACGTAACATATATAATCACACAATTTCAGACAAATTCATCATAATACCAGTAATTTGAGAAAGAAATTTACCTCGGATGTTACCGAACTCAAGAAAACGCCAAACGTCGAACTAGGCTGGGAAACGATCAAACTTTCACTATACACAAGTTACCCCTATAGCAAATTCACAAAGTTAGTAACCACCAAGACAAAATCGATTGAACAAAGGAAATCAACAATAGTTTGATGTGTGTACATACTCCTAAATATGTAGTACCAGAGTCAATGATACGAGCTCCAAAGAGATCCAAAGTTATCAATCCAGTCAGACCTATACAAGAAATTCAATTCAATGTATGATTATAATAAGAATGGGTGAATAGCTCATGATGCAGTTAATTAAATACACCACTACTAACACTACTAACACAAGACACACGATGCAGTTAATTAAATACACCACTACTAACACGAAGCTATAAAACTTTTTGCTCAAAAGCAAACCTTATGAATCATCCTTGTCTATATACATTAACTCACTCTTGTTTCATTCTTTACCTTCTCTCTTCCTCATTAATTCAACTCTCATAAGGTATATATTATTACTATTATTATATATTATTTATTATTTAATTTCTCTATGTGCTGTCATTCTCATACTTTACAGTACTTGGCATCCTTGAACAAGCCAATTTATTGTATAATATATACCATCACTCTCAATCTCATACACACACAACATATATATCATAGAGTTATTATATATAAATAAAAGTATATAATATATATTTTATCAAATTCCAAAATCTATATAGCTATGTATGTACTATCCATCTCAAACTTCCAGATATGTATTCATCAAATAGTTCCCTCAATGGAAATAACCTAACATTTTCCTCTAATTCAAGAAATACTCAAGTAAAAAACTCTTGTAGCTGCTGCAAGGCTTCATGTTTCTCCATGACAGTGCCCAACAATTGTATTTGTTAAGAAAAGAGGTAATTCAATTAACAAAATGCTGTGTTTTTGAGTGTAATCTAACAGATTGAGAAACACATACACTTGTTTTATATCTATCTTGCAATTTTCTCTCTTAGAATATATTATTAAACACAACAATCTCATAATGAATCTAAGAGGAAAAGAAAACAACAAAGAACAACAACTGATATTCACAAATACTCACAAACATGAAGCCTTCCAGATATGAAAGCTATGAGAAGTGTGATACCTGGGTGGCGCAAAGCAAGTTGCTACCAGAGGAGAAGAGACGGAGACGAAACGATGGTGGTGGACGGAGGAGAAGAAGTTCGCGCGATGGTGGTGGACGGAGGACCGACGACGGTGAGGGGTGGGGTTTCTGGTTCGCGTGCAGAGAGAAAAAGAAAGAGAGAAAGTGAGAAACAGTAGAAGCGTGTTTTTGGTTTTAATTTTAGTAATAAGGCTACTAAAGCGCTTCTGGAAAGCGCTCTCATAGCCTGGGCTATACCAGCGCTTTTGACAAAAAGCGCTCTCATTAAACACCCCTACCAGAGCGCTTTTGAAAAGCGCTTTCGTTCCCCCCACGTTCCCCCCACCTACCAGAGCGCTTTTGTAAAGCGCTTTCGTACCCCCCCCTACCAGAGCGCTTTTGAAAAGCGCTCTCATAACCCCCCCCTACCAGAGCGCTTCTTAAAAGCGCTTTCATACCCCCCCACTATTAGAGCGCTTTTTTAGCGTGTTTTTTAATTTTGTCTTTAGCGAAGCCTATGCCAGCGCTTTTCCTAAAAGCGCTTTCGTAGGGGTGCTGCTAAAAGCCAAATTTGGCGTAGTGGATGTCACCTTTTTGAGGTATCCCTATAACATTGTCAAGAGAATGATCTTTTGAAGTTCTCAATTATTTAGATAGATTTTGTTGAGTTTGTTGTTCTTTCTCAATTATATCTTTATTCTAAGAAGTTCTTTCCCAGAAGTTCTTAAAGCACACCTACATCAAAATTTTAATTTTGACGTACCTAAATAATTTTGAGTCCTTTAGCTTTTGTGTAAAATATGTTTGCTTTTGGAATTCATTTGATGGTGACATTAGTTCCATGATATTTTCATATGAATTAAGAGGAAGATGTATGACCGTGTTTACCACAACAAAACACTTAGTCATATTATGATTAGAGTTCTTATTTGAACGACAAATTTTTTACAAGACTTAGCATTTGTTTTAGATTCATGACCTAAGTCAACGTTATTATAACTCATTCTTTGATTACATAAGATATTCAAGAGTGTTATGCAAATCTAAAATTTAATTTTTTTTTTTTTTTAAATATTGCATTGATAGATTTATCTTGTAAGTTTCACAAGGAATAGAAGGAGAGTCTTTAATTGAAAAAGTTTAATTTTTTTTCTAAGAATTTACATTTACAAGATTAGATTTTTACTTTCAAGAGAGGCCAGAAATGTTTTTCTAATAGATGGAAATAATATTTCTTAATTTACTTGATTCGTCATATAGTTTTTTTTACATTCTCTCGACAATATCTTTATTTTTTTTATAATCAATTTACATTTACTTGATTCATTATAAGTAAATTTAATTTCAAAATTATTTACCTAGTTTTCTTTGTGTTTTACAATGGAACACAAGTTTATTTTTTTCCTCTTTTTCAGATTTGTCAAATGAGTCTATGTCATTATCATTCCATACAACATAAGCTCTTTTTAAATATTTTTGTAGTCTTCTGTATCTTTTAGATTTCTTTGGTTTTGCAGGTAGTCTATCTTTATGTGGCCCTTCTTTCAGCATTGAAAGCGTGTTAAATGAAATACTACGACATTTCTTCATTTTTATTCCAAAAGCATGAAATTGCGATTTTCTAGAATTTTTGAAATACAAGATTCATGTCTTCATCACTTTTATTTTTGAAGCTATCATATGAATCCTTGTCTTATACATTTGCAGTTTTAGTGCACGTCTCTTTATTTTCTTATTGACTTCTTCACTTTTGGCAAGACATGCAATTTAGATTATTCTTTTGTTTCTGCAATTTAAAGTATCCAAATTCATAGTAGACAAGTCTTTCGATTTAGATATCTTAAATATTTTAGGTTGCCAAGTGTTATTTAAGTATTTAAGGACTTTGGAATTAAATATTTATTTTTAAAATTTTTTCCCAAAGTTCCTAAATGATTATTTTTCCCCCAAAGTTCTTAAATTTTTTTCTGCAAGTTATTTTTCTAATATTTTCTAATAAAAGTGTATTTAAATTGTCTAATTCATTTTGATTATTTCATCACTAATCAATTGTTTGTAAAAGAGAAGTTTTTAGCAAAGGGGCTATGAATCCAAATGAGAAGGAAATGCAAAAAGGAAATCTGAACCTATAGTTTTTCAAAGCCCAAGCAAACTAAAAGAAGCTGAAAATTCATTTTCAATCAATTAAATCTAGATAATTTTTTTTATAGACTTTCATGGGATGAAAATCCTGCTGAAAATTCAAAAATACCCTTCGGAGATGCATCTCCGAAAACTTCAAAGAAAATTGATATTTTAGTTAATTCGAAAATATATCTCCGAAAACACCCCAAAAAATTAAAATTTTGGTTAATTCGGATATGCATATCCAAAAAAATCCCAAAAAATTAAAATATTTGAGATATTGATTAATTCGGATATCTTAAAAATAATATATTTATAAATTATGAATAATAATAAAATTAATTATACTATTCAAATTTCTATTCTAATTCCAATTATAAATTAAAAAATAAAACTCATAAAAAATTTCATATTTTTTGATAAATTTTATATTAATAATTACTAATACACAATAATTATGATTATATAAAAAATAGGCTTAATTACAGTTTTGGTCCCCCTATTTTTCCTGATTCACAAAATTGGTCCCCCTATTTTAAATTTAAACAGTTTTGATCCCCCTATTTTAAATTTAAACAGTTTTGGTCCCCTTTTCATAATTTTGCACTTAAAATAACGTTATTTTTACTTTATAAATGATAAATTACTTGTAAAACATGACAAATCATCGTATATAAACCTATTATTGAACTTTGTAGATAAAAATAAAACTAAAAAATACAACAATCTCATCGATTTTCTTTGAAAAAACATGAAAGGGGGACTAAAATTGTATAAATTTAAAATAAGAGGACCAAAACTGTTTGAATTTAAAATAGGGGGACTAATTTCGTGAATTAGACAAAATATGGGGACCAAAACTGTAATTTAGCCTAAAAAATAAATACATTAATAATTATTCAACAAAAATTTAAAATAAAAGAGATCAAGTAAAAATAAAATTATTTATTATTTTATTCATATTTTAATATAAATTTCGAATTACATAGTTTTTCAAAATAATAAATAAAAATAACAAATATAAAAATTATTTTAATAACTAATTATGATAAAAAATTATTTATATATAAAATAATTTTTAACTTTAAAATTGTTTTGGAAATTTTGTTTATAAAATGAATTTTTTAACTATAAAATTGTTTTTGAAAATTAATTTATGAAATGATTTTTTTCTGTATCATAAAAAATAATAAATAAATAATAAATAAATATCTTTATCATTATTATTATTATTAATTTTATATATAAAAATAAGATGTTGATTTAAATATTTATTAGACTAATATTATTATTATATCTTAATTTATATATTTAATAATGTATTTTAATTAATACAATTAATTATACTATTAATTGTATTGATTCACCTTGATTTTAATTTTTTAATAAGTATTTAATTTTTCCGGATATGCATATCCGAACAATCCCAAGACCAAAAATTGGAATATTTTGGATATGCATTTTCGAAGACATCCCTTTTCCAAAAAAACAGGTGTATTCGGAAGTGCATCTTCGAAATCATATTTTTTTCTAAAAAAAAAGTGTCTTCGGATATGCACTTCCGAAATAACCTTTTTTTCAAAAAAAAAAATGCATTCAGAGATACACTTCCGAAATATAGTGGCATTTTGAGGTTTTCACCACGGATTGCTAAAAAGCAAGAGAAGTCTATAAAGAAATTGTTTAAATATAATGGTTAATCAATTAGGCCTTTTTAATTTTAAAATTGGAGCCAACTAATTGATTAAACAAAGCCCATGCAAACTAAAAGAAGCGGAAAATTCATTTTCTAATCAATTAAATCTAATGATCAATTAGGCATTTTTTAATTTTAAAATTGAGTCAACTAATTGATTAAACCTAGAGTATCATTAAAAGACCCTAGAGCTGCACGCCACATTAATCAATCAATCATAATAAATTATCATTAATACTTTAATTAATTGAAACCCCTTTTAATTGATTAAAATCAGCCTATAAAGTGGTAATCCTTTATCATTAATATTTCATGCCTTTTTTGTTCTGATATATGTGTTTGCGCCAACATAGTCCTTTTGTCAATAACCGAAGCATAAGTAATTCTTTATGTATAAGAGAAAACCAATTTGGTTAGATTCAACTTCAAAAAAAGAAAAAGAAGAAGAAAAGAAATCTCATAAGAGGAACACCTTACGTAGAAAACTGATAAGCGTCATTTATGCTAATAATTCTATATGAAAATTTGACATTTTTAAGTTCCATTTCATTGTTTTTGTTCAATTATTTCCCCATGTTTAGTATATTGTAGCTTTTATGTGTATAGTTTGTGGTATGTTTAATTTGTGTGTCAAGTATGCAGTAAACCCTTGGAAATGGCACAAAATCAAAGAAGAAGCCACGAAGCTAAGAAGAAGAACTCTGACAATTTCGTCGGGTGCTCCAGGGGTGAGGCAGGAGCGAGCTCGCCCAACGAAGCTGGGGCAAGCTAGAAATGAGCAAGCTAGTAGCTCCCTAGTGAAAAATAGAGGCTTGGTCGCAGGGCGAGCTTGAGGCGTGCAGTTCGCTAGGCGAGGTTTTGGTTTGTCGGGCGAGAGATATATTTTTCTAAAGGGCGTTTTGAGCTTATGTGTTGGTTGATGTGAATTAAAAAGTACATTTCTCCGGGAAATGTTTTTGGCCACTGGACGAATTTAGCTGAACAAAATTTAAATAAATAGAACATAACAGATTTTTTAAGGGGTTCCACCATATCTAACATCATTTATGCCCTAGAAAGACACTGAGAGTGAAAAATACACCAAAGATCTAAAAATCAATTAATCAAAGCTGAATACACAACCTTGTTCGATCATTCAACTTGGATGCTTATTCATCTCTCTCCTTTTCTTGTGAAGCAAGTTACCATGAAGATGTGTAGCTAAACCCCTTGTGTCAAGAGTAGATGTAGTCAACCAAAATAGTATGTATTTCTTTTAATGATCAATATGGATGGTTATCTTTGCTTTTATATTATAGGCTAAATATCCTTTTTGGTCGCTTAAGTATACCTCTGGGTCCATTTTGGTCCCTTAAGTTTAAGAAGTTCCAAAGTGATAATTTAATTGTTCAAAAAGGTACATGTTTGTCCTTTTCGTCCAAACCGTTAATCAAAGTCAATGGTTTTAACCAGGTTGCATGCACGTGTTATATTTGTTTAATTAAATTGCCACATGGATTATTTAGTGTTGTCCACCTGGGATATAACTTCATAATTTAATTGGGATTGAAATAGTAATGCGGAATTAGGAAAAGGGGATTGAAAGAAACCCCAGCGCAACGCAGTAGCCATTGTAGAATGAAGCCAACATTGCTTTTTCAGGTAAGCTATATGTCTGCGTTCATGAAGTTATTGTAGTTTGATAGTTAGGGTTTATTGAAATTCGTTTGTCTGAAATACATTCCATTTTCTTTGCTTCTATACAGGACATAGTTTGAAATGGATGCATTTCTGAACATTACAATCCATCATAATGGTGCATTCGTTGATGAGGAACTTAGTGTGCATGAAGGGGTGAGGTTGTCAAATTGAGAGTAGATGCTGATAAATGGAGCTTCTTTGAGTTGTCAGGTGCTATTAACGAACTAGGTTACGATGCCATAGACAAGATATACTATAGGGATCCTACAGATGGCATGAATTTATTGGTTGATGACAAAGGTGCCTTAACATTGCTGATCTCTACAGGGTTCACCTTAGTGTTAACATCTTTATTCAACACATATTGTCGAAGCCTGATTTTGTTGAGGTACTCGTTGATGAGAAACCCCCTTGATGAAATACCACTTAATGAGATGGTAGATGAGACCGAAGTCGTGCTTTAGGAGATGCTATATGAAACTGAATTTTCAGGTGCTGATGTTAATGGACAGGGGGAAAATCATGCTTGGATGAGTGATGTAAGGGATAAGGATGCAATAGATACTGATGATAATGGACAAAGGGTTGGTGAGGTTGATGATGTTGATAAATCTAATAGTTCTGATGATGAAAGCTTCAACTATGATATTGCAATGAAGGTAGTATTTGATGATGATTCAGATGAGTATGAAACTGAGTTGGATGAGGAAGATGGTAACCTAATTGAATATGACAATGAAGATGGTAACGAAGGGATGAAAAGAAAAAAGGTAAAGAAAAGTGGGAAGAAAATAAAGAAGAGTTGAAAGGTAGTGATAATGAAAGTGAGAATCTTGAAAGTGAGTGTGATAGTGATGATAGCAGTAGAGTTAGGAGAAAGAAGTTTCCAATATTCAAGGAACAAAAGGACATGTACAATTACAACTGGGAGGTGGGAACATATTTTACTAAAAAAGATGATTTCAAGGAAGCAATTACCTCTTATGCAGTCCAATATGGCAGAGACTTAAAGTACACCAAAAATGATAAGATAAGGGTGATGGTTAGGTGTAAAGAAGGATGTAAATGGGAAGCTTGGCAACTAAGAAAGATAGTAGACACTCATAGTTGCAGTAGAGAGTATAATGTGAAGATGTTGAAGACTAAATGGTTAAGCAAAAGAATATAGAATTCATTTAAGACCAACCCTAGAATGAAGTTGAAGGACATAAAGGAAAAGGTTCAAAAGAAGTGGAACAAGGGGGTCAACGAGACAAAGGCCATACGAGCTAGGTTTGCAGCTAGAGACATGGTTGATGGGTCTTTCCTAGGGGATTATACTAGGATTTATGACTACTGATATTAATTGTTGAGATCAAACCTAGGGTCAACTATGATACTCAATGTCCAACTTGTTCAAGAAGGTTCTGATGATCAGAGGATACACTTCAGAAGGTTATACATATGTTTTGCTGCTTGTAATGAAAGCAACAAATTAAGCGGACATTTCATTGGCCTCGATGGATGTTTCTTGAAAGGACTTTGTGGAGGTCAAATCCTTGTAGATGTAGGTAGAGATCCCAATAATCAAATGTTACCAATAACATTTGCAGTGGTGGAGAGTGAAGACAAGGATAGCTGGACATGATTTTGGGAGCTGCTTATTGATGACCTTGGTGGAAGGGAAGAGTGTCTCACATACACATTTATTAGTGATTAGCAAAAGGTATTACTCATATGACTTTTACTCTTTACTCTTTTATTGCATGTACACTTTGTTATGTCTTTATTCTTTAGTTTTAGATTTTGATGTCCTAGGGGTTATTGCCTGCAATGGAGGAACTTCTACCTAAAGTTGAACAAAGATTTTGTTTCAGACATCTATACAATAAATTTAGGAAGAGGTATCCTGGAAAAAAGCTAAAGGAAATTATATGGAAAGCTGCCAAGTCAACATACTACCAAGCTAGGGAAAGGGAGACAAAAGTAATGAAGGATATCAATGTAGAAGCATACAAGCACATGATAGGCACCCCTCCTAGATTTTGGATTAGATCATACTTCAAGACACATAACAAGTGTGATGTCTGGAAGGCCCAAAAAGAGAAGGAATTTAGAGCTAGGTGAGATTGATGGCGCTGATAGAAAAATGAGAAGGATTGGATTTATTGTTTATTGTTTCCTGCAACAGGTGTAAAAAAACCAGGTCACGACAAGCTTACTTGCAAGGTGCCAACAAATAGTCAAGCATCTCAACCAGGGCCTATTCAAGAATCTCAATAAGGGCCTACTCAAGCATCTCAACCAGTGCCTACTCCAACATCTCAACCAGTGCCTACTCAAGCATCCCAACTAGTGCCTACTCAGGCATCCCAACAAACAAGTCAAGCATCAAAGCAAGTGACCCCAAAATCCAAGAAAGTGACTAAAAAATCAAAGAAGTTTCCAGTCAGAAGGCCAGCTACCCTTTTCATACCACCTGGTCCAACAACTAGGTTGAATGCAGCTAGAACTGTTGTTGGCCCAACAATAAGAAGAACAGCTCCTACCAAGAGATCCACCCCAAGCTGGAAAATTTAGTTTTATTTTAGCATTATGAAATTATGTTTTCTTTTGTGTTTCTCTTATGTAAGACTTAAAGACATATGTTATGAACCTATGCTATGATGTATTGTTGTGAACCTGTGTTATGATGTAATGTTAAAGTCTTTTTGGACAAGTAATGTTGGAATTCAACAACTATGTTAATTCTGAATTTTGAACCTTATGATTGCTGTTGATATTAAGCAACTATGTCATGTCTGAATTTTGAACATGTGATTGTTGTTAAGGTATTTTGAAATCAACTGATAGATCTTGATACTTGAACATGTGACATAACTGAAATGCAAACATAATGAAAATTGAAACTCATTATTGAAACACTTAAACTATCCTTTAATTGAAATAGAAACAAATACATTTGTTACAAACTATTTCAACATAATTTCAAAGTGCATCATCTGACCCAAACTATGTTAAACTGGTGAACCTGTTACAACATCCTAAAAACAACAACAACTAAAACAAAACAAAATAGTCTCTTCATATTTTGTTCCAAATTCATGATTTTCTTCAATTGATTTTGTAATTCTTTAATCTTGTTCTTTAAAATCTCCACCTCCATTTTTGCAGTCTCAATATCATGTTGAAGCTTCTCCAACCTACTCTTTTGATTCTTCATAAACTGATCTTTTTCATCCTTAGCATCATCACAAAACCATTGAAAGTATCCACATCCGAGTTATGTTGCACCCCGTGTCATTCAAAATAAAATCCCAATCAGAACAAAAACAACCCTGGAACGAGATTAAATTCGTTTTTTACCTAATAATTATGGCAACCCCATAATTGTCTCCCATAGTTTGTGACGGTTGAAGCTCTTTGAAGGGTAGCCATATTCCACAGCCACATTTAGGTTTCCATCGCAACATCCTATCCAATTGCCCACCGTTCTTCAAATTGGAATCATATGTACATTCTCCAAAATTCGTTGAGGAGGATGACTTCATTTTCTACGATCAATTTCACCCTTGATTGACCTCTAACCCTTTGATTACACTCTGAAACTATAAACCCTAATATTTGGGGAATTTGGGGACGAAGATGAATGTATGAATCTGGGAGAAAACGAAACAAAGGAGAATAAAATATAAACAATTCCACATCACCTGCCACATAGGAAAATCTAACGTCCGTTACACCCTATTTGACAGAAAGGATCAACGTGTACCTTTTTGAACAATTAAAGGATCACTTTGGAACTTTTTAAATTTAAGGGACCAAAATGGACCCAGAGGTATACTTAAGGAACCAGAAAGGGTATTTAGCCTATATTATATTTATGGTTTGAATCACTATTGAGAAATATCTTTCAAGTCTTGACCTAAGTTATCATCTATCAAAGACCAAAGTCTAAACATAGATTTGGAGTTTGATATTCACTTATATCAAATATTAATGTTATTGTATTGTTTAATAGGTTGAGAGATCATCAATTAAAGAATATGGTAAAAACCACAACACTGAATAGACATAAGCGGTGTTGATGAGTGATATGTGATTAATCGAATACATATGAAATAGGTTAATGAAATCTAGTCTTGAAAAACTTTTTAAACCGTTAACGTCTTAATTTTTTACCGTTGTTACATGTTTTTGATGCAAATGATACTTTTCACAATCAAAACCCTTACAAACCTTTCCTTAAATTAGTTTTAATTGTGGAAAGATAGTGAGATCATACTAATCCCTATGGAGACGAGACAACAATACTTAGCCACCTAGAAAACACTTTCTTAAAAAACACATCAGCATATGGTAATTTTTCTCATATTTAAATAGATCTCTTACCCATAAGGTATTGAATTGCTCCAATAATGCAATAACTTCCCTCTTTGTCTAATTCAGTTTGACCAAAAGGTAATCCGTGATGGAAATTGGTTCACCCGTCTAATAAAGAGAAAACCTATACGACATATCTTCCTCGAGAAAGCCTTAAGGAAATGGGCGCTACCTCCAACCCTTACAAATTTATCCTTCCAATTCTTGTAATTGAAGGTGTAAGGAGAAAGTATAGCCCATTTTGAGATAGAGCACACACACAGTAAAACTTTCATTTCATAAAAATAAAAGAAGATTTTTGTCGTGGGTGTGAGATTGATACCCCATTAGAGGATCTCAAATCCTCGAAAAAAATTCCTAACTATTCAGATGTAATTGGGAGGGCTGACGTTGAGTACTTGGAAAATGGTATATTCAAATGGATTGTAGAGGATACGAACTTAGAGTATTCAATTACTCTGGTGTAAAAATAGAGGTACTCATTCTCCACCTTGGCAGGTCGCGCATACAAACCCTCTTGCCTAAAAAACATGTCTAAGATTATGTTGGCCTCGCTATTAGTGTTAAACAGTTCTTGGACCACTCGAAAGGCCTTCACACAATCATCTTTCAAACAAAGAGAATCCAAATTCATATTTTCCTCATAGAAGGAACTTGAGGGAGAATTGGAGAGCTCCATGATGAATTCGACCAAACTTGAGAAAAAAGACACCAAACCAGTCTCACTATCACTACCTCTCTGTAAACTCAATTTTCTCAAAAATGGTTTGGGATTCTTTGACCCACCCGAAAGCATCACACTTCTGAATAAACATCATAAATAAGAATTGGATAAATAAAGAATAAAAAGGTCAAGATATTACCTAGATTGTTAGCAAGTGGAAAACCACAAAATAGGAAGAGGATTGAGAAGAGAACTCAATTTTTTTTGTCAAGAAATAGAGAATGAACATGTTTTGAATAGGAAATGGTTTTTTATTTAAGAACGTAAGTGACATATAGAAAAATATCCACACCTAACACTAGAAGCCTAGTGATGTAGAGGATAATGATAACCTGGTTTATATGTGAGTTCCGAGGCACTTAGCAATAATTAGGGCTAGCCAAAACTAAGTCCCCTAGTGAAAATAGAAAGGTCAAAATACATGAGAATAACCACTATAAAATGTCTCGCAGCTTTAGGTAGCAGCATTAGAAGACTAAAACATTTCTCCCTTATAGAAGACTAAACATCTTACCCTTATAGAAGACCAGATATCTCAACCTTACAAAAGATTAAACATTTCACCCTTACAGAAGATGAAACATTTCACTGATACATGAGACTCAAGCACTTCTTTCTTATAGATGTAATGCTCAAGGGATTACTTATAAACCGGTCTCTCACCTCTTTAACATATCTAATTTTTAAGGGATCGTTTACAATCTGATCTCATGGGTCAAGTTCTCACCAAGAATCAATAGAACATGTCTTAATTATTAACATTTCCATAAGGACACAACTGAGTTAAGAAAATGAACAACCCAAATCAATCAGACCGACATGAGACCAGAGCAGAAAGAATTGGACAACATAATAAAAGTGGATTAATGGCATGATGAGTGAAAAAGATAAGGGAGTAGCGGCTATAATAGTTATTAAATGATATTTTATAATCCAAGGGCAAGAATAATTCAAACACTTTTTTATATACAATTTTTAGGCCAAAGTGATACTCATGACCTTCAAGTTCTAGGGACTGCAAAGCGGACAGTTTGTCCCGTTTAGACTTGCTCCATTTAAGTCCGTCTAAAAATGGAACGAGATGAAAAAACTTAGGTATTCGAACTCAAAAGTCAAGTCAACCCTTTTTACTAACGAGTTGGCGGGTGACCCCAAAAACAAATTGTAAAAGTTAATGTCCTTCTCCTTGTGATTAGACAAACTTAACTTTTACATTTTTAACAAACAAACTAAAATGAGAATCTTCAATACATCCTAATCTTATTTATCTATCAAACATAGTACACGTAACATGATATCAAAATAGAAGATTAATATAAAAAATTAATAACTTTATAGTATTAAATCTATTTTATCTTAAGATTGCTCTTCATTCATTGAAAATCCATGAAAATCTACGTCATAGTATCAACTCACGGGCTTATTTTACATGTATTGAATTCAAGCAAGTGACTCTGAAACACATATTATTATATTGTTGTCCATTTCTATACGAGTAAAAAGACAATAAAAGCAAGTCCTTCATTTCATGATTGAGCAAACTTAACTTTTACATTCTTAATAAACAAATTGCAATGAGAAATAAGAGGAAAACAAACGACTTATGATTAAAAATAGTACTATTTAAGATACCATACATCGTGACTTCATTTTCATACCACTTTATTTAAATTTAATTTTTTTTTTTTTTAGTTTTACAAATATAAATATTAAAGTCAATTTCAATTTTAAATTATAAAATGTTGAAATATTAAAACCCATTTCAAATATAAATATAAAATAAAATATTTAACATAATATCATAAAATAAATAATTAAAATTTTTAAATTTTTAAATAATTAAGATATTACAATATAATATATTTATATAAAATAAAATTTTTTCTTTTAGTAACAAGATAGTGATAAATTTATTTTTTTAAAGTAATTAAATGAGATGTGCGCCACTTGTAGGACTGATTCAACATAACGTCGGACCTAAGATAAATATCAAAATGAGATTTTTTTTTTCCATCCAAGATAGTAAAAATATTTTATTTTTAAGATACCTTCTAAGTTTTTGAGATGCCGTTAAACTAGTTAAAGTCAGTTGTTAAATATTTATATTTTTTATTAAGATTAAATAATCTATAAAATGAACTACATCAGAAATAGAATAAGAAGTTATTTTTCTATGACGAGTATTATGTTGATTAACTAAATTTTTATTTAAGAAATTTTTAAGTCATATATAAGGAAGAGAGTGGCACAAGAAAAATTAATTTTTACAAAATTTAAATTAATATTTTTTGACAATTTCTCAACTCATCATAGAAAGTTGGATATTATAACTTTAATCAATCACCTAGTAGTATTTTATTTTATAATATTTAATTATTTTTTAAATAGTATAATTTTTGGTTATTTTCAAAGAATTTTGCTTTAAGAATATTTGTATCCAATTTTTTGTGTTGAGTAAAAAAGAATTCATCAAAAAATTAATAATAAATTATTTAAGTACTCATAGTCTATTTATAATAAAATTATGAGTTAAATATAATTTTAGTTCACATAAAATGCTCATATTTAAATTAAGAGAAATGGGTTGTGGTCGGCCGAAAACCACCCTCATAGCTTAATCAAAGTTAATACTGGAACCGATCATTGAAGATAATGTAGCGGAAGAAATAAAAACGCTACTGATGAAGACAACTACAACTAAGACCATGTGTATAAGTCATTAAAGGTAATCTCTTACCCTCTAATGGCATTAAAATTGAGTATACAACACTGATTATATTATTCATGGAGAAATTGAGGTGATAATAAAGAAAACAAGATGTTGAATCTGAAAAGAAATTTTAGGAAAATGCACTTATCATGTATGTCCTAGGAGAAGAGCAATCCATGAACATGGTAAGAAAATTCATGATGAACATGTGGAATTTTGTTGATTTCCTAGAATTATATTACAATGAGGAAGGATATTTCATCATCCGATTTAGATAAAAGTTGGATAAGGATATTATTCTTATGCGAGTTCAATATACCATCTATAAAAAGCCTATGTTCCTACACGAATGGACACCTGAATTTATGTTGAAAAATGATGTGCTAAGGATCCTCCCAATTTGGGTCATTTCTCTCTACTTTTATTGATCTATTAGGGAGAGGAAAGCATTAGAAAAATAACAAGTGCTATTGGAAAACCATTAATAATAGATTAATTAATGCAAGACCAATAAATTAAGAGTATCTTATTCTCGAGTATTCGTAGATGTAACCACTGGGCTAAAAACTTCTATCAACATCAGAGATCAGAAAGGGTATAAAACTATCCAACATATGGACTATGAATGGAAATCACATTTTTGCACAATTTTTAACAAGGTTGGACATGAGCGTAAGGTGAAAGAGAAACAACAAAGGAAAAAACAAGAACAAAGTACACTAGTTGAGCACCTAAAACGGACAACAACAACATCGGCAAACCACCTGAAAATACAAAGGATATAAGCAGTAACCATGAGGAAGCTGCAAAAGTGCAAGATAAAGAGGATGAAACTGAATCAACAGCATGGACAATTGTGAAATTAGCAAAAAAACACAAAGGAAAAGAGCTAAGATTTGAAGGCAAGAAAATATTGGAAAAATGAGAGATTATACACTACAACACGGAAGGGCTTTCACAGCGCTTTTTTTGGCCTTTAACAGCGCTTTAAAGCGCTGCCAAAGCCAGCGCTGGCGTAGGCTACGAAAGCGCTTTTAAAAGCGCTCTGGTAGACCCCCCCTTTAAGAGCGCTTTCCTGGAAAAAGCGCTCTGGTAGGGCCCCCTATAAGAGCGCTTTCCTGGAAAAAGCGCTCTGGTAGACCCCCCTTTAAGAGCGCTTCTTAGTAAAAGCGCTGGCAAAGACCAGTAAAAAAGCAAAAAAAATTAAAAAATTACGCAGCATACAAAAGCGCTTTTGGAAAAGCGCTCTGGTAGGCCCCCTATGAGAGCGCTTTTTCCAGACAAAGCGCTCTCATAGGGGGGCCTACCAGAGCGCTTTTCCCAAAGCGCTTTTGTATGCTGCGTAATTTTTTAGTTTTTTTTTGCTTTTTTATTGGTCTTTGCCAGCGCTTTTACTAAGAAGCGCTCTAGTATGTGGACCTTTAAGAGCGCTTTTTAGAAGCGCTGTAGTTGCTAAATGAGGTATTTTTATGTGCAGCCTATAATTTAATCCTCCCAGTCGACCTGTAATGTTTTCGACCTGTAATATTTTCGACCTGTAATATATTTTCGACCTGTAATATATTTTCGACTATATTATTTCAGCCATCAGTAAGACAATATATATACTAATATATACCATTATAATATCCAAAATTATATATATACATCATTACAAAATTATATATATACATCATTACAAAATCAACAATATTATAGTTCAAATCTGCATGAAAAATTGCTTAATATAAAATTGACACAATTCCTCTTTGATTTCTTCTAACTTTAGCTTCGAGTACCCAGCAGCACGGAATTCGTCAAGGTACTATAAAACAAAAACATAATATGAATAATATATTTAGGTAAATGTAATAAATTATATGAAATTATCTTAAGTTATAACTTTATACCGTGGGAGGAATCTCTAATTGATTCGCCTGAATGATTTCTTTCATAAACCTCAATACAAAGTATCCGCAGTCTGAACTGTTACGCTGTATCGGACACTACATAGAAAAACAAATAAGATTCTATATAAGTTGTCTTGTTTTACCAAGTAGCATAAATATTATAAGCAAATTTGTGAAAAGTAATGTACCTGCACTTCGATCCAGGTGATGTTGTTTGATTTAGTCCGGGATACCTGTGCGTCCCGTTGACTACGGAATACTTGTATTGATCTAATTAACAAATATATAAAAGCATATGTTTAGATCAATCCCACAAATAAGTAAATATATAAATATACACGAATATATATTTAGAACGATCCCACTTACAAATCAACGATTTCCTTCATGGCCGGATAATTGGTCCATTCACCCTTTACCGAATTCAGATAATACACGACTTCCCTTATCGGGTTGATAGCAAGCAGCAACCAGTGTGCTCTATAAATTAAAACAATAGGTTATATGAAAATATTGCTATACACTAAAGAAACAGAGATTAGATGAATAAAGAATGAGAAACTAACCCTACTGGTCGGGTATTATACGCCCAAAGATGCAGACATTCTGTATTGCCGGTGGACATGAATCTATCGACTAAGCGCTGTCTAACAGATTCCGGATCCGAAACAATTTCCATTCCGCTGCAATGGGCGGAAGACACGAACCGGAATCTGTTAGACAATGCAGTCCCGCGCAACACTCTGTCATACAACAACCTTAAATAAAAACATAATAAACATTAGATTCTTTTTATTGAAAAGTGTAAATAAATTATATTGTGGGACTAATTAAATAATATATCGGATGAGTGAATATTACCGGATGTATGATTGCATATTACTGACGCCTAGTTGATCCTGGTCAAAAATCTCTTGCAAGTCGTCAATTGTAATATGTGACTTGAACTCAATACCGAAGACACTTTCATCCATATCGATTTCCCGTAAAGCACCATCCTTCATATCGGACATATCAACCATTGTTGCGAGTGTCGCCCGGTATCGAGGCACAAAAGCACCGCCTTTTCTTGCCGCTTGCTTCGGAGGACCACTGGGTGGTACGCTACGAACCTGCTGCGTCACTTGTTGTGACTCCCGAGCGGATGCCTAAAAATCATATAAGTTAGGTAAAATATAAAATCATGCATATTTTGATTCAGATTATATATTAACACTTTAAATGTACCTCTTTTAGCGATGCAACAGACTCCTCCTCCTGTAAAATCCCTTTACCCTTAATTGCGGGTTTTATAGGAGCAGTCTAAAAATAAAATGTAAAACATAATTAATAAACGGTTTAGAATTGACATTCGAAAACTAAATGATTCATAATCGTTTTCAATTTACCTCATCACTAATGGTAATGAGCTCCGAGGGCCATGCAACAAACGATCCTATTGCATCTCGCAGCAATGTCGTCTCTGAGACCATGTCAGGTACCGGTAGAATCGCATCACGATCTAATACAACATCCACCGATACTTTCAGGTGTCCATCCGGGAGCGGTCTGTGGTGAAGTAAATCTCCCGAAGTGTTGTGCACTTTTCCCTTGCCAACTAGTCGATAATTCGGTTCCGATAAGTATAGTTGGCAAGATGAAATGCCCTAAACCAAAAGTAAATATAAAGTCATTATCATTAATAAAATAGAACAGTTTGTAAGGAAAAAAACTTATAATTACCTCGGGAAATTTCTTTTGATAGTTGATACTAGCCTTATCACTAGTTTCTCTCACCGATGAAGTGTTGCACTTTTCTCTCATATACATATCTTTATCTCTTTGCAATTCAGAGACCTGTGCTTGCAATTCCTGCAACTTTTGCAACACTTCTTCATTGGTAAGATTTGATCTTCTCCTAGAACTCTTATAAAAAGAGGTTGGAGTCACACCATGACCCTTACCCCTCACCCGACCGGGATACTCGGGAGCATCTAGTACTCTACTAAGTACGCTCTCCTCACCGGTGGATGCCGATTGCGACAAGGTCTCCTGTAATTCATTTACATTTAAATAATTATTAGTGGAGATAAAAAGTCATTTATATATTAAAAAACATTTGATTTAATTAAAGACACAGTATTATACTTACACATTCAGTATAAACTCTCTAAACATCGGGATCGACAGCGTGATTCTTGCCCACACGAGCTTCCTTCCACAACACATGTACAGGAAGTGAAGCTTCCTCACTTTTAGTCTCCTCCAACTATGCATTGACACAAACGATAAAATCGTCAATTAAAACATGCACATGTAGACAATTAATTAAATCGAATTTCTATTTACTTACAATTTTATCCTCTAAGCGTGCATATCCCAAACGCCCTTTTTTGTATGGATACGCGGGTTTGGATGCTCTCTCCCTATTCGTGGCACTCTTTTTCTGAAAAGCTTCATCTCTTTGCTTTACAAACTCAGCCCAATCTGCTTCATCAATGAAGGTCGCATACTTTGTTGGCCGTCCCGGTGCAACTTCAAGAAATTTTCCATCTTTATCCTTAAGATAGGTGTTTGTCAAAAAACTTTTCCACCCTCTATATCTCTTGCCGGCCAAACTAAGTATGTAGCTTTTACGTTCATCTGGTATCTCAAAAGTCCTCTGCAAAAAGAGTACGCATAGTGTGTTAGTATAAATAATTTAAACAATTTATCGTCAAGATAATAACAACAATTAACCATATATGATATATACCTGAAGCTCTTCCCAAATCGCTTGTTTTTTCTCCTCCAATTCTAAATTTTTCGTCTTCGATTTCCAGGTAGCTATGGAGACTGGAATATGCATACGGACAAGTGTACCAATATAACTTGTCAACTTTGCAGAATTAGGACCAATTGGTTGTTTATCAGAATTCCATTCCAATCGGTATACTAATCCTTGGTCTCTATGTCGTATGATATCCCTCATAATAGTGATGCCTCGTGCAACCTCTTTTGCTTCAGTATCAGGTGGAGCATTTGTATCCGAAGCAACTCTTTCTTGTGAGTTTTCTTGTAAGTTTTCAGGTGGGTTTTCAGGTGGAGCATCTCTATCTGAAGCCATTGAACCTGTATCAAACAAACTAAAGCACATTAGTACACTATTAATAAGCTAACAATCTATACAAGTCAAATGGAAGTCAAACCATGCATGTACAAGTAAATCGGAAACGAAATCGGTACAAATCAAAATAAGCGTAAAAAAAGAAAGTTATCGGAATTGAACGAAATTTACATGGCTATGGTAAAACGTCGCCACGGACTCAAAAACAAAGTCGGTTTTCCGAAATTCAGACCCTAAGCCCGACTTTTGATTACGGGCAGAAGCAAAACCGATAAAAAAATAGTCCCGAAATGTAAAGATAAGTGCATGAGCAGCTCCGGAATCGTCAAAATAGTATAGTTACATGTAAAGAAGTCAACAAGCGGATACATGGTTCAAAAGTTATGTACAAAACGAGAATATGCACCAAATTGAATAAAACAAATTAGTCGGACTATGTATACTATTACCTTTATCACTAACGTCTCTTTCTTTTCTTGGTAGGTTTGTGTACTACGCGTCTCTTAACAATGCGGACGGTTGGATTGATCCAAATACCCTCATTATGATCATTTCTAATACAAGATTCATTCTCATTTTGATCGTTTCTTGTACAAGATTCAATGCCAACACCAATATCACCTTGATCTTCAATTTTTTCATCAACTATTTTGTTAGATAAAAGCACTATAGACCATTTCGTACTTGTCGGATCATTGACATAGAACACTTGTTTAGCTTGAGAGGCTAGAATGAAAGGCTCATCTTTGTACCCTACCCTATTGAGATCCACTTGCAAAAATCCTGACTTATCCATTGGTACGCCACTATTATTTTCAACCCACTTGCAACCAAATACAGGAATCTGAAACTTCGCGTAATCAAACACCAAAATGCGCTCGATAACCCCAAAATATGACAAATTTGCAAATTTCGGATTTAAGTCATTCGCACTTGATATGTGCATAGCTTCAGCTACCAAGGTAACACCACTATTTTGCATAGTACTTTTATCATCCTGTTCTTTGGTATAAAATGTGTATCCATTAATTGCGTATGCGTTATAAGAAAGTACAATTACAGATGGACCATAGGCTAAACATCTCAACCTTTCTGTTACTGAAGCAGGATCTGAACGATACTTTGAATAAATATGATCTCTAAACCACGATATGAAACTTCGATTGTGCTCTCGTACTATCCAGTTCTCATTTCTATTTGGATTTAAATCTCGGAGAACAACTTTGTGCATTTCAACAAACGGCTCAACCTCAATCTCATTGTGCAGAACATACAAGTGCACTTGATCCCGTTCGACCATTGATACTGTCACAACTTTATTTCCAATTAGCCTTTTTCCTTCTTTTTTTTCGACAATATGAGATTTGGGGAGTCCAATTGATTGAACATTTGACAGATATTCAGTACAAAACTCAACCGCTTCTTCAGCAACGTATCGCTCGGCAATACAACCCTCCGGTCGACTTCTGTTTTTCACGTACCCTTTTAATATTTTCATATAACGTTCAGCAGGGTACATCCATCTCATATAAGCTGGTCCGCACAGTTGTGTCTCTTTCACAAGATGAACGACTAGATGAACCATTATGTCAAAAAACGAGGGAGGAAAATACATTTCAAGATCACATAAAGTAACAACTATCTCATTTTGCAATGTTGGTAAGATCGCGGGATCGACCACCTTACTGCAAATAGACCTGAAGAAGAAACACAGCTTAGTTATTGCGCTTCTTACTTTTTCTGGCAGAATAGAACGTATACCTATTGGTAAAAAATGTTCCATTATAACATGGCAATCATGCGTCTTCAAACTCTTTAACTTGAGGTCTTTCATGGACACAAGTCTTCTAATATCTGAAGAGTAGCCTTCTGGAACTTTTACTTCACTGAGGAACTTACACAATGTTTTCTTCTCCTTTCTAGATAGAGTGTAAACAGCAGGTGGCAGATATGTTCGTCTTCCTTTCGTCACGGGCCCCAATTCAGTTCTCATCCCCATGTTTACCATGTCATTCCTTATGTTAACGCCATCCTTAGACTTTCCTTGTATATTGAGTAGCGTACCTATAACGCTGTCAAATACATTTTTTTCAATATGCATAACATCCAGGAAATGTCTTACGTACAACGACTTCCAATATGGAAGTTCAAAGAAAATTGACTTCTTCTTCCACCCACCCTTGACAATTGAATGTGCAAAAGGCTTGCCAAACTGAGTGCTCACATCTTTCACCTTTTCAAAAATTTGATCACCTGACAAAAAAGGCGGGGCTGTACGATGTTCGGCCTCTCCATTGAATGCTTTTCTCCACCCACGGTAGTGATGATTAGAATTTAAGAATCTACGATGGCCGAGAAAGACATTCTTCTGACAAAGCGCCAATCGTGTCGTATCGGTTTCATCTTCACAAACAGGACACGCCTTTTGACCCTTGTTGCTGTACCCGGATAGATTTCCGTATGCTGGAAAATCATTAATTGTTCCAAACAACATCGCCCTCAAGTTGAAACTTTCTTTCCTATACCCATCGTAAACCTCCACACCTCTCTCCCACAAAAACTTTAAATCTTCGATTAAGGGTGCCAAGTATACGTCTATGTCATTCCCTGGTTGTTTAGGCCCAGAAATTAGCATAGATAACATCATGTACTTACGCTTCATACATAGCCACGGAGGTAAGTTATAAATCATAAGAATCACAGGCCATGTGCTATGCGAGATACTTTGAATACCATGCGGGTTCATTCCATCAGTAGACAATGACAACCGAAGGTTTCTTGCTTCTTTTCCAAATTCAGGATATTCAGTATCAACTTTACTCCATTGTGGTGAGTCTGCCGGATGTCGCAACTTTCCATCAATAATTCTTTCATCTGCATGCCAAGTCAAGTGTCTTGAATCGGTCTCACTACGATACATGCGTCTAAATCTCGGAATTATAGGAAAATACCATAAGACTTTAGCAGGAGACAACTTTTTCTTATATCGAGGGGCACCACATTTAGGACACTCATTCAACGCTGCATACTCGTTTCGAAACAAAACGCAATCGTTTGGACATGCGTGTATCTTATCATAGCTCATTCCAATAGAAGACAACATCTTTTTGGCTTCATACGTTCGATTGGGAAGAACATTATCCTCTGGTAGCATATCTTTCATAAGGGCTAATAACTCTGTGAAACTTTTATCCGACCATCCATTGTCCGCCTTTAAGTTGTACAACTTTAACACCGCAGACAATCTTGTGAATTTTGAACAACCATCATACAACGGTTTCTCTGCATCGCTTACCAACCTCTCAAACATTTTGGGACAATCCGCTAGATCTTCTTCCAGCGCTTCTGCAATCTCTTCGACACGATCACAATCGTATGTGTCTGTGCAATCGTCGTTTGAAGCATACTTCCTATTACACCTCGACCCAGCATTCCCGGTACTTTTCTCACCATGCATTGTCCAACATGTATAACTTCTATCAATTCCAAACCGTAGTAAATGAGATCCCAACTGATTCCCGTTAACCTTACCCCCGGCATAACAGCAACCCAAGCAAGGACACGGCATTCGAAGCGGGTCTTTGGAGTTCGCAACCGCAAACTCAACAAATTCCCATACCCCTTTCTCGTACTCTTTCGACAATCGGTTTGAATTCATCCATGTCTTATCCATGTCTTAATTAAGCTAAACAACAACGGTCAAACTTCCACTCTTCACAAGTAACCCCTATGGCGAATTCAATTCACAAAGTTAGTAAGTACCTCCTATATTAACTCTCTAAACACATAAAACTAATGTGTTTCTGTCAAAACGCAAAGTATAAACGGAATGAATCCGAAGCAATAAAACGTAACATATATAATCACACAATTTCAGACAAATTCATCATAATACCAGTAATTTGAGAAAGAAATTTACCTCGGATGTTACCGAACTCAAGAAAACGCCAAACGTCGAACTAGGCTGGGAAACGATCAAACTTTCACTATACACAAGTTACCCCTATAGCAAATTCACAAAGTTAGTAACCACCAAGACAAAATCGATTGAACAAAGGAAATCAACAATAGTTTGATGTGTGTACATACTCCTAAATATGTAGTACCAGAGTCAATGATACGAGCTCCAAAGAGATCCAAAGTTATCAATCCAGTCAGACCTATACAAGAAATTCAATTCAATGTATGATTATAATAAGAATGGGTGAATAGCTCATGATGCAGTTAATTAAATACA
Organism: Vicia villosa; assembly: GCF_029867415.1. Classification (NCBI taxonomy): domain Eukaryota; kingdom Viridiplantae; phylum Streptophyta; class Magnoliopsida; order Fabales; family Fabaceae; genus Vicia; species Vicia villosa. The sequence continues at coordinate 176,919,739 of NC_081181.1, forward strand.
CCACTACTAACACTACTAACACAAGACACACGATGCAGTTAATTAAATACACCACTACTAACACGAAGCTATAAAACTTTTTGCTCAAAAGCAAACCTTATGAATCATCCTTGTCTATATACATTAACTCACTCTTGTTTCATTCTTTACCTTCTCTCTTCCTCATTAATTCAACTCTCATAAGGTATATATTATTACTATTATTATATATTATTTATTATTTAATTTCTCTATGTGCTGTCATTCTCATACTTTACAGTACTTGGCATCCTTGAACAAGCCAATTTATTGTATAATATATACCATCACTCTCAATCTCATACACACACAACATATATATCATAGAGTTATTATATATAAATAAAAGTATATAATATATATTTTATCAAATTCCAAAATCTATATAGCTATGTATGTACTATCCATCTCAAACTTCCAGATATGTATTCATCAAATAGTTCCCTCAATGGAAATAACCTAACATTTTCCTCTAATTCAAGAAATACTCAAGTAAAAAACTCTTGTAGCTGCTGCAAGGCTTCATGTTTCTCCATGACAGTGCCCAACAATTGTATTTGTTAAGAAAAGAGGTAATTCAATTAACAAAATGCTGTGTTTTTGAGTGTAATCTAACAGATTGAGAAACACATACACTTGTTTTATATCTATCTTGCAATTTTCTCTCTTAGAATATATTATTAAACACAACAATCTCATAATGAATCTAAGAGGAAAAGAAAACAACAAAGAACAACAACTGATATTCACAAATACTCACAAACATGAAGCCTTCCAGATATGAAAGCTATGAGAAGTGTGATACCTGGGTGGCGCAAAGCAAGTTGCTACCAGAGGAGAAGAGACGGAGACGAAACGATGGTGGTGGACGGAGGAGAAGAAGTTCGCGCGATGGTGGTGGACGGAGGACCGACGACGGTGAGGGGTGGGGTTTCTGGTTCGCGTGCAGAGAGAAAAAGAAAGAGAGAAAGTGAGAAACAGTAGAAGCGTGTTTTTGGTTTTAATTTTAGTAATAAGGCTACTAAAGCGCTTCTGGAAAGCGCTCTCATAGCCTGGGCTATACCAGCGCTTTTGACAAAAAGCGCTCTCATTAAACACCCCTACCAGAGCGCTTTTGAAAAGCGCTTTCGTTCCCCCCACGTTCCCCCCACCTACCAGAGCGCTTTTGTAAAGCGCTTTCGTACCCCCCCCTACCAGAGCGCTTTTGAAAAGCGCTCTCATAACCCCCCCTACCAGAGCGCTTCTTAAAAGCGCTTTCATACCCCCCCACTATTAGAGCGCTTTTTTAGCGTGTTTTTTAATTTTGTCTTTAGCGAAGCCTATGCCAGCGCTTTTCCTAAAAGCGCTTTCGTAGGGGTGCTGCTAAAAGCCAAATTTGGCGTAGTGATAATTGGAAACGAAAATGGTTTTGAGGCCCTTAGAATTGGAGGATGCTTTGTAACCTCTGATAATAAAGTACCATGATTATATGTTGGAATGTAAGGAGGCTGAATAAAAGAGCAAGATAAATCGAGGTTGGATCCCACCTCAAGAAATTGCATGAATCTTGTTTTGCTTTGTTAAACTAGAGTAAAAATAAATAATGCTAATAAAATTATAGAGTTTTGGAACTGACGGGTGCTATATGGATAACTATAATCATCATACTAATGGAAGAATACGACCAGTGTTACAAACTACTAAATGGAAAGTGAAAACATTGGATAGCTCAAACTAATTCATCCAGCGCAAATTTCATGTTATAGATGGTAAACTCTCACATTTCCTATATGTGATATATGCCCATAACCAATTAGTTAATATGAGAAAAATATGGATTCAAGAACTATACAAGTACTATACAAATACTTTGGATAGTGATAAGAGACTTCAATAATGTGTTGACTATAGATGATAGAGTGGGTGGAACATCTATACAAACTACATAATTCTCGGACTTGGAAGAGATGATGGAGGAGACAGGCTTGCATGAACATGACACTAGAGGCAACCATTTTACATGGTCAAATAATCACCCAAATGGAGTGATATACTCAAGAATAGATAGGGATATATGTAATAAAGAGTGGATCCTAGCTTATCAAAATTGTAAAATTGAGATTTTAAGCCCCTACATCTCAGATAACTCCCCACTTAGAGCAAAGATGATGAATACCAAAGTAAAGATAAATAGACACAAAACATAATTTAAATTCCTCATCTTTGTGACAAAGAGACCTGAGTTCATGAATATTATTATTGATAGTTAGGCCAGAGCAAAGGAAGGCAAACCAATGTATGTTCTATGGAGGAAACTCAAAAGATTACAACCAACATTGAGAAACCTGAATAGAAAGACAACTACAGTGGTGAAAAAGATTCAAGAGAGAAGGATTCAGTTGGAATAATCACAACATCTACTAGCAGGTGATATGTTCAATCAAGAACAAAAAAGCTTGCAAGATTGCAGGTGTTGGATATATGAGATTCAAGATCCATGATGAGTCAATAAGGTTGTTGACTGAAGTCAGGTATGTTCATGATTTGAAGAGAAATTTGACTTCCCTTGGTGAATTCGACAAGAAAGGATATGTTTTTTAAGGAGAGAAAAGTATCCCAAGAGTCATGAAGGGGTCGAAGGAAGTCCTGAGAGGCGTGAAGAAACAAGTCTTGTATACCCTTGAGACTGAAGTTGTAAGTGGTTATGCAAATGTTGCATCCATGAAACCTTTGTCGAAGACAGAAATTTGGCATATGATATTGGACCCACGTTAGTGAAAGGGGTCTGGTCGTATTAGGGAAACAAAATCTTCTTGGTGGAGACAAAGTCGAAAAGCTGAAGTTTCGTGAATCATGTGTACTTGGAAAATCTTGCAGAGTGAAGTTCAATAAAAGCAAATAAAGAACACATGAATCCCTTGATTACATCCATGCTAATCTTTGGGGGCCTGCGAGGTGTCCATCACATTCAGGAGAAAGATATTTTCTATCCATAATTGATGATTATTCCAGAAAGGTATAGGTATTCATCCAGAAGACTAAGTATGAAACTTTTGATAATTTCAAAAGTTGGAAGACTCTGGTCAAAAATCAAAATGGGAGAAAGGTTAAGAGGTTAAGAATTGACAATGGACTTGAATTTTGCAGTGAGGCGTTTGATAGTTTTTGTGCAGCCTATGGTATTGAAAGGCACGGAACTAGTGCATGCATTCCCTAACAAAATGGTTTAGCTGAAAGATATAATCAAACCATTTTGGAAAGAGTTAGATGCATGTTGACTAGTGTTGGGTTAAAGAATGTTTTTGGGGCAGAGGTTGTTTCGATAGCAACATATATGATAAGCATATGTTATTCGATTATGTTAGATATAAAGACACCTGAAGAATTTTAGTTGGGACATCCACCAAATCTCGACAAACTTAGAGTATTTTGTAATGCCCCATACTGCTTTCAGGATGATCGACTGACCCCACAAACAAACACGAGTCTTTTCAGCATGACCTCACTCGCACGCTTTCCGGAAAACTTCCTTGAAGGTCATCAATCCCAGAATTACTGCAAGTCAAGCACGCTTAACTATTTAAATTAATTATTGATTTTTAATTAAATTAGAAATAAATATTTAAATTTACATTAATGGAAAATAATCTCTACACATTTAAAAGAAATAAATATTTAAATTTACATTAATAGAAAATAATCTCTACAAATTTAAAAGAAGTGGCTAATAATAAAAACTTGTGAATTAATTATTTTAAGTTAGAGATATTTTTGTAAAAAGCAATTACATTTCTCTCTTCTATTTTTTTTTATATTTCTCTTATAACAAACAAATCATCAAATTCACTTTATATTTCTTACTTATTTTTCTTTTTTTACCCTCTCATCTATTTTACTCTTCACAACTTCTCTTCGAAATGAAACACAACCTAAAAATCAAAGAAAAACAGGCCGAAAGAGAATCACAAGTTCAAACTTGTTTTTACCAAAAATCCGTCCAAACAAAACCAATTGCACCCTTCCTTTCATCACCTAAATGTGTCGTCGGTTTCTGTCAGTGCTAGAGAACAAAACAAATAAAAGCATGTATGTCTTTATTAGCAAACTGAACTTTTACATTCTTAACAAACAAACAAGAATAAGAATTTGCAATACATTCAAATTTTATCTATCTATTCAAAATAGTACATGTGACATGATATCAAAATAGAAAATTAATATAAAAAATCAATAGTTTTATACTATTAAATTTCTTGTTTATATTAAGATTGCTCTAGTAGCTGCCTCTTCATTCATTGAAAATCCATGAAAGTCTCCATCATAGTACCTACTCACGGGTTTATTTTTCTTCTATTGAATTTTTTCTTTTTTACCAAAAAGAAAAGATATCATTAAACAAAAAGAGAGAACAAAATACACAAGACTGACCAACCAAGACCCCTCAATGACAAAGCTTAAGTCTAAAGATACCCTTCTTGTCTGATAAGTAATCTCTAATGATATCATCTTGAACAAAATTAAAGCAATTAAAATTTTTGCACTTTAAACCAATGCTAGCCAAAGAATCTGCACAAAAATTGACTTCTCTAAAGTTATGAGTGATCATGAAATCAATTTTGATCGTGTAATCCCAACACAACAGCCAACGAGACCAAAGCATTCAAGACACCAAAGCATGATTCTTAAAGGCATTAACTACATAGTTACAGTCAATTTCCAACCAAAGTTTTGAAATATTCTTCTCCTTTGTCATCTCAATAGCCATTAACGCCGCAATTTGCTCGGCACTCTCCGGAGATTCACAACCTAAGTAAGCACAAAAACTTAGAATTTGATTAGCATTATGATGTCTAAAAACACCTCTGCACGCAGAAGACCTCGGACTACCAATTGCAACCCCATCAACATTACATTTGATTCAACCATTTAATGGAGGAGACCAAAGAACCTCCATTGTTGTCAAAGTCTTTTTAGGCTTTAGATTTATGCCAAACTTTTTAAGCAAGGAGAAATTGGAGATAGAAGAGTTTGAAGCTCTATGAGTACCGTGACCTACCAACTTTGCCTGAGTTGAAACCATAGCCACACAAGTTTTCCAATTTGAGATTTTAACCTCAAACCTTGCTTTATTTCTAGTAGTCCAGATTTGATAAAAAATACACACTATGCTAGCATGAATAACATATTTGGCTTGAGGAGACCAATTATGATTAATTATTTTCCTGCAGTCATCGATATTAGTAACCACCAGATTCATCTACAGAGTACTAACAAGCCAATTCCAAATGTCCCTAGCAAACTTGCAGTCAAAGAAGATGTGAGAAGAAGTTTCACAGCAAGAAAGGCAAAGGTTGCACATTGAAGGAAAAGAGAAACCTCTCAAACTCAGGTTTTCATCAATTGGCACTTTGTTATGCATATACCTCCAAACAAGCATTAATTGGGAACGAGGAGAATCAATATCCCATGGAAAAGATTTCCAGACAAATGAGGGGCAAGGATTGATGATGGTGTCATATACTGTTTTCAAAGACAAGATCCCATCAATTGCATTCTTCCAAATAAAGAGATCTTCAACCTTAACATTTGGGATGAAAATACTAGAGATAGCATTTAGGAGATTAGACAAAGCTACTTGATTATTGTTCTTGAATTCAAATAAGTGTGAAATACATGTTATTATATTGTTGTCCATTTGTGTATGAGTAAACGACAGAAATAAAAGTAAGTCCTTCCTCTGATTGGATAAGGATCATCTCCATCTCCTAAAAAAAAAGTTAATAACTCTATTATTATAATTTTATGCATATAAATTTAAATAAATATTAATTAAACAAATTTAACTTTTTTACATTCTTAATAAATTAAATTATAGAATAATATAGAAATTCATTAAACATTTAATAGTTATTTTGTTATTAAGAGTTTGTCATAAATTAGTTAGTTTTATTAATTAGTTAGAATTGGTTATAAATTCGCTAAATTGTTAATAATTATTTATTATTTTGTTCATGTTAATTCAATATAAATTTTAAAGAGTTTTTTCTTTATATCAATTTCTCAAATAAAATTTTAAGTCCGACATAAGTTAAACATAGAGATTTGTAAGAGTTTATATACAATGACCTTTTACTTTACAAATCAGTTTTATACAAATAAATTGAGTCAAACTTTAATATAATATCAGAGTCTATTGATCGAATTAAGAACGTCCACTGTAAATATTCACGCACCAAACCCTAAAAAGTGTTGGACACCTAATTTTGTAAGATTAAGTTAAGGATCATACTCTAATACTTCATGAAATTCATCTTCATCTCTATAATCATATTATTCATAATAATAATTAAATTACAGTGAGATATAAAAGGCAAAAAAACAATTTGTCATTTGAAATATTAATATTTAAAACATCATTCATAGTACTTGATTTTCATCACAAAACAATTGACACTTTATTTAGATTTAGACTTTTATTTATTATTTAAAATAGTTTTTGTTTTATGTTATGAATATTTTCAAAAAAGTTTTTGTTTTTGTTTTTGAGTTTTACTAATATAAGATTTCAAACTAATTTCAATTTTGAATCATAAAATTTTCAAATATTAAAATTAATTTTAAATATAAATATAAAAATAAATATATATCATAATATCTTAATATAAATAATTTATATCATTAAAATTTTAAAATAATTGAAATATTATAAATATATAATAATATATTAATAAAAAAATACTTTTTTCTAGTAGCATAATAGTTATAATTTTATTTTTTAAAGGTGATTAAATGCGATGTCACATATTCAGGGCCGGTCCCGACTTTTTAGAGGCCCAGGGCAAATAAAAGAATGGACCCCTAACAAAAAAATGACGTTTTACTCGCCTTTAAAATGAAGAAGAATCTCGGAAAAAATATCAAAAATATGAAGTCATGGTTGATTTTAACAATAAAAAGAATTTCAATACAGATAAGAAACCATATGCAAATCATTAAAGAATTCAAAATCGAAATATGATTAACTGAATTAAGAATGTGAATTTTTTATCCTAATTAGTAAAAAGTTTATTTTTATGATCAGATAAATAATAAATCAAAGCAAAACTAATAATGAATTTCATTTCATCATAAATATTTAATGATAAATAAGCTAATTGTATGACAAACTTTTAAATATTTAATTATAACATATAAATAGTCTCTAAAATTCTAACAAGCAACCTCTTGGTTTAATTTGTTCTAAAATTGACAGAGCCCTTTGTAATGTTGAGTGGTTTGTTAATTTCCACAAAAATGTGATTGATGTCTTAAACCCTCATATATATCTGACCACTCGCCCCTGAGAATTCAACTTGATCCAAATATGCCTCATCAGAAAATCAAATATAGATTTATATTCCTGAATTGTGTTGTGGAGAATCCTGACTATATGAATATATTGAGTTCTAATTGGAGAACACCAGAGCCAGGGCAGCCCATGTATAGTATTTGGAGAAAATTACAGAGACTTCAACCGGCTCTTAGACAGCTTAACAAGAAGACTACTGAGGGTGTTAGACTTATTCAGGAAAATAGAGTGAAATTAGAGGAAGCAGAGAACAGATTAGCAGCAGATGTTACTAATCCAGCCCTTTGCCAAGAGATTAAACATCAGACAGAGGATTTGATGAGAAGTAATGAGCTTGAGGAGAAAATCCTTCAGCAGAAATCTAAGGTGGATTGGATCACTCTTGGGGATAATAATAGTGCTTATTTTTATGCCAATCTCAAGACAACGAATCAGCAGACCCTCATAAGGGAACTTGAGGATGATAATGGGAAAAAGTTAACTGAACAGCAAGACTTAGAGAAAGAGGTTATTAATTTCTACACTCAGTTGATTGGGACTGCTTCCCCTACCCTAAAGCATGTTGATATTTTAGCTTTGAGAAAAGGAGCACAACTTCAGATTGAACAACAAAATTTTCTGGTTCAGCCTGTGTCAGGGGATGAAATCTGGAAGGCTGTCAAGAGTTTGGGGAACAACAAAGCACCAGGTATAGATGGTTTCAATAGCTATGTTTTCAAGACTGGTTGGAGTGTTGTAAAGCATGATGTTATCTCTGTTGTCCAAGATTTCTTTATGCATAATAGACTCTACAAAGCTGCTAATTATGCCTTGGTAACCCTCATACCAAAATCCCATGGAGCTACTAGTATGAAACAGATGAGGCCTATAGCCTGCTGCACCACTCTGTATAAGATCATTTCCAAAATCCTTACTTCTAGACTGAGCAAGGTTATAAACCATGTTGTAGATGACAGCCAAACAACTTTCCTCCCAGGAAAAACTATCCACGACAACATCATCATGGCTTATGAGCTACTCAAAGGCTAGAATAGAAAAAACATTTCCCCCAGATGCACTTTTCAAATTGATATTCAAAAAGCATACGACACTGTTGAGTGGAATGCTTTGGAGATCATTATGCAAGAAATGAGTTTTCCCCCTGTCATACCCCAAATTTGTCCTACCCATTACTTTTATCTGGCTTAAGCTTCCCATTTCATCTGTATACCTCCATTAGGGCATTTGCACGGCTTTGCATTCATTCATTAAATAAAAACATATAAAAGCATGGGATCAGAAGTCTCCTGGTGAATTAGGGTTTTATTGGTTTGAGGCTTCTACTTAAAATAAACTTGTTTCAACTGGTTCTTCTGTGTGCACTGGATTACGGAATCAGGGTTTCGGTTCATGGATATTGTGGATTTCCTCTTCATCGAGCTTCAAAGTTATTCTTCATCCACATACAACAAATTCGATGATTAAGAGTTTTATCTCCCTATTTTCGTGGTGATTCAAATGATATTGCTCATTGGTGGAACTACAAGTCATTTACATTGGGGTTCATGCAAGAATTTGGACATATATAGTGTAATTGGGGAATTGTGGCAAGATTGGAGGAAACTATGTCAAAACTTTGACTTTCAGTCAAAATCAACCAAAGAATGTCGACTCTTGATCAAAGTCACTCTTGAGGCTTTTTGAGATTAAAGGTATGAATGCTTAATGCATTAGGAGTTTGAATATGAAGCATACAAGGGAAAGTCATGTTTCAAATGTAAAGAAATTCAAACACATTCATTCATTCAAAAACATTTGAACATGGTTAAGAAGAGTCCTTCAAGCTACAATCAAGGCCTCCTTTCAAGAATTCCAAAATTAAAAGCAAGAGGAAAAGAAATTTCAAAGTTTGAAATTGTAAGAGAATCATCACAAAGGAGGAAAACTTCATTACAAAGCCAATTACATTGCACTTCCATTACACTCCATACAAAAATTATTACAAATTTATTTCGATAAGCATCCGTGAACCATTCAAACAATTCTTATTCACAAAAAATCATACAAAAAAGAATACACCATTCAATGCCCTTTTACAAAGTTCTTTCACATTACACTTTCAATCATGTCCAAAAATCCAAATTCTATTAAAGAACCATTTCATTACCATGACCACAAGAATCCATTACAAAATAAAGTCAAGAAAGTATTACAAGGAAAAAATACATTTTTGCATAGTCGGCTAAGGACCCCGACTATGGACCTAACTTCGGTTGTCCCAAGACGTACTTCTTCCTTCATCTCCAATGCATTGCATCTTCAACATCAATAAAGGTCCTTCATGATCGAGCAACACGGTTGGTCATCGTCTCTCCATCTTACTTCAATGGTGCACCAATCTACATGATTAAGAATATTCAGCCATGACATTATCTAGCAAGCATAAAAGAAGGTTTATATGAATCTCACAAATTAAGCTCAGTTCAAGGGGAAACCAGAATTTAAACAAGTACATCACACATGCCACATGCTATCAATTCAAAACATGCAGTTCAATTTAAACCAGTGTACATGTTTCCATTCATCCCTACAACACAGCAGCCATGAATTCACAAAGAAGAAAATGCATACAGTGCAGTCCCATAAAGACCATGAGCTTCGGCTGCAAAGAGCCACAGACCGTGACACAATTTTGACCCGAACTGGCAGCCATCGCTACCTGCATAAAATCATCCTAACAGTTACACATTCCCAAAACCAATCAATTTCTATATACCTTCATACATCAAACTGCCCAAACAGAATCTCAACCCTCAGTTTCATAACAGAAAGTAACAACCTATAACTAACTTTCTCCAACTCCTAACCGAATTCAGAAATCACAAATTCTAACTACCTATAACCTCTAACTGTCCTAACAGAACCTAACTAACCTCCAATCTTCTCCCTCCATCATTTTTCATCAACCCTCCGAATCTTCTCACTTTTTGCAACTTCACTCATCTTCACCATCGATTTCTCTCTCAATCTCACAAAAACTATAACACTCTTGAACCTTCTCCAAGAACTCTTCAATATACCTTCAATCACCACAAAAACCAGAAGCACTTCATCATCACACCTTCTTCAACCTCTCTCCACTTCACCACTCTTCAAACTCATTAACAGAAAAGAAACAGAATCAACAAAAAAGAAGAAGGAAATTGAGAGAGAGAGAGAGAGATAACGAACCTGTAACTGAACCATAACAGAACCCATCAGTTCTTTCTTCAACACTCTTCAATTCCCTGAACCTTCACCCTCCACCATCATCATCATCTCCATAATCATAGCAATTCCAGAAAATCTTCACGATAACCGAATCGTAGCGTTCACCATTCAACATCAATCGTCATCTTCATTGATCAATAAGCTTCAAATTCCATGCGTTATCTTCAACCAACGTTCTTTGACCTGAACATTCAACATCACCATAATCCGTAACTGAACGCAACAATACTCAACCTATAATCGAAGCTTCAGCAACAGCGAAAGCGCACATACCTGAGTTCTGAGGATTTCCTCCGGATTTCCCAACGGCTTCGATTTCGTTCAAGAAATTGAGGGATTGAATTGGAGACGAACGAGAGATTGGGGCAGAGGGAGAGACGAAGGATGAGAGGTTGAGATATAGAGCAAAACGGAGAATGAGACTCCACCGTCGCCGTCATCGCCGTTCATGCCGAGGAAGAGAGGCTCATATCGCCCATTGTCGCTCGGGAGTGAGGACGAGAGAAGAGATGAGGTTGTTCTATTTTCATTGATTCACGGCTGCCGGAGAGTTGATCGGAGAGGAGAGAGGAGAGACTTGATCGGAGAGAATCGGTGAGGGAGTGTTCCGGCGCCGTTCTCGCGGTGAGAGGAAGAAGACGTAATCTGAAACGTCACAGAGTAACAACCCTAATCCCCTTTTATTTTTTTTCAATTAATGTATTAATTAAAATATTTGGCTAGTACATAGTTTTGTGTTAATTGGAATATAATGATGCTGCTAATTGAATTAACCTGAATTAATTATTGATTAACAAAATTCTGAAAAAGGACTTGGACCATAATCTTGGGCTAAACGAAATTGCTAGATCCACCTCCCCTTGGCCCATGACGCCATTTTTTGGCTGTTCTGAACAATAAAAGTCCTTTAGGCCATACACACAAATTTGTTGCCTTTCACACCCCCGATTCTGAGGCCCAAAACGTGTGGCACGTAGTTCCAGTTTATTTTCTTTTTGCTTTCTCACCCCCTTTGCTAGGCAGATTTAGATTTTTACTTAAATCTTGTTTTACATCTAACTTTTGATTCATAAACCGGTTTTAATTGAAATAAAAAACCAATAAAAATATGTTTTAGATAGTTTTATGTGTGTACATAATTGTGATGTTTTTTGTATATTTTTGCAATTGTTTTGCCATCTTCAATAAATCATTTACGTTGGTATGTTCATGTTTCTTTCGGTTTTGCTATGTTTTGCAAAGTAAGTTCGTTTGACACCTTAGGATCAGAATTTAATCGCCAATTTTTGTGTGGTTACTGTAGACTAATCCACGATGATGTGTATAAAAAATGAACTCATAATTCTTTGTTTTGATTGGTATTTGGTTAGTGTTGTTTGACTCGATTAACATGCGTTTCTAATAGACAATTGTGACGTTTGTGCTCTCAAATTAAAATGCATTCATGAAACAACGTTGGTTCCTTTTTGTACATGTGATTAGGGATGTCTAGAGGTCCTAAGACCTGGAATTCAAGATTTTAATGCATGTTTTCTTATTTTACTTGATTTTTCTTTCTCACATGTAAATAACTTGTTTTTTATTGACGATTGCACCGTAACTTGTACAAATGACCCGTAATTTTGTGTGAAACTCCTTGGCATGATTTTGTGAGTGTTTAGGCATCTAGTAGAGGCTATTTGCTACTGACTTGTACCATTTGATTACATGTTTCTAACTTCATTCACAATTTGAAACCGTTTAGCTAGTATTAACCTAGTGTTGTCTAGTTTTGGTTAGAGTTTCGTATTGCCTCATGCTAATTGACTAATATAGATTAATATAGGATATTAGAACTAGATGATTGAGTTTGCTACTGACTTGAGGCCTAGCTCATTGTGTTCACTTGCTTTTGTTTTGATTAATTGATGTTCGCCCGCTAATTGGTAAGTAACGATGCATGCGATGCTTTGACGACTTCTTGGGGATGTTTTTGTAGGGTACCGTGATGCTTTTGTATTTGATGTGGGACATTCAATCCCATGCTTTGCTACTGACTTGGAGCTTTTCTCTCTCATTTCCATGCTTAGCTTCTCATTCCTTGCTTTAATGTTGCTTATTCCTTACTATTGCTGGCCATGTTCCCTTAGACTCTTCCTTCTTTGTTAAGGGGAATTGAGATAGGATAGCTATCCTCAACCTTAGGGCCACTAGTAGAGTAGAATAACATAGATTAGAATGGTAGATCTAGTTCCCTTTTGCATTCTTTTTTCTTTTCAACTTTAAAACATTAATAAAAGGAAGATACGAATCACATTAAGCAAGTGATAGAGAAATGAGTGGGATTCATTCCCTAATCTATTTCTCAATCACTTAGTGGCATAGAAACGAGTGGGATCCATTCCCTAATCCGTTTCTCGGTCACTACTTAATGGGAGAGGAACGAGTGGGATTCATTCCCTAATCTGTTTCTCAAACATTAATTAATGGGAGAGAAATGAGTGAGATTCATTCTCTAATCTGTTTCTCAAACATTACATAATGGGATGGAAGTGAGTGGGATTCATTCCCTAATCTGCTTCTCGATCATTATACATTTTATGTGATTCGAATCGTGAAGTAAATTCCCTTAAAAAAAAACACAACCAAAAACACATAAAACACCTAACAATGATTCAGACTAAAGCAAAGTAGAGAAAGTGGTGAGTGGCCCGGTATTGGGTACTGTTCATCACTCATCTACTCTAAAAGACACAAACCAATCTCTTTCTTCTTCTTAAGGGCATCGTTATCTCCGTTCCATTGCATCCTAGGCTGTCCCCTTGTGCAAGAACGCGAGCGTTGACTCCGCCCAATTAAAAAAACACAAAAACAAACAGAAAGTCTTTAGCCGAGCTACGGTAACTCTGATTCCTGAAAAGGATACGTAGGCAGCGGGGTAGGGCCCGTGCGAGTACAATTCTTTCTTTTCCCTACATTTTGCATTCATTTCGCATTTAGACATAGACATAGTACACACCCTTTAGATAGAAACAAACATAGGTGGATACCATCGAGTACGATGGGCGTGAGGGGTGCTAGCACCTTCCCCTTGCGTAACCGACTCCCGTACCTTGATTCTCTGGTCGCAAGACCCTGTTCCTTCCTTTGTTAGGTTTTCTGATATTCCTTTCCCTTATGGGATAAATATATTGGTGGCGACTCTGTTCATTTTTCGCGAGCGTGCGACAGCTGGCGACTCTGCTGGGGATGTTGCTAGACCTGTTGCTGGTCCATCCTTAGTGAGTCGATCCTAGCCTGCGTTTGTTTGTTTATTTACTGGGTGTTTATTTGTTTTTATGTCTATACCTTGTATATATGTTTGCATGTTTACTTTTCTGCCTGCATATCATGTTTATTTCTGTTTGCACATCATGCATATGGATTATATTCTGTGTTCCTTGGGGTCTTCTGTTCTGTTTTGCAGGTTGGGTGGGATTGTTCTATGAGGTAAAAGGCCCAATACCCAGGCCATGAGTGATACCTTAGGAACTAGGAATAGAGTGGCCATGACGGACAGAAGACGTATGTCTGATTGATCCGATCATGTATCCACGGGCAGAGCTTGGTTGAAAGAGGCAATATCGTATGATTACGCCTACTTTCAATCCTCTGTTGGCTTTTTTGACCTACCCTGACCTAGATACACCCGTGAGTGGGGAGGGATATACATGACAGGTACCGTTGGTGACTATTCTGTTCTGTTGGTGACTATTGGTTCTCCTGGTATTCAAAAAGGTGTCGGACCTTTGATCTCATGACATCTGACCTACATCAATTATTCAGAAGTTTGTACAGTGGTTACTAAGATTATATGGACCGAGGATCCCATGCTTTTGCATTGCATAACATCATTGCTTTGTCCACTCCATTTATGAAAGATCCTAAAGTCTATTTCCAAAAAAAAAAAGAGAAAAGAAAAGAAAAGAAAATATATGTAAAAGAAAAGGAAATAGAAAAGCAAAAAAGAAAGAAAAGATATTCTATTCAAAAAAAAAAAGGAAGAATGAAAGTGTGTGAAAAGACTTTAGGATTCTCCATAAACAAAACATGCATTCATACTATCATGCATTTCATGGTTCTCTCAGATATTTATGGGACCCTTTCTCTCCAGATTTCCAGATCAACAACAGATTTGACTTCTCACCGCCACAACTCCAAGATCAACTATGGAACAACTCCGTGAGGAAATGGATGAGATGAAGGAACAAATGGGTCATCTTATGTTGGAGATGCGAGACTTGATCTGTAATCAGGATGCACTAAAAGAGGAGAATAGTCAGTTGAAGACTCAATTGAGCTTGGTCATGGAAGTTCTGAAGACGGTATTAAGGAAGGAAGGGGATGTTGTTCCTACTGCGGCAACAGAAGTTGTTGATCCCTTCTCTTCAGTAGGATCCCTCCCCACTCATGGAACACCCCAGGAAGTTCCTCCTCAACTCCATGTGCCATTACCTCCATGCCAATCTGTTCTTCAAGGAGGCCAAATGTGTGGGAAAAAGCCTAAGATACCTCAGAGAATTC
This sequence comes from Vicia villosa, assembly GCF_029867415.1. Taxonomy (NCBI): domain Eukaryota; kingdom Viridiplantae; phylum Streptophyta; class Magnoliopsida; order Fabales; family Fabaceae; genus Vicia; species Vicia villosa. The sequence continues at coordinate 176,934,875 of NC_081181.1, forward strand.
TCGATCCTATCCCGATGCCTTACGCTCAGTTACTTCCCCGTTTGTTGGAGCTTCAGTTGGTTGAGCTACGAGAATTGGCTACGCCTGAAAAGCTTCCCCCCAACTTTGATGCCAATGCTCGATGCGAGTTCCATTCTGGGGCACCTGGTCATGATGTTGAGCATTGTAGGGCGCTGAAACATCAAGTTCAAGATCTCATTGATTCAAAAGTGATTTTGTTCACCCCCGAGGGTATGCTTGTTCGAGGAAATGGGTTTCCGACTGCGGTGGAAGAAAAGGTTGGTTCATACTTCTATGTCAGACCTACTTCAAATCAGAAGCATAATGCACCATCTTGGGTTCCAGGTTTCCCACCTCATCAGTCTCCATTTGTTTCACAGCCAAGTCAAAAGGGGAAAACACCTGAGCAGATTGAGTATTTGAATCATCAACAACCCCACGTGATCCAACCACACCTGGTTCAGTATTCGCCCCAAAAGCAATATGTTCCACATCAACAAGGCCATCCGAATCAGTATCCACCTAGAAGTAATTTGGGACGAAGAAATGCTCCTCTGGACCAAATTCCTATGACATACAGTAAACTTCTGCCGTATCTAGTTCAAAGCTCATTGGTGGTTCCCAAATCTCTGAAGCCTCCACCACGTCCATTTCCACCTGGATATGACCCTAATGTGCAATGTGGGTATCACGCTGGATCAATAGGGCACTCCACTGAAGATTGCAACGCTTTCAAAGCCAAAGTACAACAATTGATTGACGAGAGGTATATAACCCTTCAAGGAGGAAACATGTGTGTGAATGGATTTCTCTTGCCCGAGTAAGCGCCCGGATTTCAGAAAATCTCCACACAAAAAAAGAGCAATAAGCCCAGAAGGAGTCAAGTCTCCTCAACTATGGCAATCATCATTTCATTTCCGTATTCTCATTTCAGTACTCCCTATTTTGTTGAAGACTACTTCTTTGTTTGAACTCATTGGTATGATAATAATGAAAGCACCACAAATTCTCGAGCAACTTCGTCATAATCTTTTCCAAAAAAAAAGAAATCAAGAATGTTGTGCTCAGTTGTATCCGTGGAGGTTGGTGTTTCAGTTGGTGTTTGAGCTCTCCTTGCAACAAGTAGCTTCTCTAAGTTTGGTGACTACGCAAGGTTCCTCCATGTTTGATGGCAAATACTTCTTCAATGAATATGCTTGGGGCTCCCGCACGAGGGATAAGCAAGACGCACTCTTATCTTGAGCATTGCATCATTCGCATTGCTCGAATCCCTAAAAGCATTACGAATTCTTGGGGGACTCCGTAAGAATCTTCTTCCATGTGATAATCAAGAGTGTTCTTCACGATGCTTCTCATTCTCAAGGTTCTACTTCACATATCAGTTGCCTTTTCTCAGGATCTCCTTCTCAGTGGCCATGCTAGCTAACAGAGACAAGAAGAATATGAGAAACAAATTGATGTGATTCTATTGCCTTGTGCCCATTCACTTCCCTGTTCGTTGGAATTTCAGTTAGTAACTCTCCTGAGTTTGATGACCGTACCAAATTCTTTCCACTTATGATGGCGATTACTATTCTAGCAACTATGTTTGGGGCTCCCACACGAGGGATAAGCAAGACGTACTCTTATCTTGAGCATTGCATCACTCGCATTGCTCGAATCCCTAAAGCAAGGCAAAAGTTTACAACTCATGGGTGACTTTGTTGGAGTTCTCTTTTGAAGTAATCTGAAGTGTTTGGAAGGAACTGCAGAAAGTATTCAAGCTCAACAAGTCCAGACGGAGTCAAGTCTCCTCAACAACGACACCCATTTAGTTTCTTACTGCATTCTCATTGTAATTTTTCATTTGTGTGTTTAAGCATCAATAGCATGTAAAAACTTGTTAATTTCTGAATGAAAATCATAATACATTGTCTATGTTTGTCTTGAAGTAATCCATTCGTTATCACTCATAAAATGTTTTGGCATTACGATACCAACTTTACTAATTGCTTGCTTATGCAAAAAGCTGAGGGAGAATGATGAAAGATAAAAACGAAAAATCTCTAATCATGTGTTTTCGAATAAAAACCCTACTGAGGATGTACAGGCATTGTTTCAAATCCCCAAACACCGGAGATATAAGGGAGATAGACCCTCGTTAACCCCTTTGAGCCTTGAAGAAGGAGTTTCTTTTCTAATCATAAAAAAACCCTTATTTTAACCTTGGGGCAGGGTAGTGTTCATTTAACTTGATCGAGTGTTTAGAACTCACCAAAAAGGTATGAATCTAAGGATACAACAAGGGTTATCCTCCAAAGGTTGAGGAATTTCAAAACCGCAATGATTATCCTTATTCCATCAAGAGGTCAAAAGAGGACGATGCCACAATGGTTATCCCTCATCAATCAGAGAATGAGGCAGTCACAATATTTCAAACAAATCGAGAGCAACGCAACATCACACGACTTGTTCAAAAAAAAAAAGAGCCCGCTAAGTCAAAAACTTGAAATAAGCGACTTAGGCAGAAGTTAGGGCATCCCGCTGGACTCCAAAATAAAATTCAAGAGAATTTGTCCAGGCAAAAGTTAGGGAAAGCAGAAGCGAAAAACAAGAATTACAAAATAAAAATCCTCATCAAAGGAACAAAGTCGTGTGATGATCAATCAAAAGAATAAGAAAGTGAGTGACTGCCATGTCCGAAAAACCTCATTGATTCCTCAACCATCCCAAATTCCTCGTGAGGAATGAACACTCATGTCGAGTTAATTGAACCTAGGAATGGAGAACATCACGAAGGGGGTGGGTACCAAATAATTTTGAGCCTAAAATCCTTTGTTTTCTGAAAACCGTGAACCTGGCCAAGTTACAACCCTTAAAAGTCCTAATTGAAGTAGGGTTTATTTCGAAATCACACCCCGATGAGATAGTGTTTAATTGACTCCCAATGAAGCGAGACTCATATCCATGTTGGTATCGTACGTTTGCTTTATCTTCCATATGCAAAAATCAAGGTTGTGTCAACTAGTGATTCGGTCACAAGAGGTCGCAACCTCATTTCACAAAAAGTTTTTACAACCTCAAGACTAACATAGGCTTTGCATTAGAATTATCATTCTTAGAATTAACATTCTTTTGCATACAAAATACGTGCTTAACATCAAGGAAGTTACCATGATGAGAATCAGTGAGTAACTTGATCATGTCAACGCAACAAGACTTGAGAACTCCGAGGAGTAAAAGCCAATCATTCCAAATGTTGACCATCAATGGGCAGATTCTCTAAAAACTCCGTTGGGCATGCACAGTTAATGCTTTCTTTGATTACTTTGAGGGAAAGAATTTGAAGACTCCGTTGAGTGTGGTAAAGTTGTTTCCATGCTTGTTTAACTTCAAAACAATGAAAGCTTGAGGATTCTGATAATATGTACCTAATCAGGGGCAATTGAGTCGAGGTTTGACCTCTCAAATTCAGCATATATGGGGAAATCATGTCGATAAATCTCTTCAAGCTTTGATCAATCTGGGGCAATCATGTCGAGGAACCTCTCTTGGTTTCAACCAATCTGGGGCAGTTACGTCGAGATTCGACAAATCTCTCCAAGAATCCTTTAGGGAAAATCCCTCCATGGGTCATGAAGCTTGGGGCAAAATCTTGTCCCCCCAACCATAGGAGTTTATTTCTCCTGGAGCCTTGGTCTCTCCCCAAGCATGGAGTTTATTTCTCCCGAGAGTTCGTTCCATTCCTCAAGTATAGGAGTTTATTTCTCCTAGGAGTTGTTCTACTTCCCTAATCAAGGCTCCTTATCTGGACTTCTCATTCCCAACATGGTGAATCGAGGGAATCTCCTCGAGCTGAAAATCCTTCAGGTAGTGGCACATGGTGAGAAGTCAGAAATCATTCTTCAAGTCAAAGAAAAGTACATCTTTCAAATCAAAGTCCAATGTCTATTGGCACCTCCACATGGTCCTTAACACTAAGGGGATTCTCCCTGGTGTTTACCTCATCAATGCCTTTATTTGGCATCCTGCATATAGTGGTCACTGCATATAACATTGCATCCTCAAAAGCGTAGCATATCCATCAAAGCGGATCATTACGCCATAGAAAAATTCAAACATGCATAACAAAGCATAAGCCAGATAATACAAATCCGCACCCAGTCAAGATAATAATACATCCCCACACAAAAGGTTGTCCTTACAAACTCCCATTGATATCTGCTACTACATTTCAAATCTCCTTAAGCCACGGTGCCAATACTTGATTTCTTCGACCCCCAAAAAGAAGTCTCATATTCTCTCCACAATGTGAATCGGGCACAGTGTCTTTCTCCGTCAGAATCGTTGTCTCCAAGGTTATTGCCCGTGTGCTACGCGCATATTAGAGTGCGAATGAGGGTGGGCATTCAACCCATCTCATTTTTCAATCGTTTGAGTAACCATACTTGGTGTGTGGCAATTCGAACGATTGCCACTCTTGAGGAGTTACACCCCGCCTTTGGCCTGAGGGATTATTGTAATTCTTATGCTTCGCAAGCATCAAAATCTTCGTCTTCTTGTCAAGTCTAGTCGTCACTAGTCTTGTCGTGGTTATTTCCCGTGTGCTACGCGCATATTAGAGTGCGAATGAGGGTGGGCATCCAACCCATCTCATTTTTCAATCGTTTGAGTAACCATACTTGGTGTGTGGCAATTCGAACGATTGCCACTCTTGAAGAGTTACACCCCGCCTTTGGGCCTGAGGGATTATTGTAATTCTTATGCTCCGCAAGCACCAACACCTTCGTTATTATGTCTTTTTGATCGAGTCTAGTCGTCACTAGTCTCCGTGGTCCCTTCCCCCGTATGGGAAAACATTTTAAGCCCAGTTTCCGACCTGGCAAACCCTTTCAAAGCCCAAATCTAACCTGGCAACCCCTTTTAAGAAACCAATCTTCAACCTGGCAAACCATGTCAAACCCGATTCCTCTTTTGCCCCCTGATGTCGGGTCGATGTTGAGTCATAGATCGCCACGAGATCTTATTCCTCCTAAAGTGTGGGAGATCGCACGAGATCTTCTTTCGATGTTGAGTCATAGATCGCCACGAGATCTTATTCCTCCTAAAGTGTGGGAGATCGCACGAGATCTTCTTTCGATGTTGAGTCATAGATCGCCACGAGATCTTATTCCTCCTAAAGTGCGGGAGATCGCACGAGATCTTCTTTCGATGTTGAGTCATAGATCGCCACGAGATCTTATTCCTCCTAAAGTGTGGGAGATCGCACGAGATCTTCTTTCGATGTTGAGTCATAGATCGCCACGAGATCTTATTCCTCCTAAAGTGTGGAAGATCGCACGAGATCTTCTTTCGATGTTGAGTTATAGATCGCCACGAGATCTTTTTCCTCCTAAAGTGTGGGAGATCGCACGAGATCTTCTTTCGATGTTGAGTCATAGGTCGCCACGAGATCTTATTCCCTTTTCTTCTGTTGACGAGTTGATCGCCACGAGATCTTCTCGATGTTGGGTCATAGGTCGCCACGAGATCTTATTCCCTTTTCTTCTGTTGACGAGTTGATCGCCACGAGATCTTCTCGATGTCGGGTCATAGATCGCCACGAGATCTTATTCCCTTTTCTTCTATTGACGAGTTGATCGCCCCGAGATCTTCTCGATGTTGAGTCGTAGATCGCCACGAGGTCCATTCCTTTCAGTCATTTTCCCACACAACCATTTCCATTGAGAACCTGTATTGGCACCGTTACCATGTTACAAGCTATCACCATTCAACCATTACTCACTGTAAATTCTTCCACCCGAAAAACAAAATTCTCTTTCCCCAGCAGATATCAAAACAAAATAAAAAAATAAGGATAACACTTACACCATCTTCTCTTTAGGACAAATTTCTGCTACTTTGATATTTAATCTTCTTCTACCTCGAATGTTCGAAAGACTAGCGTCAATCTCACCTTCGAGTTTAAGACGATTAAATAGGGGCAGCTGTCATACCCCAAATTTGTCCTACCCATTACTTTTATCTGGCTTAAGCTTCCCATTTCATCTGTATACCTCCATTAGGGCATTTGCACGGCTTTGCATTCATTCATTAAATAAAAACATATAAAAGCATGGGATCAGAAGTCTCCTGGTGAATTAGGGTTTTATTGGTTTGAGGCTTCTACTTAAAATAAACTTGTTTCAACTGGTTCTTCTGTGTGCACTGGATTACGGAATCAGGGTTTCGGTTCATGGATATTGTGGATTTCCTCTTCATCGAGCTTCAAAGTTATTCTTCATCCACATACAACAAATTCGATGATTAAGAGTTTTATCTCCCTATTTTCGTGGTGATTCAAATGATATTGCTCATTGGTGGAACTACAAGTCATTTACATTGGGGTTCATGCAAGAATTTGGACATATATAGTGTAATTGGGGAATTGTGGCAAGATTGGAGGAAACTATGTCAAAACTTTGACTTTCAGTCAAAATCAACCAAAGAATGTCGACTCTTGATCAAAGTCACTCTTGAGGCTTTTTGAGATTAAAGGTATGAATGCTTAATGCATTAGGAGTTTGAATATGAAGCATACAAGGGAAAGTCATGTTTCAAATGTAAAGAAATTCAAACACATTCATTCATTCAAAAACATTTGAACATGGTTAAGAAGAGTCCTTCAAGCTACAATCAAGGCCTCCTTTCAAGAATTCCAAAATTAAAAGCAAGAGGAAAAGAAATTTCAAAGTTTGAAATTGTAAGAGAATCATCACAAAGGAGGAAAACTTCATTACAAAGCCAATTACATTGCACTTCCATTACACTCCATACAAAAATTATTACAAATTTATTTCGATAAGCATCCGTGAACCATTCAAACAATTCTTATTCACAAAAAATCATACAAAAAAGAATACACCATTCAATGCCCTTTTACAAAGTTCTTTCACATTACACTTTCAATCATGTCCAAAAATCCAAATTCTATTAAAGAACCATTTCATTACCATGACCACAAGAATCCATTACAAAATAAAGTCAAGAAAGTATTACAAGGAAAAAATACATTTTTGCATAGTCGGCTAAGGACCCCGACTATGGACCTAACTTCGGTTGTCCCAAGACGTACTTCTTCCTTCATCTCCAATGCATTGCATCTTCAACATCAATAAAGGTCCTTCATGATCGAGCAACACGGTTGGTCATCGTCTCTCCATCTTACTTCAATGGTGCACCAATCTACATGATTAAGAATATTCAGCCATGACATTATCTAGCAAGCATAAAAGAAGGTTTATATGAATCTCACAAATTAAGCTCAGTTCAAGGGGAAACCAGAATTTAAACAAGTACATCACACATGCCACATGCTATCAATTCAAAACATGCAGTTCAATTTAAACCAGTGTACATGTTTCCATTCATCCCTACAACACAGCAGCCATGAATTCACAAAGAAGAAAATGCATACAGTGCAGTCCCATAAAGACCATGAGCTTCGGCTGCAAAGAGCCACAGACCGTGACACAATTTTGACCCGAACTGGCAGCCATCGCTACCTGCATAAAATCATCCTAACAGTTACACATTCCCAAAACCAATCAATTTCTATATACCTTCATACATCAAACTGCCCAAACAGAATCTCAACCCTCAGTTTCATAACAGAAAGTAACAACCTATAACTAACTTTCTCCAACTCCTAACCGAATTCAGAAATCACAAATTCTAACTACCTATAACCTCTAACTGTCCTAACAGAACCTAACTAACCTCCAATCTTCTCCCTCCATCATTTTTCATCAACCCTCCGAATCTTCTCACTTTTTGCAACTTCACTCATCTTCACCATCGATTTCTCTCTCAATCTCACAAAAACTATAACACTCTTGAACCTTCTCCAAGAACTCTTCAATATACCTTCAATCACCACAAAAACCAGAAGCACTTCATCATCACACCTTCTTCAACCTCTCTCCACTTCACCACTCTTCAAACTCATTAACAGAAAAGAAACAGAATCAACAAAAAAGAAGAAGGAAATTGAGAGAGAGAGAGAGAGATAACGAACCTGTAACTGAACCATAACAGAACCCATCAGTTCTTTCTTCAACACTCTTCAATTCCCTGAACCTTCACCCTCCACCATCATCATCATCTCCATAATCATAGCAATTCCAGAAAATCTTCACGATAACCGAATCGTAGCGTTCACCATTCAACATCAATCGTCATCTTCATTGATCAATAAGCTTCAAATTCCATGCGTTATCTTCAACCAACGTTCTTTGACCTGAACATTCAACATCACCATAATCCGTAACTGAACGCAACAATACTCAACCTATAATCGAAGCTTCAGCAACAGCGAAAGCGCACATACCTGAGTTCTGAGGATTTCCTCCGGATTTCCCAACGGCTTCGATTTCGTTCAAGAAATTGAGGGATTGAATTGGAGACGAACGAGAGATTGGGGCAGAGGGAGAGACGAAGGATGAGAGGTTGAGATATAGAGCAAAACGGAGAATGAGACTCCACCGTCGCCGTCATCGCCGTTCATGCCGAGGAAGAGAGGCTCATATCGCCCATTGTCGCTCGGGAGTGAGGACGAGAGAAGAGATGAGGTTGTTCTATTTTCATTGATTCACGGCTGCCGGAGAGTTGATCGGAGAGGAGAGAGGAGAGACTTGATCGGAGAGAATCGGTGAGGGAGTGTTCCGGCGCCGTTCTCGCGGTGAGAGGAAGAAGACGTAATCTGAAACGTCACAGAGTAACAACCCTAATCCCCTTTTATTTTTTTTCAATTAATGTATTAATTAAAATATTTGGCTAGTACATAGTTTTGTGTTAATTGGAATATAATGATGCTGCTAATTGAATTAACCTGAATTAATTATTGATTAACAAAATTCTGAAAAAGGACTTGGACCATAATCTTGGGCTAAACGAAATTGCTAGATCCACCTCCCCTTGGCCCATGACGCCATTTTTTGGCTGTTCTGAACAATAAAAGTCCTTTAGGCCATACACACAAATTTGTTGCCTTTCACACCCCCGATTCTGAGGCCCAAAACGTGTGGCACGTAGTTCCAGTTTATTTTCTTTTTGCTTTCTCACCCCCTTTGCTAGGCAGATTTAGATTTTTACTTAAATCTTGTTTTACATCTAACTTTTGATTCATAAACCGGTTTTAATTGAAATAAAAAACCAATAAAAATATGTTTTAGATAGTTTTATGTGTGTACATAATTGTGATGTTTTTTGTATATTTTTGCAATTGTTTTGCCATCTTCAATAAATCATTTACGTTGGTATGTTCATGTTTCTTTCGGTTTTGCTATGTTTTGCAAAGTAAGTTCGTTTGACACCTTAGGATCAGAATTTAATCGCCAATTTTTGTGTGGTTACTGTAGACTAATCCACGATGATGTGTATAAAAAATGAACTCATAATTCTTTGTTTTGATTGGTATTTGGTTAGTGTTGTTTGACTCGATTAACATGCGTTTCTAATAGACAATTGTGACGTTTGTGCTCTCAAATTAAAATGCATTCATGAAACAACGTTGGTTCCTTTTTGTACATGTGATTAGGGATGTCTAGAGGTCCTAAGACCTGGAATTCAAGATTTTAATGCATGTTTTCTTATTTTACTTGATTTTTCTTTCTCACATGTAAATAACTTGTTTTTGATTGACGATTGCACCGTAACTTGTACAAATGACCCGTAATTTTGTGTGAAACTCCTTGGCATGATTTTGTGAGTGTTTAGGCATCTAGTAGAGGCTATTTGCTACTGACTTGTACCATTTGATTACATGTTTCTAACTTCATTCACAATTTGAAACCGTTTAGCTAGTATTAACCTAGTGTTGTCTAGTTTTGGTTAGAGTTTCGTATTGCCTCATGCTAATTGACTAATATAGATTAATATAGGATATTAGAACTAGATGATTGAGTTTGCTACTGACTTGAGGCCTAGCTCATTGTGTTCACTTGCTTTTGTTTTGATTAATTGATGTTCGCCCGCTAATTGGTAAGTAACGATGCATGCGATGCTTTGACGACTTCTTGGGGATGTTTTTGTAGGGTACCGTGATGCTTTTGTATTTGATGTGGGACATTCAATCCCATGCTTTGCTACTGACTTGGAGCTTTTCTCTCTCATTTCCATGCTTAGCTTCTCATTCCTTGCTTTAATGTTGCTTATTCCTTACTATTGCTGGCCATGTTCCCTTAGACTCTTCCTTCTTTGTTAAGGGGAATTGAGATAGGATAGCTATCCTCAACCTTAGGGCCACTAGTAGAGTAGAATAACATAGATTAGAATGGTAGATCTAGTTCCCTTTTGCATTCTTTTTTCTTTTCAACTTTAAAACATTAATAAAAGGAAGATACGAATCACATTAAGCAAGTGATAGAGAAATGAGTGGGATTCATTCCCTAATCTATTTCTCAATCACTTAGTGGCATAGAAACGAGTGGGATCCATTCCCTAATCCGTTTCTCGGTCACTACTTAATGGGAGAGGAACGAGTGGGATTCATTCCCTAATCTGTTTCTCAAACATTAATTAATGGGAGAGAAATGAGTGAGATTCATTCTCTAATCTGTTTCTCAAACATTACATAATGGGATGGAAGTGAGTGGGATTCATTCCCTAATCTGCTTCTCGATCATTATACATTTTATGTGATTCGAATCGTGAAGTAAATTCCCTTAAAAAAAAACACAACCAAAAACACATAAAACACCTAACAATGATTCAGACTAAAGCAAAGTAGAGAAAGTGGTGAGTGGCCCGGTATTGGGTACTGTTCATCACTCATCTACTCTAAAAGACACAAACCAATCTCTTTCTTCTTCTTAAGGGCATCGTTATCTCCGTTCCATTGCATCCTAGGCTGTCCCCTTGTGCAAGAACGCGAGCGTTGACTCCGCCCAATTAAAAAAACACAAAAACAAACAGAAAGTCTTTAGCCGAGCTACGGTAACTCTGATTCCTGAAAAGGATACGTAGGCAGCGGGGTAGGGCCCGTGCGAGTACAATTCTTTCTTTTCCCTACATTTTGCATTCATTTCGCATTTAGACATAGACATAGTACACACCCTTTAGATAGAAACAAACATAGGTGGATACCATCGAGTACGATGGGCGTGAGGGGTGCTAGCACCTTCCCCTTGCGTAACCGACTCCCGTACCTTGATTCTCTGGTCGCAAGACCCTGTTCCTTCCTTTGTTAGGTTTTCTGATATTCCTTTCCCTTATGGGATAAATATATTGGTGGCGACTCTGTTCATTTTTCGCGAGCGTGCGACACCCCCTCAGTTTGTGAACTGGATTATGACCACTGTGAGGACTGTTTCATATAAATACCTAATTAATGGTCAGGTTAGCAAGGTTTTGCCTACTAAGAGGGGTTTGAGACAAGGCGACCCAGTCTCTCCCCTTCTTTTTGTCTTAGTAATGGAATACCTCCATAGATGTCTTGCAGCACTGCATAACTAACATGTGTTTTGCTGACGATCTATTATTGTTCTCCATGGGAGATGAGAAATCTGTTCACCTTATGATGAGTATATTCCAAGATTTCTCAGCAGCCACAAGTTTAAAAGCTAATCCCAACAAGAGCAAGGTCTATTTTGGAGGGACAACTATGCAGGTGCAGCAATATATTCTTGCAGATACCAGGTTTGTGGAAGGGCAGATACCCTTCAAATATCTTGGTGTTCCTCTGTCTAGCCGTAAGCTGTCAGTTAACTAGTGCCAGCCTCTTATTGATAAAATGGTGGGTAAGATTCAACACTGGTCCACTAAGCTACTTAGCTATGCTGGTAGGAAACAGCTAGTGCAGAGTGTGCTCATAACAGTCACAGCGTACTGGATGCAAGTTTTTCCGCTTCCCAAAAAAGTGATTCACCAAGTTGCTGCCATTTGCAGAAACTTTCTCTGGTCGGGTAAAGCCACTGGTAAAAAAGCACTTGTTTCTTGGGTGAATACTTGCTTGCTCAAGAATGCTGGAGGTCTTAACTTCGAGTATTTGGTGGATTGGAATAAAGCAACAGTTCTGAAAATGCTGTGGAATATCCATATGAAAGCTAATAAGCTTTGGATTCGATGGATTAACGAGTATTATTTGAAAGGTAAAACCATCATGGACTGGAAGCCTAATTGTAATAGTTCTTGGATGACTAAAGGGATCATGAAGAATAGAAATATTAGCCTGCATAGTGAATATTGGAGTAAAAGTGTTCAAAAGCAAAAATTCAGCTCGGCAAGGATGTATAAAGATATAAGGGGCAACAACACTCCGGTGCAATGGAGAAAGATATGCCGGACCCCGAGCCTGTTTCACCTTGTAGTTGAGTTTACTTGGTCGTCTTCCCACCAAAGATAGGATTGAAAATATTGGGATTCGAACTGATGGGCTTTGTTGCTTCTGTAATACGACGAAGTCATTAAATCATCTATTTTTTTATTGTAGGTATACTCGCAGTATATGGCAAAGAATACTTCAATGGATTAGTTACAATAGAAGTTGTAGTTCGTGGGACATGTAGAAGATTTGGCTTGAGAGGGAAACGGTAAAAAAAGGCTGGAAACATATTTTGCTTAAGATAGTGGCAGTTGAAACAGTCTATCATGTTTGGCAGATGAGAAATGATTGTGTTTTCAGCAACACCTCCTACCAGCAGGCTGATCTTGTCACCAAAATCCAGCATATGGTTATCGTGCGTTGCAAGGCAAAGGAGAGTCTTAGGGGAAACATTAATATGGATTTACTTGATATCCAATAAAGACTTTTCTATTTGGCTGTTTTTGTTTCTTTTGGTTTGATATGTAGCCTGGATCTTTTGATCGGCATGCAGTCTATTGTCTTTTTGTGGTAATAAAGTATTATTTACTCCAAAAATAGTCTCTAAAATTTACACTGAAATAATCGAAAATAAAATTACAAGAGTTATAATAAATAATCATCAAAAATAAAATTTAATTTAAAATCTCTATACATTTTAATTGATTATATACAGATTATTTTATAATTAAAATTTAATAAATGTTAATTGTAGTGTTTTTATTAAAAAATAATAATTAATGGCACTAAGGGATAATAATTAACTAAGTTTGTCTTATAAGAAAGATTGAAGTGTTTTTAAACAAAAAATAATAATTAAAATATAGAGGCTTCTAGGAATTGAACCCCTTACTCTAATTTTCCAAAGATAAAACTCAGCCGCTGGACTACTAGCAAAGACTTGTTGAAATTTTCGCTAGCAAGGATATACTTTAAAATTTTGGTATTATAAATTTTTAACATCTAAAATTGAGGCCCCCATTTTTTGAGGTCCTAGGCCAGGAGCGGCCCTGAGCACAAGCTCGTGGGGCGGGAGCCCAGTGCCCTGTAATTTTAGGGGCACCAATTTTTTTGTCACCCCTTTATATATTAAAAGAAATTTTTCTAATATAAAAATACTTGCTAGAATTTTATTTTTGAAAAATACTGCCAAACAAAATTATAGGGGCACTACAGAGTTAGAATTAATTAATAAAAGAATGTAATTTTCCATAAATAAAATATAGAGTAGAATAAAATCAATTATTATTATGATGAAAATCCCGTAAAAACAATACTATGATGAAAATCCGTTTCAACTCACAACTGAATCTTGAGTCTGCTGAAGAGTCTTTTCGAAATAACTATTTTTTATATATTGTAGATCAAACAATTGGCTCATTTGATAGAAGATTTTGTTGGAAATAAATGTCACTAGAAATGGGGGTTTGAATAGCGACCTCTTAAAATTTTAGTTTAAGTGTGTTAACGTTGATGTAAAGAAATAAAAGACTGGTAATAAAGAACACACAGAGGTTTATACTGGTTCACCAAAATGGTTAGTCCAGTCCTCACACACAGTGAGATTTTCTTATATCTTACACTTTTATCCTTTAAACGAGGGATAAAAATTTTACACTTTACACAACCTCAAAAGGCTCTTACACACACTTAAGGTATTACTTTAGACCTTTCTTTCACACTTGTTACAACCAAGATTTTGTATCTCTTGAGGATATACAAAAGTATTGAATGGATGATTTGAAGATGATTCACTATTTGGTAGTGATAAGTTTACTTTTCTCTTCTTGTATATATGATAAGCTTTTGGACTTTGATTTAAAATAAGATTAAGCTTGAATGTCAAAGTTGTTTTGTTCTTTACAAGAGGTGCTAGTTATATAGAACTTTAGAAGAATATGGCCGTTTGTACTTGCAAGACAATAAAATATCATTCTTTGCTGGATGTGTACTTTGAGGAGACCAGAGACTAGTCCTTTGAGTAGATGAATAATCTGTCTTAGCTGGCAGTGTACTTTGAGGAGACCAGAGACTAGTCCTTTGAGTAGATGATCATCATCATTTGAATATATGTACGTTGGTTTATTTTGATATGATGGAATCTGCTGTCATTTGTACTGAATGCTTTTGCCAATGTATTGATAAGATCATGTTAAAGCTAAAACAAAATATATAGTATCTAACATCATGAGGACCTGCAAGGACACTTGTTAGAGGAGTTAGGATGATAGTATGTTATCCTCAAAACTCAGAATTGTTTCAACATTCTCCCCCTTTTTGAGGATGACCAACTTACTCTAGATTTTGTTTTAGTTTAAGCTCCCCCTGCGAACATGTTTACTTATTTTGTTTTAGGATCTGATGTTTTTAGATTTTGCTCCCCCTGAATATATGTTGTCTATTTTTGGAGTATGGTTGAGATGAGTATTTGTGACACATTTTTTGCAAATATTTTAAACAGAAAAGAACAGATACTCCTTTAGCTAAAAATAGCATAAATCTTTCTAGCACAATTTAAAACATATATTTTACCATAATCATTCATAAGATGTTATCATACAAGGTCAGTGAAGAGATCCAAACAAATTCATACACTTTCAAAATAAGTGGATCTAAACAAAAGCATACAGCTTCAAAATAAGTAAAGCTAAGACTTATGCTGCTACTAATTTTTTCAGATGTTTGATATGTTTAAGGCATAGCTTAAATCAAAGAAAACATAAACAGACAAAAAATACAACATAATATAGATACTCCCCCTTTGGACAGCCACAAAAAGAAGGGGTTTCACAAACATCTAGCAATTATATTTTATCAGCAAAGTTGTGGGGTGGAGCCTGAAGAAATGGGAATTCAAAGTCCAGAATGTTTGGAGGAGGGATGTGTGGGAACACTTTTGGGAGAAACACCTTGGAGTGCCATTCAAAGAAAGCTTGATTCTGTCTGCCAAGACTAACCACTGCTCGTTGAAGAGCAGACAAGTCATCTTGAGATGAGCTTGAGTTAGTAATGTGATCCTCTTTGAAAGCTTTGAAAGAGTTTGGAGCAGGATCAGCAGAGGTGGTTTTAAACCACGACAGATTTAGGGATCCAAAGGTTTCTTGGTTGGTTTCTTGTGGAGAGTCATAAGAGTCATAGATTGGGGCCTGGCTGAGGAAATCATTGAAGGTATTCTCTAAGAGTGGAATACTTAGTATGGGAGATGAAGCGGGGGCAAATGGATTCTCAGTGAATTCAGAAACATTGTTGTGTACAACAGTAGGAATGGTGGAATATGTGCTTTGAGGGATAGGAGGAATCAGGGAGTACAGAGTTTCAGCATTTGGATAAAAGCTACTTGAGAAAGTCATGCAGTGAGATTGATTGAGAACTTGATGCTGAAAGAGTAAGGCATCAAGATCTTCATCCATAGAAGGAGTTATGTTGGAGGCAATGTTGAGGTCTATTCCAGGTGAGTGTACGGGAGAGTCAACAAAAACTGGAGTTTGGATGATTGGTGAGGCTTGAGAGTCAGATGTTTGGACACAGATATCTTCAGCAACAGTTTTTGGAGGTGAGTTGAACACAATGTCGTCTGAGGGTAGAGATTGATCAGGAGGAGTTGTGAAGGAGGGAATTGGTGAGTTGAATTCTTGTGGGGTATTTGGTTCAGTGGGATGATTGACGGGTGAAACGGGTTCCTTTGTGGGGGGTTCAGTTTTTTCAGTTTGTGGAGAGGGAGCTTTAGAAGCTTCAGCCTTTGTTAGTTTGGACAAGACACTACTAATTTCTGGTTCAGCCTGGTCTTTTGTTGTGAAGGTTTTAACCTTTTTCTTAACATCAGCAGTTTTGACCAAACATTTCCGTTTTTGAAGTACAGGGATTTGAAGTACAGGGAGGTTCATCTTTGAGAGGCGACATCCATGAATTGATCCAGTACTCATGAATGATGTCTCATCATTAGAGGGGACTTGGAAGTGTTTAAACACGAGTGACAAGAACCTTCCATACGGAGCAGTTCTTCCTTTTCTACAAGTATGTTTCATGAAGTTTAGGATTAGGTATCCTAAGTGAAGGGGCTTACGGTTTAGGAGATGGAAGATAACTAGAATGTCATACTTAGATAGTTTTTCTAGGCTTCCTGCTCTAGGGATAACATTATGGATGGACATTTTGTGTAAGATATGAGGGATGGGAGTCAAATTAGAAGACACTAGGGGTTTTGTGGTATCAACCAGAAGTTCATGATAGACACTTTCCATAGTGGTGTCGTACAGACCAACCCATTCTTGTGAAAAGAGATGGATGCCAGAATCAGAAATGTCAAGGATTTGACAGATAAGAGACGGAGTTAGGGTTATGGTTATACCTTTGATTGTGGATTTGAGAGTCAAATCGTTGGTGTCTGGATGGATTGTTGCATATAAACTACGAACTAGTTTAGGGTAGGTTTCAATTTCTAGGGTTAACATCTTTTGCCATCCATGAACGAGAACGAGTTCTTCAATGTTGTATCCACGTGCGGCGAAGCTTTCAAAGTCCATGGGTTTGCCGTAGATTACACTTTTGTTCCTCCATTTTGAGTTGAAGAGGTCGAGAGCACGTTTGGAGGAGAAGATGACATCCTTATGTGATTCCAGTTCAGGATCATCTGGGCAAGTTTCTTCATCTGAGTCATCGGATATATCAATGGTGGATTTCACGGGTTTTGTTTTCTGAAGACGAGAAGACTTCCGGATTCCAGAAGTTTTGGCAGATTTTGCATGCGATTTGGTATTTTCAGGAAGGATGAAGGAGAGTGGTTTTTCGTTGAGGGTGTCTTGGTTGATTTCAGAAGAAGACATGGATGGTTGTGGTTTAGGGTTGATGTCTGGTTTAAGGTTTGTGTTTGAAGAAGACATTTTTGATAAACGCAGAAGTATTGAAGATGATGGTTGTTGGAAAACGAAAAGGATGAAGTTATGAATGAAAATTTGTGGATGATAAAGGGAAGTGGTCGGCGTGGTGGAAGATGAAAGGTACAGGTATTGATGCATGGTTACTATTTGAGTGTTGGAAACAGTGCAAAAAGGGATGGGAGATCGTGAAGTAGGTAGAGGTAGCTTACATGGAGAAGTACAAAAATGGAAAAAAGATTTTACCCATTAAATGCAAGGATATCCCTTTTCTTTCTTTTTTGAAAAATGATTGGACATAAATGTGATGCATATGGGAATAAAATAAAAGAGATATTTTTGCATATGTGTCACCTTTGATAATCAGACAAAATTAAACTTTTCTTTCGTCCCCCCTCCCAAAGAAAACGAGGCTCTAAACAGAAAATAATATATAATATTTTTGATCCCTTTTTATTTTGAGGATTTAATAGGACAAGCAATAATTTTTAACTTTTGTTTTAAGAAATTGAATCTATCTTCTATTAATGGCTTGGTAAATATATCAGCTAGTTGATTTTGAGTTTGTACAAAGATTAACTCAACTTCTTCCTTTTGAACATGGTCTCTGATAAAATGATGTTTTATTTCAATGTGTTTAGACCTGGAATGTTGTATAGGATTTTTTGATAAATTTATAGCACTAGTATTATCACAATAAATTGGTACCTTGGAGTAGTTTAGAGAGTAGTCTTCTAATTGATTTTTTATCCAAATGATCTGTGAGCAACAGTTAGCTGCTGACACATATTCAGCTTCAGTTGTGGAGAGTGCAATAGTACTTTGTTTTTTACATGACCAAGTTGTAAGAGCATCTCCTAGGATTTGACATGCACCACTAGTACTTTTTCTTTCCACTTTGTCTCCAGCATTGTCAGCATCACAATAAGCTTTTAAGTCAAATTCTGAATTTCTTTTGTACCAAAGACCAATGTTAGTTGTACCTATAAGATATCTGAGAATACGCTTTACAGCAGTAAGATGAGATTCTTTGGGATCTGTTTGGAATCTAGCACAAAGTCCAACTGAGAATACAATGTCAGGACGACTTGCAGTTAAATAAAGTAAAGATCCAATCATACCACAATATTTTTTTCAGAAGTATTTATTCCTTTTTCATCTTTGTCTAGACTGGAGGAAGGATGCATAGGTGTAGACATAATTTTTGCATTTGTCATACCATATTTTTTTAAAATATCTTTGATGTATTTTTCTTGAAAGATAAAGATACCTTCTTCTGATTGTTTTATTTGGAGTCCTAGAAAATATCTTAACTCACCCATCATGCTCATTTCAAATTCACTTTTCATGAGGTTTGAGAAATCATCACACATTTTTTCATTTGTTGATCCAAAAATGAAGTCATCCACATAAATTTGAACAATTAAAAGATCTTTCTTACATGATTTTTTAAATAGGGTAGTGTCAATTTTTCCTCTAGAAAAATCATTTTCAAGTAAGGAAAGACTAAGTCTTTCGTACCAAGCTCTAGGGGCTTGTTTTAGACCATAGAGAGCTTTTGTTAATTTAGAAACATGATTTGGAAATTTTGAATCCTCAAATCCAGGTGGTTGTTTAACAAAAACTTCTTCGTTTAAAAAACCATTTAAGAATGCACTTTTAACATCCATTTGAAAGAGTTTTATACCTCTGTGTGCTGCATATGCAAGAAGGATACGTATAGCCTCAAGTCTAGCTACTGGAGCATAAGTTTCGTCATAATCAATTCCTTCTTGTTGATTATACCCTTGAGCAACTAGTCTAGCTTTATTTCTTATAATGTTTCCATCTTCATCTAGCTTATTTCTGAAAATCCATCTGGTTCCAATAATAGTTTTATCAATAGGATTTGGAACGAGATTCCATACCTGATTCTTTTCAAATTGTGCAAGTTCTTCAGTCATGGCTTGGATCCATGAATCATCTTGTATTGCATCGTTTATATGCTTGGGTTCAATTTGAGATATGATTTCTAGGTTGTTGTTTTTGTCTTTGAAGAATTGTCTTGTACGTACTTGGTCAGAGGTTTCACCAATAATTACATCATGAGGATGATGTGGTACGGTTTTCCATCCT
The DNA here is from genome assembly GCF_029867415.1 of Vicia villosa. Taxonomy (NCBI): domain Eukaryota; kingdom Viridiplantae; phylum Streptophyta; class Magnoliopsida; order Fabales; family Fabaceae; genus Vicia; species Vicia villosa. The sequence continues at coordinate 176,954,183 of NC_081181.1, forward strand.
TTTGGAGGAGTTGGAAGGGATTCTTCCATAGCGTCTACATGGATTTCTTTGTTGAGGATTTCCATCTGTTCATCTAATTCATCATCAAGACTTTCAATGGTGGAAGGTTCATTAGTTTCATTAAATATAACTTACATGCTTTCTTCTACACATTGATTTTTGAGATTGTAAATTCTATAACCTTTTGAAGTTTGAGAGTATCCAACAAATATTCCTTTGTCAGATTTAGAGTCAAATTTCCCTAGATTATCTTTGTTATTTAAGATATAACAATAACATCCAAAAACATGAAAGTAAGAAATGTTTGGAGTTCTATTTTTCCATAACTCATAGGGAGTTTTGTTTAACATTTTTCTAATGGTAACTCTGTTTATAATGTAACAGGATGTATTAACTGCTTAAGCCCAAAAATATTTTTTTTACATTTGATTCATTTATCATAGTTCTAGCCATTTCTTGAAGACTTCTAGTTTTCCTTTCAACAACACCATTTTGTTGAGGAGTCCTAGGACATGAAAAATTGTGAGAAATTCCATTTTCTTCAAACAATTGTTTAAAAGAGGAATTTTCAAATTCTCCTCCGTGATCACTTCTTACAAATATAATTTTAGAACTTTTTTCATTTTGAACTTTTGTGCAGAAATTTTTGAAAGCCTCAAAAGAGTCATCTTTGTGTTTGAGGAATAGAACCCAAGTGAATCTAGAGTAATCATCTACAATTACAAACCCGTATCTTTTTCCACTAAGACTTGAAGTTTTGACAGGACCAAACAAATCCACATGAATGAGTTCTAAAGGTTTATTTGAAGACACAATATTTTTTGATTTGAAGCTACTTTTTGCATGTTTTCCTTTGATGCAAGCTTCACACACAGCGTCTTTATTAAATTTTATTTTGGGAATGCCTCTTACTAGTTCAAACTTTATCAGGTTTGAGATAGTCCTCATGTTGGTGTGGCCACAACGTTTGTGCCAAATCCATTTTTCATTTTCATGAGATACAAAGCATGTTTCAGATGAAATTTCATCTAAGAAAAGAGTGTATAGATTCTTGTGTCTGGTTCCACAAAAGAGAGTTTCATTTGTGATAGTATTTTTTATGATGCAAGTTTTTTGTTTAAATATAACTTCATAACCATTATCACACAGCTGACTTATACTTTACAGATTATGTTTTAATCCATCTACAAATTGAACATCTTTGATTACAGCGGAACCATTCTTACCAATGGTTCCTATACCTTTTATTTTGGCCTTTTCATTGTTGCCAAAAGTGACTGATCCTCCATCCCTATCTTCTAGAGATATGAAGCAGTCTTTATCTCCAGTCATGTGACAAGAGCAACCGCTGTCCAGGTACCAAACCGTTTTCTTTATTGAGAGAAGACAATCCTGCAAAAGAGGTTAGCATTTTCTTAGGTACCCATATTTGAGTGGGTCCTTTAGGGTTAGGTTTATCTTTAGAAAATTCAATTTTTATGAGTTTGGAAGCTGGTACAAATTTTATGGGTTTGGAGAGAGATTTCTCTTTCCAAGAAGAAAATATATTGTTTTGTTTTTTAACATGGTTTTGTTTAAAAGGTTTTTTAAAAAAACATTTTGACTCCTCGTGATTTGTTTTTTTACAGTAGCAGCATTTTTTTGCTTGTACTAAAGTGATGATACCTGAGTTTGTATTTTTAATATGAGGTGTAAAAAAAGTTTCATACATTTTTTTATTTTTTGAGGATTTGAACCCTATTCCTGCTTTATCAAAAATACCTGATTGTGATCCCATTATGTTTTGAAATGTTTCAGTAGACCTAACAAATTTTGTGATATCCTGAGTTAGATTTTCTATCTTGTTTTCTAAAGTTTCTATTTTTGGAAGATTTAAATTTTCAATTAGTGTTTTTTGTTTAGAGGAGAGAGAAGAATGAGCATTGTATAAATTAGTTATTGTGACAAATTGTTTATCAATGGTTTTCTTTAACTCTTCCTTTTCTTTGATTAAGTTTGAAATTTGTTCTTTCTGGTAAAAACATTTTTGAGTTAAGAGGTTTGAATCCTCTAGAAGATTGTCAAACATAATATTCATTTCATGACAAGTAGCACAAGATATAAGAGGACTTACTTCAGATTCAGAGGTAGTCATAAGGCATAGATTTGCTTCTTCTTCGTCAGTGTCTGAGTTTGAGTTTTCAGATCCATCCCATGAAGCCATCATTGACTTCTTTTTGAAAGGTGTTCCTTTGATGAACCTTCTTTGTTGAGGACATTCAGTTTTGAAGTGTCCAACTTTGTTACAACCATAACATGTGATTTTGCTTTTATCTATCTCAGCCTTAGGAGGATCTCTTCGAAATGGTCGTTTGTTTTGTCCTCTTCGAAATACCATTTGCTGAATGCGTTTAGATATGAGTGCTAAATCATCCTCATCTTCAGAGGGTGATTCATTTGACTCCTCAAATTTTTGTTGAGGTTCTTTTAAGTTTTGAACAACCTTGAGAGCAATTGATTTTCCTTTCTTAGGTGGTTTATCTTCTAGAATGATACATTCATGTGCACGAAGAGAACCAACAAGTTCCTCAACTGGTAGACTTGTTAGATCTTTAGCTTGAGTAATAGCAGTGACCATTGGTCTCCATACTTTAGGAAGACATCTAAGTAGTTTTCTTATCCTCTCGTGAGGAGAGTAAGTTTTTCCAAGAGATCTTAGTTCATTAATAATAATTGTAAATCTGGAGAACATTTCGTCTATGGTTTCATCTTCTTTCATTTCAAATGTTTCAAATTTTCTTACTCCCATATCTATTCTTTCTTATTTAACATGACTTGTTCCTTCATGATGGATTTCAAGTTTGTCCCAGATTTCTTTGGCAGTGTTACATTCTTCAATTCTATCGTATTCTTCTCTGCTAAGAGCACATGATAAAATAAATTGAGCTTTTGAGTTTAAGAGTACCTGATTTTTTTCTTCAGGAGTCCACAACGCTTGAGGTTTTGGGGCAGCAGGAGCAGCGTCAGTGGCAACAGTCACTGGAGTGAAGTTTCCTGTTTGAATGATAGACCACATATTTATATCTTGAGATAAGAGAAAGAGTCTCATTTTACCTTTCCAATAGTAGTAGTCAATTCCATTGAAGAGTGGAGGTCTGTGGGACGATCCTCTTTCAGCAATGAATTTTGTTTGTTCAGTCATTCTTTAGGTCGTTGTGATCGTTTTACTCTAACACGGTTAAGTGTAGTTTTTCAGAGCCCGAGATCTGATACCAATTGTTGGAAATAAATGTCACTAGAAAGGGGGGGTTTGAATAGTGACCTCTTAAAATTTTAGTTTAAGTGTGTTAACGTTGATGTAAAGAAATAAAAGACTGGTAATAAAGAACACATAGAGGTTTATACTGGTTCACCAAAAGGGTTAGTCCAGTCCTCACACACAGTGAGATTTTCTTATATCTTACACTTTTATCCTTTAAACGAGGGATAAAAATGTTACACTTTACACAACCTCAAAAGGCTCTTACACACACTTAAGGTATTACTTTAGACCTTTCTTTCACACTTGTTACAACCAAGATTTTGTATCTCTTGAGGATATACAAAAGTATTGAATGGATGATTTGAAGATGATTCACTATTTGGCAGTGATAAGTTTACTTTTCTCTTCTTGTATATATGATAAGCTTTTGGACTTTGATTTAAAATAAGATTAAGCTTGAATGTCAAAGTTGTTTTGTTCTTTGCAAGAGGTGCTAGTTATATAGAACTTTAGAAGAATATGGCCGTTTGTACTTGCAAGACAATAAAATATCATTCTTTGTTGGATGTGTACTTTGAGGAGACCAGAGACTAGTCCTTTGAGTAGATGAATAATCTGTCTTAGCTGGCAGTGTACTTTGAGGAGATCAGAGACTAGTCCTTTGAGTAGATGATCATTATCATTTGAATATATGTACGTTGGTTTATTTTGATATGATGGAATCTGCTGTCATTTGTACTGAATGCTTTTGCCAATGTATTGATAAGATCATGTTAAAGCTAAAACAAAATATATAGTATCTAACATCACGAGGACCTGCAAGGACACTTATTAGAGGAGTTAGGATGATAGTATGTTATCCTCAAAACTCAGAATTGTTTCAACAGATTTGAGCAGTATAACACATATGAATATATTTTTGAATTCTTGTTTAGTATTGAAAGGTTTATATCATTATCTGATAGAGACTTGAAAGCATGTTGTAAACATCTTGAAATTTGTTTAAAACATGACGATTCTCTTGATCTTGATAGTGGAATTTTGTTTGAAGAATTTAAAGTCATTAGAAAAGTTTTAACAATTGAATCAAAATCAAGTTATATGATATTGGGTTCTTTAAATACTTTTAATTATTTTCCTAATGCACGCATAGAATAATATTGACTATTCCTATCAGTGTTGCATCTGCTGAAAGAAGTTTTTCTGAATTAAAATTATTAAAATCTTATTTGAGATCTACTATGTCAAGATATTGATTAAATAGTCTTGCGTTGATTTCAATTGAAAATAATTTTTTGAAGAACCTTGAGTATGGGCAAATTATTAATGATTTTGCAATAAAAAAAATACTTAGAGGACGATATTTAAATAATTTTAAAGGTTTGGTAAAAAAATTTATAGAAAAAAGATCGGATCAAGAAGAAGAAGAAGAAGAATAAGTCTCTTTATACTGATTTATATTTTGATGCAGTATAAACATTGATTCAAAGATCCATACTTGTATTCTTTTTGCACAATGTCAAATGAAAATGTGTTTTTATCAAATTATTTCTTTTATCCTTATGTATTTATTGTTAAAAAGAATTTTTGGAACACCACTCTTTTGATTCGTCCAAGAAACCCAAATTCAAAAGATCAGCCATGCCCTAGACTATGGGCCTGTTTGCCCGGATCCAGGGTCGACCCTGCACATATTCAAATTCCCGTCTCTAAATGTTTTGCATCTAACAACTAAGTAGAATTATCAAAAATATTTTAAACTAGTTTTAATAATAGTAATTACGCCAAAAACAAACAAGCTTGTTTTTATTAGCTCTCAATGAAGTCAATAACTTTACTATAAAGATTTTATAAATAAAGTAGACATTTGTCGTAACACACAATTTTATTTTATAATTAATAAGATTCTCTCATGTGGAGATATCATAAATTTATGCACATAACACATTTTAGACAGATGATCCTTGAGATCGGACAATCTTACATTTAAACTTAAAAATTTGGATTTAAAGAAATAAAATAAAAACTGACATATATTGTATTGTTGAATTTGAATTCAACAAATTATGTAGTTTAGTAGTAGAGAGTCAATTCATTCACAAACTCAATAATATTCTTATCAGAACTTCCACCTTCATCAACAGAATTCTTAGCTAAACTCTTCCATTTGATAGCATTTTTCTTCATTTCTTTCCCCTTTTCAGTCTCCATTATGTTCTTTATACAATTCTTAATTGTTTCTCTTTTAACTACCTCTTTCTCATCTTTAACAGCTCTAATTCCAATTTTCCACACATCAACAATAAGCTTAGCATTTGTGATTTGATCAGTCCAAAGTGGCATTGCAATGACAGGAACACCAACACTCAAAGCTTCCAATGTTGAATTCCAACCACAATGTGACACAAAACAACCAACAGCTTCATGTGTTAACACTTGTAGTTGTGGACACCAATTCACTATTAAGCCTTTTTCTAATGATGATTCTACAAATTCCTTTGAAAGTTTGTTCTTTTCTGAATCTCGAATAATCCATATGAAATACATTCCAGAATCTCTTAATCCATAAGCTATTTCATTTGTTTGTTCTTCACTAAGACCTGCTAAGCTTCCAAAAGAGACATACACAACTGAATTTTTAGGTTTGTTATCTAACCATTTGATGCAAGCTTCTGAATTTGGACCAAAAATGCTTATTCCATAATCTTTGTCATTTTGAAGTCTTTTGTCTAAGAACATAGATGGAACACATGGTCCTATTGTCTTCAATCGCCATTTCTTTGCTAGCCAATCCACAACCTAAATTGAATTTTCATATAAAATATCAATCATCAATATCAAAATGACTTATAATCAAGGCTTAAAACTTATTGCCACTATAATTTGAGTAGGTCCGTCTCAAATAATAACTTAAAATCTCGTGTTAATCTCAAAATTGAATATTGTGTTCAAAATATAATGTTTTTTTACATGAGAATAGGAGATTCGAACCCAAACTACCATATATAATAACAGACAAAAATACTAAATATGAGAGTTGAAATCAAGTGTTCGCAAACATTCAGTACCAATATTTTAAATATATCCAACAAAATTATGTAGTTCGGAAAATTTTGAGGCAATTTACTAAAAATTTAGTTGAACTTTAACATGGCCGGCCCTGAATCTAGACATGATATTGTAGTTTTAATGTCAATTTGTGATTATATATATATATATATATATATATATATATATATATATATATATATATATATATATATATATATATATATATATATATATATATATATATATATATATATATATATATATATATATATATATATATATATATATATATATATATATATGATCGAATAGATGACATTTATCTATAATTAAAATAAAAACTCAATATATATAAGTAAATTCACTTACCTGTGGCTCAAGTTCATAAAATGTGTTGACAAGAACCCAATCAGCTTGATCACTCTTTGAAAACTGATTTGTAAGAATATCAAAGTAGCCTGGATAGGTTCCATATTTATACAAAAAAGATGGCAAATCGGAAGCTTCAAGCTTAGGCAATCCAGGTAACACAATTTCTGTCTCCAACAAAGGTAAATCCAACCACCCCTTAAAAGCATGAAAATTGATAGTATTAACCGAACAAGCCTGAGTTAAAAAAACAGCAACAGGGATTCCAAAACTCTTGGAAACATCAAAAGTCCAATGTAAGAAAGCATCATAGACAACACAATCTACAGGTTTGTTTGAACTTTGAAGTTTATCAAGAAGTTGAGAAAGTGTTTGTGCTCCAACTTTCCAGAACGTATCTTTGTATACTTCCATGCTTTCTGCTGAAGAAAGACCACCATTGTCATAACCATCGGAGATGCTTTCAATCTCAATGGAGTTAAGATCTATGTTGTTGTTGATTTTGTTCCAAATGGAAATTGTGTTTACTAGTGTTACTTTTACTCCTTCTTGAATCAAACGTTTGGAGAATTGAAGCATAGGATTTATGTGCCCTTGTAATGGATATGGTAACACCAAAATGTGTGGTGCTTTATTTTTTCCTTGCTTATCCATTGATTATAAGATGTAACGAAACAATATTTGTGGTGTTGAGAATAAGGAAGGTAATATATATATATATATATATATATATATATATATATATATATATATATATATATATATATATATATATATATATATATATATATATATAGGTAAATTTGAACCATTAACAGTTCTTATTATAGGCAAAGTTCTCATTTGATACGTCCTATATAAATATATATTTTAAATATAAAATTGTTTTTAGAAAAAAAATGTTTAATATTTTATATCAACAATTTTGTTATTTTGTTGACATTTTTTGATTTTATATCAACAATTCAGTTATTTTGTTAATTAAGGTAATTTATTTCAAATATTTTTCGTTTTCTTAAATTGTGCATTTTCTTTTATCTTCTGATTAAAATTAGTGCATTTTATTTAATGAGAGATATATGTTTTTATTTAGTTTTAGTTAAAAACAAATATATTAGCAATTAAAAAGAAGAATATTTACATTTTTTAAAATCGTTAATTTATAAATATTAAAAACTTACTTATATTAATATATAAAAAATCTTTTAAAATATAAATAAATGTGACAAAATTTAAATATTAATAATTGTCTGTGTAGTCTAATGGTGAAACGTTTGGAACTTGAGAGTTTGTTCCTTTCAAGGTCTTAAGTTTAAATATTTATAGATATAAATTGCTTATTAAAAAAAATTTATAATTTAGATCGAATATTTATAATTTAAAAAATAAAAAATAATATAATTATTTTTAACCATACAATCAAAATTTGAACATTTTATAAAATGTTCACTGCATGGATGCTGAAAAAAAAAATTTTTTTATAACAATTTATGTGATTAAGTGAAAAGGAGATATTTTTATCATTGCTTTGTATTCTTGGTATTTGTCAATTTTTTGTCCGTGCTAGAAAACAAAAAATAAAAATAAAAGCATGTCCTTCTCTTGGTGATTGAGCAAACTTAACTTCTACACTCTTAACAAAATAAACTAGAATGATAATAGTACACGAGAGATGATGCCTATGCATTATTCATTTACTACTTAGGGATCATAATTAATTACATCAATTTCTGAAAGGAGTATATCCACATAGCACCGCCACTTTTGAAAAAATATGTGTCCATGTTGAAATCGGATACTTGAATTGTTATTTGTGATTATATTTAATTTATTTATCTAAATTATTATGGGTGTTAAATGTCAGTGTTGTTTTCGAGATGTTTGTACTTCATAGATGTGGATACCTTTATAGGCCAAAAGAAAATTTTCTCACACTAGAAGCAAAATGTCTTTGCAATAATAGCAAAATCGTGTTAATGAAGCAAATAGGCCAAAATCGAAAGATTTTTTTTGTAATAACCAAGTTCTAAAAAGAATACAAAACAATCTAATATTTTTAAAAAATTACCCATCTAACTATGTTTGGAGTTTCCACGTAGGCGTCATGTGTCATGGCAGCTCCTATATTTTTTTGTTAGTTACCTGCGGATTTTATGTTACCTTACCTACGGAAATATTTAATGTTTAGTCTGCAGGTAAATCCGCATGCAAATTCGCAGGTAAATCGGCAGGTAACACCAAATCTACTTGATAACTTAAATTTTTTTTCAAAAATATAGAAGACAAACATTCCCAAACATGGTAAGATGGATATTTTTTTAAAATATTAATTTGTTTTGTATTTTTTTTTATTATAAAAAAATCTTCCCGAAATCAAGTTGTTTTTTAAAGGAAATGTTATTTAATGTTTTGAAATATTTAGAAATAGTTATCATATCATATCTTTTTACCATTTTATTCCATGGAACAAATATTCATCATTATTGAATAAAAACAAACCTTTTTCAATTGATGATGGTAAATGTACATCGGATAACTCAACTAAGGAAAAAAATTTAATAACCAAGTTTTAAAAAAAATATACATAACTAACCTAAAATTACCCCAATAATCATGTTTGAGGATGTTTTACACCTAGGCGCCATTCCAAATGGCGCCTCATATTTTTTTAATTTTTTTTCCAATTACCTACAGATTTACCTTCAGATTTGTTGTTACCTGCGGATTTACCTGCAGAATATTTTAATGTTTAGTCTGCATGTAAATCCGCAGGTAAATCTGCAAGTAATAGAAAATCCGTAGATAACTGGAAAAATTTTGAAAAAAATAGGAGGCGCCATTTGGAATGGTGCCTAGGTGTAAAACACCCCCAAACATGATTATTAAGGTAATTTTCTTGAAATATAGGTTAGTTATGTATATTTTTTAAAAAACTTGGTTATTAAAAAAGAATTTCCACACAACTAGTATTACTTCTTTATATTTGATGTTCTTGTATAATTATCAATTAAATTATTTTAACGGAATGATATCATTTATTTATATTTACGTATTAAGATAAATAATTTATTGATATTTATAAATTAATAATTTTTAAAAAATTATATTTCTCTGTTTATCTTTTATAATTTTAATATTTTATTATATTTATTAATTTTGTACATCATTTATTTCTAACGATCTTTTACTTCGTTCAATTAATCCACCAAGGTGAAATCTATTTTATTATGCGCTTTTCTTTCATTTTAATTTTTATGTCATTTTTATCGGTCAATATTACCAACTGTGGAAAGATTCCTCAAAGATACGCTTCGAATTCCAACACCAGCAATTTTGAGTTTTATTTATTATAAAAATGGTGCATTCAATTTTTTTTATTTTTAAATTAAAATTAAATTACTTTTCAATTATCTTTAACAAATGTGGGGAAATGTCTATCAATGAAACACCTAGAATCTCAATACTAGTTATTTTATTTATTATTAATTTTTAAGTTATGTTTCACTCTGATAGTCTTAGCAATTGTGAAAACAAATGGCTTATATTTAAAAAACAAATAAACGAGAAAATTTGAAAAAGAAGCACAGTGTGTTGTTTCCTTTCCAAATTTTTGTATCATTCACCAATTTTATTTTATGTTTACAATATCTTCTCAATTTTGTACTATCTTGAAAATTTGGATTTTGAAGATTAATGCCAAGGTTTAAACATATCTTTTGCTTGATAAAGTGAAACTTGAAATTAATGTTCAAATTAAAATTTTTAAGATATTGTTTTAGCATCTTCAAAGCCAAATATTCAAAGTCACTAATATAACAACAACAACATCAACAACACAACAAAAAATAATGTTTTCGAGTTTGACATATAGAAGAAATTATGTTTTTGAGTTTAGTATAAGTGAGAAATAGAGTTTCGTTAATGAAAGATGAAGCTTAGAGACGAAATGAGTTAGGTTTATGGTAGGTGAGTGAACGTAGAGCTTTTATAGATAAAATTGGCTAACTTTTCTCCCACGGTTGGTGAAATGGACTAAGGTGAAAAGTTGTTCCATTCTATTTTTTATTTTAAATTAAAACAAATTAAATTTCCCAATATACCAATATGATAATTCCAAACAAATAGTTCAACAAAAAACAAGCATAAAGGAAAACTAATGAAGTGGTCTTTTACACCATCTTACATAAGGCACTGCAAACGACTACTCCTTAGGTGCTTGAATGTGTGATCAAGGAGTTAGATCAGAATTGATCTTAAAATGTGTGATTGTGTTCAGTTGGTGTGTGCAGTAGTAGCTCTCCACTATAAGAATGTGAAGTCCTCTCCATTTGATTCCATTTGGTGCTCAAGTGACTATCTTCAGCAGGAGCAATGTTTATCCATGACAGAGGGAGTTAAGGACATGTCTATGAATTATCGTTGCAATGATGCAGACCTTATGAAACTTGCGTACTGTTCAAGCTTGTAGAGGTGATGTGCTTCTTGTAAGGTTAGAATGTCAGACAACATGTTGTGACATGGGACTACTAGATGTAGTTATCTATGCTCTTAACATGGCATGTATGGTTCTAGCCATGAGAAGTTGATTGGTTGAATCATGTATACACATGCTTGTGAATATATTTCAAAACATGTGAATGATTTTATAAACCATCATTTACTAATGACTGAAGAAGTCTTAAGCATACAAGAGAAGGTAGACAATGTCTGACAGGATGTCAGGACATTGTCAGGACTTAGCGCTTTCAAGACCAACAAGGGAAGTGTGATGAAACGATGTAATCAATAACACATCAGGAGGATGTGTAAAACTTGTCTATGCATGTGAATTCATTGGAACTATCATTTTAGGAGAATCCGTCTATAGTCAATAAAACCATTCAAAAATGACTTAGACTGTGCACATTTATTTGTGGTGTTGTTATCTTCCTCAAATAACGCTCTCATTGACCTAGACCATTGTCACAACCAAGAATCATTATTTCCTAAGTAACTGCTCAGTTGTAAAGAGTCATTCCTTCATTTCTCTCATTTTGTGTTGGTTGTTTTCTAAATAGTCTCATGGCTTTTGTCCGGGTATGGGTGAGTATTGTCTGGGTATGTCTTGGTTGTTATCTGATGTGTTAAGTTTGAAGTACGTTATTATTACAACTCAGATTCTAGGTTTACAGAGATGTCGGATAGAATGTCCCCTCCTGAGTCTTGTTTGAGTTATGTCTTGTAATCTGAGTTATGATTACAGTTGTGTCATGTGTTATGAGTTGCCCATGTTGGTGTTTGGTTTCTGCTTTATGAGTTATCCAACAATGGCGAGAAATGGTTCCTAGGTTAAGGGGGTGTTTGTTATTTTCTTCCTTATGTACACCAAAATGACTTCAGGACTTTCTACTCCTTTCCTGAGGTTAAGGTATTGTGGTGCTGAGTTTGATGTGCTGAAATGGAGATGTTTGGACTGGTGTGAAGAAATGTCTAATATTATGTCCTGACATCAATTATATTGAGAGGAAATTCTATATGTTGTTGTGTTTAATAGCTTATGAAGTTGAGAGATATATTTGAGGAGTGCATGAGCACTACTGGACTTCTGATTTTTGCTTTAAATAGAAGACAACAAACTTAGTTTTGTGTAGAACTTACGATGTATTTTGTTAGGGTTTGTGTGGTCAATTGTGAGCCTCTATAATATTATCCTTGATAGAAGAGTAAAATTGTTTTTACTGTGTTGTAAGTTCTGTCATTCATTCATAAGCTTTTAAGTATTGAATGATTGTATGTCACTCAGGTATTGTTTGATACATTGAGCTGAGTGTGTGTTACTTGTTTTTGTCAAGTTATTTGTCTTGATCCAAGATTTTAAGCAAGATCAAGTATAGTTCTTGATTGAGGGGTGTCTTAATCAAGTAGTGCTTTATAATTAAAGACTTAGGTGAAAGGCTGTCAATATCAATAACTAGGATTGATACTGTGAGACATCACTGCAGTGATTGGGAATGAAAGGGGTTTCTCATATCTAGGAGGTTCTTAGGTAGAAGTTGCACTGAGTAGGGATTAAGTGAGAGGTTGTAAGTCGGAGGTTGTTTAGCTTCGGATTAATACTGCTAATAGTAGATTTCCTTCCTAACTTGGTAGCCCCTAGAGCATGTGTTGTGGTACACCGAACTGGGTTAGCAATTATGTGTGTTCAGTTATTTTTTAGTATTATTTTAATTATGTTTACCTTGTCATTGTGTGTTGTTCAGATAGCAGTGTCTCGACATCTCTTAGGACATCTTAGATTTGCATGCCAGAACTTCACAAATCAAACATATAACCTAGACCTAATTTTGAAACTATAAGAGGCTAAGCCTAATGCAGAAAATGGGAGGAATTCTTTGGGAAAAAAGAACCCTAAGGAATTCGAGCAGTTTCAGCTTCCATACCCTTCACTAAAAGCTCCAAACTTTGGTACTTAGGGTTTTCACATTGAAACCGTAAGTCATCAAAGTCGGGCTTCCACACTGTTCCCAATAGTACCTCGCATCAGAGAAGAAAAGTAAGACACAGAGGAGGGAAAAGACTAAAAACCATAAATAAAAGGAATAAAACTTATCGTCACAAGCAGTCGCCGGGGAATTCCTCCCTGAAGGTTGGTTCTCCAGTTTTGTTCCTCTTCGCTTGCCTTGATTTGCTTGTACATGCTTGTATGTTTTTGTGTGATTTACGGTTGATTACGGTTAAGAATCAAGGTCTAGGGTTTCACCGATTAGGTTTAGAGTTGTTTGTTTGAAGTCTGAAGTTTGCATTCGGTTTCAGAGATGACGATTTATGCATTTGTGGTTTAAATTTTTTTCTAAATTCAACTTAATTAAAATATTTAAATATTTTAAATAATTCAACTCTAATTTATTTTATTTTTCTGAATTCAACTCATCTGTTAGATGCAAGACATTCAGCTACGCAAATTTAAACTTACAACATATCATTTGCTCACTTTTAATGAATCAAAATTATGACTATTATGTTACTAGACACAAAAGAATTGTTTACATAAATATACTATATATTTATAATATTTTAATTCTTTTAAAATTGAACGATATACATTATTTATATTATGATGAATATTTATTAATATTTTTATTTGAATTTGATTTTAGTATTTTAAAATTGAAATTGATTTTAATTTTTATATTTGTAAAACTCAAAAAAAAATCTAACATTTAAATTTTGAAATTTTTAGAAACATAGAACAGAGAACTACTATAACTAAAAAGTCTAAATTTAAATAAAGTGATAATTTTGTTGTGATGAAAATCAAGTACGATCAATGGCATCTTAAACTGTTTGTTTTCCTCCTATTTCTCAATGTAATTTGTTTATTAAGAAAGTAAAAGTTAAGTTAGCTCAATCATGATATGAAGAACTTGCTTTTATTGTCTTTTACTCATACAGAAATGGACAAGTAAAATAAACCCGTGAGTTGGTACTATGAAGGAGACTTTCATGGATTTTCAATGAACGAAGAGGCAAGTACAAGAAGAAATTTATTTTTATATTAATCTTCTAACTTTTTGAGTCGCAAAATAGTTTATTTAAATTTTATAAACAATCCGTTTTAATATTTTGCTTTTGTGAAATGATATGGTCTAAGATTCAATATTAAACTTAAGTATTATCAAACATATAGATTTTTAATATAAAAAACTATATCCGAAACATATTAAATATAAATATTTATAGTAAGCAAATAAGCAATAAGATTTGAAATTAATCCGTGACACTAAAATTAATGTGTCACACTATAAGAATTTAACCACCTCGATAACACAATTCAAATTAGTTTATCGGACTTTGATCATCTCATTCACTTTTTCTCTTTGTTTCTCTCTATCTCTCTTAATCTCACTTTTTCTTTAAAAAAAATTATAATAAAGAGAATGAGTGAGATTAAGAGAGAGCTAGAGAGAAAGGAGAGAGATAAAGAGAAAAAAAGATGAGATGATCCAAAGTCTAATTTATCAATCATATTGTTCTGGGCTGGGCCAAGATTTGGCCCAACCTACTGTCAGCCCATTAGGCTTAAAGGCCCAAACCAACCTAAGCTACTGGCGGACGATGCTCGTCTAGGCATTGCCCGGCGTCACTCTCCGTCTTCTAGCTGGCGCTCGGCACAGTGCTCTCCACGAGCAGGATCCAACGGCCGAGGACCCTGCTCCGTGCAGTGGTCTCCCCGCGAGCATCTAACTGCCGAGGACCCTGCTCCGCGCAGTGGTCCTTCACACCCAATCCTCCGAATACTACGGAGTCCACGTGGCCCCTATAAGACCGCGTCTCCCTTGGATTCCGGAGCGGTTAACCAGGACAGAGGGCATCACGCACCTCCGATATTTCCGCCTAGGAAACCTGGCAGTCTCCTAGTTGGGCTTGGAAATCCAGTCCACTAGCGTGATCATGGCCCAGCGCTGGGGGCTATAAATACCCTCTCTCAGTAGAGGGTCAGGTATTCAATTCTTACTCACTCTTAGCTAGTACTTGCGCTCCTTTGCTCGTCAACTTACTTTGGCATTGGAGTACCTTGCAGGTACACCCCCCCTTCTCCTTCCTAGAAGATCCAGTCCGAGCAGCCTACGACGATTCTTCTGATCAGGTACGATCAGTGGCGCCGTCTGTGGGAAACTTGCTTCCCCATCTTTAACGAACAAAGATCAAAGCTAATCATCTCCAATCGTCATGGCTGACAACAACAACAACATCCCAAACGCCGACCCTTTCCTCCTTCAAGAGCTGATCGAGGAATCCTCCCGCGAGCTAGCTAATCATCGTCGGGGGGATCGTCGGCGACAAAGGTCCGGGCATGAAACCCAGGACACTCAGC
Source organism: Vicia villosa (assembly GCF_029867415.1). Taxonomy (NCBI): domain Eukaryota; kingdom Viridiplantae; phylum Streptophyta; class Magnoliopsida; order Fabales; family Fabaceae; genus Vicia; species Vicia villosa. The sequence continues at coordinate 176,969,698 of NC_081181.1, forward strand.
CGTTGCAGGTCCTGCAACAGGTCCAGAATGTCGACCATGTTCCCCCCGAAGGGCACGTTCAGAACGGCGAGCAGATCCGAACGACCAACGGGCCGGAACATGCCCAGAATGTGAATGAGACCGACCTCCGAGATGGGCAACATGCTTCCTCATTCACCCACACCTCTGAGAGACGGAGAGCCCGTCACGGGGAGGAAGAGGAACCACTCAACATTCCCGAGGACGCTGACCCCATCACCGTCCGCTTGCTCAAAGAAATACAATTGACGAATAGCCTCCTCAGAATCCAGGACGACCGAATTCACGAACTGGAAAGACAGCGACGACGTCGCCCCTCTCCGCGGAGGCGCCACAGGTCTCGCTCCTATTCCTCCTCGCGCTCACCGCCGAGAAGATACCGTCGGCGTTCTCCATCCTCTTCAAGGTCTCCCCCGAGAAGACATCGCCGCCGGAGGACCCGTTCCCGTTCTCCACCCAGAAAGAACAGGAGGAACCAGAAACCTGAAGCCGCTGAACAAAGAAGCCCCTCCCCCGAACAGGGCCGTCGAGGCCCCTCCAAGGCTGCGTTGGGTGACAACCAAGAGGATTCCCGACGAAACAGGCACTACCGTTCACCAGGACCGAGCGACGAGGAGGACTTCCGCAGCCCCTTGTCCGCCAATATCCGGAGAGCTCACCTCCCTCGGGGGATGGAAAAACCGCCAGTATTGGACCAATACGACGGGACCACTGACCCCGACGACCATATTCGGAGCATCAAAGCGGTCATGGACTATCACGTCGTCAGAGGCTCGATCAAGTGTCGCATTTTCCCGACCACCCTCAGGAAGGGAGCGATGAATTGGTACAGGAACCTCCCTCCGAACTCCATCTACTCCTGGACCGAGCTCAAAGAACTCTTCTTGAGCCACTTCACAGCCTCCCGACGACAACCGAAATCGGAAGCCAATCTCGAGGCCGTGATACAAGGACCCAACGAACCTCTTCGGGACTACCTTGAAAGATTCAACAAGGAGGCCGTCCAAGTGCAGACGGCCGACTACATGAAGAGGTATATCTTGGAGCGAGGACTACTCCCCGGCAGTGACTTCAAGAAGGCCATCAAGATTGAGGAGGTGCACTCGATGAATGCCCTCCTTCGCAAAGCAAATGCACTCATCGACTTTGAAGAAGTCGAGGCAGCCGCGATCAAGGCCTCGAGAGGCAGTAATGCCGCTCGCAGCTCAAACCTCGAGGATCCAGGGTCACGCCGAGGACAAGACAAAAGAAGGGACGACAGGTCCCGAGATGTCAAAGAACGGCGAGGACCGGCAGGGCGTTTCAACGACTACACTCCTTTGAACACCTCCCGGGAGAGAATCCTGGCCGACTGCCAGAACGCCGAGTTCAAAAAATCCAACATCAGGCCCCCGAAGTCAAATCCTACAAGACCGGGGACGGACAAGTCCAAGTACTGCAAGTACCACAAGAGTCACGGGCACATGACCGACGAATGCATACATCTCAAAGATGCTATAGAGACCCTGATCAAAGAGGGCCACCTGGCAAAATACACCAAGAAGGGAGAACCCTCCAGAAGAGACATCCCTCGAAACTCTGACGAGGGGAACTCACCAGACAGCAGACCGCTTCAAGTCGCGTTGTCCGTGACACGACCGGAAGACTTCATCCCTTCACTCGGCGTGACGACCGCCCTCAGCACCTGGGAACATTTCCCCACCGCAATGGTCATCTCCAACGGAGGCGACCCCGGCTCTCTCACCGTCAGTTCAGTCAAGAGAAAGTTCGACGAGCTACTCAGCGCCAATGCCGACCTCGGCCCTACTCTGCGGAAATTCCGAGGAAAGTCGGAGCCAATCACTTTCTACCTCGAGGAACTGCCCGGCGGAGCTCCAAACGCCACCATTCCCCTCCTCGTCCGAGCCAGAATGGCAAACTTCGATGTTCGACGGGTCCTGGTGGATGAAGGTAGTTCGGTCGATATCATGTACTCTCACCTTTTCCGAACACTTCAGCTGGACGACTCGCACCTCACTCCCTATGTGGGTTCCGACCTCCAGGGTTTTAACGGAGCCACCACCAAACCATGGGGCTACGTCGAGCTGATTGTCACCTTCGGGGAAGGGGAAGCGTCCAGACAAGTCAAAACCAGGTTTTTGGTGATCGACTGCAAAACATTGTACAACTGCATCATCAGACGCCCAACACTGGCCGAGCTAACCGCCGTGCCCTCCACGGTCCATCTGAAGATGAAGTTCTACACGAGGACAGGGAAAGTGGCCACCATCAACGCCGACATTGAAGCTGCGAGGAGAATCTTTGATGCCTCCGTCAAAGGACTAGAGCTGATCGCCCCTCCGACCAGCTCCAACAAAAAACCGAGAGCCGAAGACAAACGCCCCCGGGAAGATCAGGTTCCAACAGCCAACGTCAGCTCAGTCGACCTCGATGCAAGGTTCCCACAAGAATAACTGAAGACCGGGGAAGAGACGCCGGCCCCCCATCCCGTCCGGCCTGTCCCCGACGGAGATTTCGAGCTGATCCCCCTGGGAGACAACGCCGACAGAGCAGTGAAGATCGGCAAAGGCATCCTTGACCTTCCAAGGAAGCAACTCGTAGCCTGCCTTCGAGCCAATGCCGACCTGTTCGCCTGGAGCGCCGCAGAGATGCCCGGACTCGACCCTGAGGTCGCCTGCCACCACCTCTCCATCAATCCAACCGCCAAGGCCGTAGTACAACGTAGGCGTCGGCAGTCTCCCGAGAAAGCGGAGGCTGCCGAGAAAGCTGTAAAAGACCTCCTAGAGGCAAATTTTATTTCCGAGGCCAAGTATTCAACTTGGCTCTCAAACGTTGTACTTGTTAAAAAATCTAATGGAAAATGGAGAATGTGTGTTGATTATACTGATGTTAACCGGGCATGTCCAAAAGACGCCTACCCTTTACCTAATATTGATAGACTGGTCGACAACTCGGCCGGCTATATACTGTTGTCCTTCATGGACGCTTATTCTGGTTACAACCAGATTCCCATGGCGAAATGCGACAAGCAATGCACGGCTTTCATGACCGAATCAGGCAATTATTACTACAATGTAATGCCCTTCGGACTCAAAAACGCCGGAGCAACTTACCAGCGGATGATGAACAAGGTCTTCCGAGGAGAAATCGGCGACACGCTCGAGGTATATATGGACGACATGATCGTCAAATCTCGAGAGGACTCCGACCACACGCTGCATCTCGAGCGGGTCTTCAAGCAGGCCAGGTCTTGCAGGATGCGCTTCAATCCAGAGAAGTGCACCTTCGGAGTACGGGCAGGTAAATTCCTCGGCTTCTACTTGATAGAACGAGGAATAGAAGCCAACCCCGATAAATGCCGAGCATTCTCAGACCTCCCTACCCCCACCAATAAAAAATCCATCCAAATACTAAACGGAATGCTCACGGCATTATCCCGCTTCGTCGCGAAATCCGCCCAGCATGCACTTCCATTCTTTAAGCTTCTTCGGAAGGAAGCAGCTTTCGAGTGGTCCGAGGAATGCGAACAAGCTTTATCCCACCTCAAACAAGTGCTCTCCAAACCCCCGGTGCTATCCCGACCAGACAGCAACGAGGTTCTCTATCTCTACTTGGCCGTTTCAGGCGAGGCGGCCAGCGCGGCCCTGATCCGAGAAACGGAAGACGGGCAGAAGCCGGTGTACTTCACTAGCAAAGCCCTTCAGGGGCCCGAGGTCCGCTATCAATAGATAGAAAAAATCGCGCTAGCCCTAATAACGGCCGCCAGAAGACTGAGGTACTACTTCCTCGCCCACACTATTGTCGTCCGGACAGACCAACCGATCAAACAACTTCTCAGCCGACCAGACATGGCCGGGAGAATGCTGAGGTGGTCCCTCGAACTGTCCGAGTTCGACATACAATACGAGGGCAGGAAAGCGTTAAAAGCCCAAGCACTCGCCGACTTCGTGGCCGAGATGACGACGATCTCCAACTCCCCAACACCCACCGGGAATAAGTGGACCATCTATGTTGATGGCGCCTCAAGCCACGCGGGCAGCGGAGCTAGTATCATCTTGGAGAACGACGAGGGGCTCGTCATCGAAGTATCCTTAGTCCTATCCTTCACCACATCGAACAACCAGGCTGAGTACGAAGCCCTCCTAGCGGGCCTACGCCTCGCCGAGGACGTGGGCGCTCAGGAAGTCATGATTTATACCGACTCTCAACTGGTCGCGTCCCAAGTTAGCGGCGATTACCAGGCCAAAAACGACATGCTAGCCGAGTATCTATCGCTCGTCAAAGAAAAGATGAAAAGATTCACAAAGGCAGACGTCGCACACATCCCTCGGGAGCACAACTCACGGGCCGACCTTTTATCCAAGCTTGCGAGCACGAGAAAGAAGGGGGGGAACAAGTCAGTGATACAGGAGATCTTGTCCGATCCAAGCATAGGCAAAAACACGCAAGCCATACAAGTGTTTGCCATCGAAGACGACCAATGCTGGATGACCCCGGTGTACAAATACATCACGAACGACGAGCTCCCCGACGACCCGAAGGAAGCCTCAGCCATTAAGAGGAGAGCCTGCTCGTACACAGTCATCGAAAATAAACTCTACCGACGAGGCTTCTCCGTCCCACTTCTTAAATGCATCGACGGCTCGCAGGCACTAGAAGTACTGCAAGAGCTTCACGAGGGGATTAACGGCCAACATCTCGGCGGTCGGTCGCTGGCGAGGAAAGCCCTCAGAGCCGGCTATTATTGGCCGACTATGCAGCAGGACGCCAAAGAGCATGTTCAGAAATGAGACAGATGTCAGCGGCATTGTCATACCCCAATTTTTGACCCTAAGATCCTATATCATTCATATTTCAATCATTATTCAAGAGCTTCACTTGGAAGTTTTGTTTGTGGTGTTGCACTCACCTCATCAATAAGAGGGACCATCAAGCACCAATGATTGTTTATCTTGTATGCATATTATACTAACCCAAATACCAAAAACATTGCTTTATTTCTTTGTAGGCGTTTGTTTTGTAGGTACCAAGCCAAGACATGCATTAAGCAAGGCATTTTTCACATTTTTGACTGATGAAATCGATTTCCCTACTAGGTAAATCGATTTCCCTGCAGCAATCTTCAACAAAATCACATTCTGGACAGCATGAAATCGATTTCCCTCCTGGGTAAATCGATTTCCCTAGTGTATTTTGCGCCAAATTCTCTTCTGGAACAGAGTGAAATCGATTTCACTCCTGGGGAAATCGATTTCCTTCAGGCGAAATTCAAAAAAAATAGAGAGGGAAGCTTGATTTGATTTTGGCACCTATTTTCTTTGACCATTTTTGTCATTCTACCAATTTTCCACCTCACCAAAATAATTCTCTTCATTAAACCCACTTAAACCCCATTTTACCACTTTTTACCATTTAATTGCCACTTTAATCACCAATTAAACACAAGCTAATTACCAAATGCAAAAAGACCAAACTACCACTACTCTTGCTCTCATCCTATAAATAGAGCCCTCTACTCTCTCATTTCTCAAGCTCAGGAGAGCCAAAAAACCCCTTGCAATTTCTCTTCTCATCCCTACCAAATTCACCAAAGCTCTTTGTTCTTTCATAAAGTTTGTGAGTTACATCTTGAACCTCACAAACTTTGAGCTAAACCACCATCCATTTCATTTTTCTTCTTCAATTGTTGAGAGATCAAGATTTGTGTTGGTGATTCTTGAAGTAGATCCAAGTTTTGTTCAAGATTTGGTAAATTTTCTTCATCCTTTTTGTATATCATGATGTAGATCTTTGTTGCTTGTGTGTGATGCATCTTTGATGCTATATTGGTGCTATTTGATGGTGATTTGATGGAAAATTCGTGCTCCAATTGATGTTTGATCATAAGGTGTTTGTACATTTGTTCAAGTCAAGTTTTATGCCTCTAAATGCTGTTTTTGCTGATTTTTACACTGAGTAAATCGATTTCCTTAAGGCTGAAATCGATTTCCTGCTGAGCGTGACTTGTTTTTTTTGAAAACTGCACTATGGAAATCGATTTCCCTCTGCATGAAATCGATTTCCTGCTGGCAGAATGTGGTTTTTTTCCTTTTTTATGCTTGTTTTGGTTTCCTACTTCCTCCACTTCATTAATATCATTGGATCTAGGATGTTGATAGGTTTGAAATGACCTAATCCATAATATTAGATGAATGATATTAATGATAGTGTGAGTTGATTATCTTTTGTGAATTTTATTCTTCTTCCTCCATTTCATTAATATCATTGGATCTAGGATGTTGATAGGTTTGAAAGAACCAAATCCATAATATTAGATGAATGATATTAATGATAGTGTGAGTTGATTATCTTTATGCATTTTATCTTCTCCTTCTCCTTTTTTTCTTTTGATCGATGAAAGTCTTAATACTTTGAGAATTCTTATGGATTCTTAGTGAAGACTAGATCGTTACCTATTTTCTTTTCGTGCGGTATTGCTTTCGGAAGGCGATCTACATATCGTTCTTCTCGCATACATTAGCACATAAAGTTTTGACCGGCCTCGTTGTAGGGTGATTTCTACATAAATCACTTGGCGATCTGCTTAACATAGCGCAATATTTCGTGTCCCGAATCAAAAAGATCAAATATGGAAGAGAATTGTATGCGGTTGATTTAAGACTTGTGGAGGTTTTATCGTGTAGTCGCTATGATTTTATCAAGCTTCTGATAAGCCCCATTGACTTTAAATCCGAGTACATCATTCACTCACCATAGATCTTCCTACTAACTTTGATAACATACTTGACAAGTTTCAAGATGGTTATCTTTAACATTTAACAACTAACTTTAATTTCCGCACCTTTTATATTACCGCTCTTTATATTTCTCGCCTTATCGCTTTACTTTATCATTTCATCATATTTACTTTCCGTCATTTTCTCTTTGTCCACTTGGACATATGTTTATGCTTCCGCCATTTTTCCTTTGTCCACTTGGACCATACTTTATCTTTTCTTGCTAAAACACTAATAAACAACCAAAATCTAAAAAATACATAAGGCTCTCTTTGGACTATCGGTTACTATCCCTAGCACTTTGGAGATTCGGACTTATGGACCTAGTACCTCTGGACTCATTCTATTACTATCCTGTGATTGTTCTGTCTGTCTGGCATTGTTCTGTTGTATGTTTATGTGTGCAGGTATATCCTTGAAAGCCCTTGATGGTTAATTCCAAGGCATTGATATAAGGATTTTACCCGAAAACAGCCGTTACTCTGCCCAATTTTCGTCAGAATCTTAATGTGCTTAATGAAAAATGGTGCTAAGACAATAAGTTCATCTGGATCCCCAAGTGTTAATGTGTTGGTATTGATAAATCCAAAGGATGGGAAAACTACCTTGGCTCTTAATGTCAAGTGTTGACTTCTTATTCGGTTAGACCGTTTCTTTCCTTAGCTTTTATTTTATGCATTAGGTTAGCCTCTTCATCTCCTCCCATTCTTAAATTTTCAAAATCTTCTCCCTTTTTCCAAAATATTCTTATGTTTGCAATCTTTTCAAAACTTTTTTTCTTAAAAATATCTTTCGCCCTTAGTGGCTTTTCTTCAAAAGTTTAGACACCGTTAATTGTCGAAACGAGTGGTTATACCCCACGATTTTGAAAATTGATTGATAATAACGAGATCTTTTCCGCATGAGAGAGCTAGTGGCATACTCGTTGATTTTATCCGAGTTGGAGCCCTTCTTTCATTTGCGATGCAAAGAACTTGTTTGTTCTCATGCTCAAGATCAATGGCTGAGTATTTCTCTCTAACGACAACAAAGTGTTTATTCGTTTTAAAAATGTTTTTCCCAAAAGCGGAACTACATTAGCTCTGACTTCTCCATTGCACCGAGGAGGTATGTAGGCCCAAAGCTTAACGCTTTGCCGAGCTTATTTTAAAAATAAAACAAACCGTTTTTTAGCACACACACAACACAGATTTTCAAAAAGGTTCCCGTGGAGTACCACGGATATGAGGGGTGCTTTAAACCTTCCCCTCATATAATCAACACCCGTACCTGAGATCTCTTTCTTGTTTTAAAAACAAAACTTTGGGTTTTACGTTCTTTTCCCTTTTCCTTTGAAAAAATAAAGCGCGGTGGCGATTTCAAAACGGAATATTGATTCGAGTCAATCCCATGGCTTCGATATTAGATTTTCCCCGCTACAGAAAAATGGCGACTTCACTGGGGATATATTTTAAGAGTGTTAAGCCTATTTTTGTTTATCTATATGTTTTTTATCTGTATATATTATTGTGTGCTTTGATTATTTTCTTTTATTCCTTTTGATGCTCGATGGTTCCTCTGTGATGAGACAAAGTCCTAACCCGGACTTTTGTGAGTAACTTGAGATAGGAGGTGGTATGACCAATAGTTGCATGTCAGGAGCGATCCTTAACATGAGCATCATATGGTGGAACCCCAATCAGTGGAGGCCTCATGGAAGGTAGTAGATGTTGTTACGAGCTATCGTAGGAACGCTATTACTTTCGATAGTGAGTGTCCGTAGAAGCTGAATGGCCTAGAACCTTTTTAACCCATCTTAGCCTTTTAGGATGTAGCGCAGAAACAAGGTCAAGTACCAATTTGAGCTTGTTGTCATGCGATGCTACGCTCAGACGAGGTCTTTTTAGGAATATTATTGGTGCCCATGAGCAATTGTGCGTGCCGGTAGTATCCGATAGAAGATTGAAAACTCTGGGAACCTTTGTAGAACCCGATCGGCAGGTACAAAATTCCCTAGTACATACCTTTGTGGGTGGTTCTTAACCTATGACTCCATGCTTGTGACGTCGGACTTTTGAACCTTGCTTGTGTGATTTTGTGTGACTTGATGTGCTCTTGATTGTGGTTGATGTATAAACCATGCATTCATGCATCCATGAAAACTCTTTTTCTTTTGGTTTTCAAGGAACTTAGAGGTCTTTCCTTGTAAACATCATAAGTTTCATCAAACTCAATGGATCTTGGGTGTTGATGGGGTGAAAATTCTAATCCACCAAAATGGATGATTGATTTTGATGATAACTTAATCGAAGCTTTAGTCCAATGTTTGAGTGTTTACAAGTTAATATCTTAAGTTCCTTGAAACTTAAAAATTAAAACAAATCATTGGCATTGCATGCATCATTCTACATTTGGTCCTGCTTTCTAAAGAAGTTTTTCCAGAGCCTTATTTCCTTTCTTATGGTATCATCAGTACAACACTCGTGCTAAGAAGAAATGGAAAGCATCAAGCAAGAGATTCATGAACTCCGTGAAGAGGTGATTACTCTAAAGGCTGGTATGGAGCATCTGACTGCTCTGGTTGAGGCTCTAGTTGCTTCCCAAGTCAATCCTCCTATGATGGAAGAAAGGATGGAAAAGGTCTTTCTTGAAACTTTGAACTCATCCTTTCCTAAGGGGATAATAGTCTGTACACCTACTGACTCCCATGGAGAGGTGGATATGAAAGCGCTTCTAGAAAAGGATGTCCGAAAGGAATGTTTGCTTGAAGAAGGTAACTCAACTGGTAGTGTGAAAAAGTTTGGTAATGACTTTTCAAAGAAGAGAATCAAGGGAGGAAACAATCATCATCAACATCACCATGTTTCCTATGTCATTCCTGTATCTAATTCAGTTCATGCAATTCCAGATTATCAGCAGAGTACTCGTCAACGAGCTCCTCCACCGAACGAGCAAAATCAATCTCAAAAGGGGAATTTTGATCCCATCCCCATGACTTACACAGAATTGTACCCTGCTTTGGTTCGTAAGAATTTGGTTCAGATAAGGTCACCGCCTCCTGTTCCGGAGAAACTCCCTTGGTGGTACAAAGCTGACGCCACTTGTGCTTTTCATCAGAATGCTCATGGACATGGCTTAGAGGATTGTTGGCCTCTCAAGATTAAAGTTCAAAGATTAATCCATGCTGGTATTTTGACTTTCCGAGATGTTGGTTCTGATGTTCAAGCCAATCCTTTGCCAAAGCATGATTGAATTACTATTGATGGTAGCCTGAAGTTCGAAAGTTGTTTCTTTTAGCATATGTCCTGGTGGAGAGAGTTTTCTCAGTTTTTAGAATTCTTACTGATTTTCATTTGTAATATTTCTTGTTTTTCAATGCATTGTTTGCATGTAGAAACTTGTTTGCTTTTGAATGTTAATCTTAATACAATGGATATGTTTGTCTTGAAGTAATCCATTTGTTTCACTCATGTTTATTTGTTTTTATGCATTATGATACCAATTGCTTTTGCCAAACTCTTGCTAATGCAAAGATTGGAGGGAGGATGATGATATGAAAACGCAAAATTTCTGGTTGTATGCTTTTGAATAAAACCCTGCTGATGATGTACAGGCATTGTTTCAAATTCCCAAACACCGGAGATATAAGGAAGATAATCCCTTGATAACCCCTTTGAGCCTTGAAGTAGGAGTTTCTTTTCTAAACGGAAAAACCCTAATATTTAACCTGGGGCAGGGTAGTCTTCAGTTAATTTGACCAAGTATTCGTCTTTCCAAAAAGGGAATGTGCATCCAAAAGTAAATCACGTCATATCCACATCAAAGGTTGGATTATGTGAAACCACAATGGTTATCCATCGCGTATCAAAAGGCATGAAAATGTGAAACCACAATGGTTATCCTTCATCCGCCAAGGAACGAGGCAGTCACAACCCTCTCAAGAAGTTAAGACAAAGTCAACGTCACACGATTTGTTCAAATCAAAAGAATAAAAAGAAAAAAAAGAGAATAAAAAAAAAAGAGAGAAAAAAGAAGAAAGCTCGCTAAGTCAAAAACTTGAAAACAAGTGACTTAGGCAAAAGTTAGAGCATCCCGCTGGACGACCAATTCAAAACAATCAGTCCAGGCAAAAGTTAGGGAAAGTAAAAGGAAAGTGAAAATGAAAAGAAAGGACTACAAAACAAAAGTCCTCAGCAAAGAACAAATCTGTGTGAATGCAAATACGAAGACAAGAAGGGTGACTGCTATTCCAAGAAAGCTTCATTGGATCCTTAATAGCATAAAATCCTTTTGAGAAATGAACACTCATGTTGAGTTAACTGAATATAGGACTGGAGAACATCACGAAGTTGGGGTGGGTTAAATAAACTTTGAGCCTAAAAATCTCTTTTTTCTAAAAAACTGTGAACTAGGCCACGATACAACCCACAAAAGTCCTAATTGAAGCAGGATTTATTTTGAAAGCATACTTAAAACAAGAAAGCGTTCCTGACTCCTATAGGTTATGCTGAAAACTTGTGTTGGTATCATATGCTTACAAAAATCAATGTCATTCCTTAACCAGTGATTCATTCGCAAGGTTTTGTGACATCCTTTCAATAAAACTTCAAGACTTACATAATTATTGCATTTTGGTTATCATTCTCAAGATAAACATTTTTATGCTTGTAAATACTTGTTTGACAATCAGGAAGCTTACATCTGATCATCCGTAGAAATCTAAAACATTGCCAGGGGCATGTTGTTTTCCCAATATAATGCTTTTACAAGTCTGATTACTCATATGGGGCAAAGATTGAAGACTCTGTTGACCAATCAAATGTGACAAGTACAGTCAATCTGGGGCAGTTACGTCGAGATTCGACAAATCTCTCCAAGAATCTGTTGATATGGGGCAGATTATTCCAAGTCTTCATGATGCCAAGGATATCTATGAATCCTCTTCAAGCAAGTTCCTCTCATAGACTATGTAGTATGGGGCATGTTGTGAATTAAAAGTTACCTTGATCACCTCATTAGCTTGAAGTACAAAGGTCGTTGCGATGATCAATCCAGAGTATGTCACTCTCTACTAAGAAGTTTTGAGATAAGTTGTTGACTGTTGGGTTTTCTCTCTCACCTTGTGTTGAGTTTTGAACTAAAATCCTCCGCAGGTTAATTCTTTTGTTATGATGATAACTTCTTATTTCTCCTGCAAGTTCATAATAGTGCTTTTCTCTAAGGAAATTTTCTCTGATCCCCCCATATTAGAGTTTGCAAGGATGTGTTGTTCTATCCCTTTTGGTAGAAATTGATGATATGGTATCCCTCTTAGAGGTTGATAGTTCCCAAAGAGTTTGCTTGGTGTGCATCTCCAATAAGTTTTCCCTCAGTGCGGAGTTCACGTTGTTATTCTTTCAGTGGATTTATGGATATTTGAACTTTGAATTTGAATTTTCCACTTAGTTAGTAGCTTTCTCTTGAGCCTTGTAGCAAGATTTTATTCCTCCAAAGACCTCGGTTTATCTACAATTGAATCCTCAGCCGTGTTCCTAGCATGGATCTTCAGAAGAATGTCTTTTGATAATCTCCAACTTTTTGAGATTCACCAAGTCTGTTGTATTGTGATGTCTTGTCACTTCCTAGTATTTTTGTGTTTGTTTTGTCAGCATATACATGACATTCATTCATTCATACATGCAACATGCATAAAAAAAAATTAAAAAGAAAAATATATTCATATCCATTCTTGCATTTCTTAATGTTTTGATCCACTCTGTTTGATGTTGTTATCCCCCAAAGTATATGATCTCTCTCCATTAGAGTATTTACCTTAAGCAGAAAGTGTTTATCCTTTCTAATTCCCCACAGAGTTTGTTCCTCGTGGAAGAATTTTGCTTCAGTGTTCCTCCTCAGCTCATTTGTCAGGATGGAACTAATCCCCATTTGAGTTCATTCCTCATTTGCCAGAGTCTTGTTTGGCCGTTTCTATCCGGTTTATTCGTGGAGTTGAACTTTGATCTCTTGAAGTACTATGTTGGAACCTCTCTAGGATAAGAAACCTAGATCGAGAAGGCATTTATTTTGCACCTCTTGAGGATTTTGTTTTCCTTAACAATGGAGAATCTGTTTATGATTGATATCAGATATTGAAATACTTATTTTCCATCAGTGTTGGAATTTGTGCTTGAAAGCAAGGGGCAGGTTTTGACTTTGAGCAACTTATGTTATCCCCATCATGTTTTGGTTGACAAAAAGCCTCTTTATTTGAGCAAGTTTGTATGTCTTCACATATCAATCTTATTTTCAAAGCAAGTGATAATCTCTCAGGCTTTATGAACTTCTTGATCCAAGTGGAAGAAGCTCAGCAAATGGCAAGTCCCTTCATCAGAAGTGACAGTTTGCATCCAATTCCTTTTCTCAAGCCACGTCCTTGATTAAAGAAGAAGTTGATCCCTATTCTTAGCGGCAACTTATTATTCTCAGCAGCTTATCGTCAACTATTGAGGCGGTAATTCCTGCATCTTCAATAAACGTTGATGTTCAGAAGAAGTTCCCTGCATCTTCAAGTAAAAGTTGATGTTCAGATGAAAAGTCCTGTACCTTCAGTAAAAGTCGGTATTCAGGTGATGCTATTCCTGCATCTTTAGTAAACGTTGATGTTCAGAAGAAGTTCCCTGCATCTTCCAGTAAAAGTTGATGTTCAGATGAAAATTCCTGTACCTTCAGTAAAAGTCGGTATTCAGGTGATGCTATTCCTGCATCTTCAGTAAACGTTGATGTTCAGAAGAAGTTCCCTGCATCTTCCAGTAAAAGTTGATGTTCAGATGAAAATTCCTGTACCTTCAGTAAAAGTCGGTATTCAGGTGATGCTATTCCTGCATCTTCAGTAAACGTTGATGTTCAGAAGAAGTTCCCTGCATCTTCCAGTAAAAGTTGAAGTTCAGATGAAAATTCCTGTACCTTCAGTAAAAGTCGGTATTCAGGTGATGCTATTCCTGCATCTTCAGTAAACGTTGATGTTCAGAAGAAGTTCCCTGCATCTTCCAGTAAAAGTTGATGTTCAGATGAAAATTCCTGTACCTTCAGTAAAAGTCGGTATTCAGGTGATGCTATTCCTGCATCTTCAGTAAACGTTGATGTTCAGAAGAAGTTCCCTGCATCTTCCAGTAAAAGTTGATGTTCAGATGAAAATTCCTGTACCTTCAGTAAAAGTCGGTATTCAGGTGATGCTATTCCTGCATCTTCAGTAAACGTTGATGTTCAGAAGAAGTTCCCTGCATCTTCCAGTAAAAGTTGATGTTCAGATGAAAATTCCTGTACCTTCAGTAAAAGTCGGTATTCAGGTGATGCTATTCCTGCATCTTCAGTAAACGTTGATGTTCAGAAGAAGTTCCCTGCATCTTCCAGTAAAAGTTGATGTTCAGATGAAAAGTCCTGTACCTTCAGTAAAAGTCGGTATTCATGTGATGCTATTCCTGCATCTTCAGTAAACGTTGATGTTCAGAAGAAGTTCCCTGCATCTTCCAGTAAAAGTTGATGTTTAGATGAAAATTCCTGTACCTTTAGTAAAAGTCGGTATTCAGATGATGCTATTCCTGCACCTTCAGTAAAAGCTGGTGTTCAGAGAAGCCTTTGTATCTACATCTTCCAGTAAAAGTCGATGTCAAGATCTTTTTCTACCTTCAGTAAAAGCTGGTAGTCCACCTTCAGTAAAAGTCGGTGTTTTCTTTTGTATCCACATCTTCCAGTAAAAAGTGGATGTTGAGATTCTTTCCTACCTTCAGTAAAAGTCGGTAGTCCACCTTCAGTAAAAGTTGGTGTATTCTTTCATCTCCAGTGAACGATGATACTTTAACCTTCTGGTGTGAAATATTTTCCCCAATGAACCAAAGTCTCGTTCTCCCAGCGGAATCTGTTTTCTTTCCCCAGTGGTGTCTTGTTTCCCTCTCATGGAAGTCATATGCATTACATTCATAATCATAAGCATTGCATGGCATCTTAGGGTCAAAATTGTGTATTCTATATTTAAGTCTCTTCAATCACGTCGAGACGAAGATTTCCAATCATCGTATCTCCAAATCGAAGAAACTTAAATAGGGGCATCTGTCATACCCCAATTTTTGACCCTAAGATCCTATATCATTCATATTTCAATCATTATTCAAGAGCTTCACTTGGAAGTTTTGTTTGTGGTGTTGCACTCACCTCATCAATAAGAGGGACCATCAAGCACCAATGATTGTTTATCTTGTATGCATATTATACTAACCCAAATACCAAAAACATTGCTTTATTTCTTTGTAGGCGTTTGTTTTGTAGGTACCAAGCCAAGACATGCATTAAGCAAGGCATTTTTCACATTTTTGACTGATGAAATCGATTTCCCTACTAGGTAAATCGATTTCCCTGCAGCAATCTTCAACAAAATCACATTCTGGACAGCATGAAATCGATTTCCCTCCTGGGTAAATCGATTTCCCTAGTGTATTTTGCGCCAAATTCTCTTCTGGAACAGAGTGAAATCGATTTCACTCCTGGGGAAATCGATTTCCTTCAGGCGAAATTCAAAAAAAATAGAGAGGGAAGCTTGATTTGATTTTGGCACCTATTTTCTTTGACCATTTTTGTCATTCTACCAATTTTCCACCTCACCAAAATAATTCTCTTCATTAAACCCACTTAAACCCCATTTTACCACTTTTTACCATTTAATTGCCACTTTAATCACCAATTAAACACAAGCTAATTACCAAATGCAAAAAGACCAAACTACCACTACTCTTGCTCTCATCCTATAAATAGAGCCCTCTACTCTCTCATTTCTCAAGCTCAGGAGAGCCAAAAAACCCCTTGCAATTTCTCTTCTCATCCCTACCAAATTCACCAAAGCTCTTTGTTCTTTCATAAAGTTTGTGAGTTACATCTTGAACCTCACAAACTTTGAGCTAAACCACCATCCATTTCATTTTTCTTCTTCAATTGTTGAGAGATCAAGATTTGTGTTGGTGATTCTTGAAGTAGATCCAAGTTTTGTTCAAGATTTGGTAAATTTTCTTCATCCTTTTTGTATATCATGATGTAGATCTTTGTTGCTTGTGTGTGATGCATCTTTGATGCTATATTGGTGCTATTTGATGGTGATTTGATGGAAAATTCGTGCTCCAATTGATGTTTGATCATAAGGTGTTTGTACATTTGTTCAAGTCAAGTTTTATGCCTCTAAATGCTGTTTTTGTTGATTTTTACACTGAGTAAATCGATTTCCTTAAGGCTGAAATCGATTTCCTGCTGAGCGTGACTTGTTTTTTTTGAAAACTGCACTATGGAAATCGATTTCCCTCTGCATGAAATCGATTTCCTGCTGGCAGAATGTGGTTTTTTGCCTTTTTTATGCTTGTTTTGGTTTCCTACTTCCTCCACTTCATTAATATCATTGGATCTAGGATGTTGATAGGTTTGAAATGACCTAATCCATAATATTAGATGAATGATATTAATGATAGTGTGAGTTGATTATCTTTTGTGAATTTTATTCTTCTTCCTCCATTTCATTAATATCATTGGATCTAGGATGTTGATAGATTTGAAAGAACCAAATCCATAATATTAGATGAATGATATTAATGATAGTGTGAGTTGATTATCTTTATGCATTTTATCTTCTCCTTCTCCTTTTTTTCTTTTGATCGATGAAAGTCTTAATACTTTGAGAATTCTTATGGATTCTTAGTGAAGACTAGATCGTTACCTATTTTCTTTTCGTGCGGTATTGCTTTCGGAAGGCGATCTACATATCGTTCTTCTCGCATACATTAGCACATAAAGTTTTGACCGGCCTCGTTGTAGGGTGATTTCTACATAAATCACTTGGCGATCTGCTTAACATAGCGCAATATTTCGTGTCCCGAATCAAAAAGATCAAATATGGAAGAGAATTGTATGCGGTTGATTTAAGACTTGTGGAGGTTTTATCGTGTAGTCGCTATGATTTTATCAAGCTTCTGATAAGCCCCATTGACTTTAAATCCGAGTACATCATTCACTCACCATAGATCTTCCTACTAACTTTGATAACATACTTGACAAGTTTCAAGATGGTTATCTTTAACATTTAACAACTAACTTTAATTTCCGCACCTTTTATATTACCGCTCTTTATATTTCTCGCCTTATCGCTTTACTTTATCATTTCATCATATTTACTTTCCGTCATTTTCTCTTTGTCCACTTGGACATATGTTTATGCTTCCGCCATTTTTCCTTTGTCCACTTGGACCATACTTTATCTTTTCTTGCTAAAACACTAATAAACAACCAAAATCTAAAAAATACATAAGGCTCTCTTTGGACTATCGGTTACTATCCCTAGCACTTTGGAGATTCGGACTTATGGACCTAGTACCTCTGGACTCATTCTATTACTATCCTGTGATTGTTCTGTCTGTCTGGCATTGTTCTGTTGTATGTTTATGTGTGCAGGTATATCCTTGAAAGCCCTTGATGGTTAATTCCAAGGCATTGATATAAGGATTTTACCCGAAAACAGCCGTTACTCTGCCCAATTTTCGTCAGAATCTTAATGTGCTTAATGAAAAATGGTGCTAAGACAATAAGTTCATCTGGATCCCCAAGTGTTAATGTGTTGGTATTGATAAATCCAAAGGATGGGAAAACTACCTTGGCTCTTAATGTCAAGTGTTGACTTCTTATTCGGTTAGACCGTTTCTTTCCTTAGCTTTTATTTTATGCATTAGGTTAGCCTCTTCATCTCCTCCCATTCTTAAATTTTCAAAATCTTCTCCCTTTTTCCAAAATATTCTTATGTTTGCAATCTTTTCAAAACTTTTTTTCTTAAAAATATCTTTCGCCCTTAGTGGCTTTTCTTCAAAAGTTTAGACACCGTTAATTGTCGAAACGAGTGGTTATACCCCACGATTTTGAAAATTGATTGATAATAACGAGATCTTTTCCGCATGAGAGAGCTAGTGGCATACTCGTTGATTTTATCCGAGTTGGAGCCCTTCTTTCATTTGCGATGCAAAGAACTTGTTTGTTCTCATGCTCAAGATCAATGGCTGAGTATTTCTCTCTAACGACAACAAAGTGTTTATTCGTTTTAAAAATGTTTTTCCCAAAAGCGGAACTACATTAGCTCTGACTTCTCCATTGCACCGAGGAGGTATGTAGGCCCAAAGCTTAACGCTTTGCCGAGCTTATTTTAAAAATAAAACAAACCGTTTTTTAGCACACACACAACACAGATTTTCAAAAAGGTTCCCGTGGAGTACCACGGATATGAGGGGTGCTTTAAACCTTCCCCTCATATAATCAACACCCGTACCTGAGATCTCTTTCTTGTTTTAAAAACAAAACTTTGGGTTTTACGTTCTTTTCCCTTTTCCTTTGAAAAAATAAAGCGCGGTGGCGATTTCAAAACGGAATATTGATTCGAGTCAATCCCATGGCTTCGATATCAGATTTTCCCCGCTACAGGCATGCCGACATGCACCTAGCTCCCCCCAACGAGCTTAAATCCCTCTCCTCTCTTTGGCCTTTCTCCACCTGGGGAATGGACCTCCTCGGCCCTTTCCCAGTCGGATCATAACAGAATAAGTACCTGGTGGTTGCCGTGGATTACTTCACGAAATGGATAGAGGCCGAACCTCTCGCCAAAATCACATCTCAAAACGTGCTACGCTTCTACAAACGAAACATACTCGCTCGGTTCGGGGTGCCACAGGCTATAATCACCGACAATGGCACCCAATTCACCGATAGGAAGTTCCAAGAATTCGTGGCCAAGCTCGGCACAAAACAGCACTTCACCTCAGTCGAACACCCTCAAACGAACGGGCAGGCGGAGGTGTTAGGAGTAAATTAATGGTAAATTCATGTGTTAATAGAAGTAATTTAGTCTCCAAATCAATGCAAAATGTGATGAATCCATAGGTTTTTATGAAGAAGTGAACTGAATAAGTTTAGTTCATGTATAAAGCAAATCGAATCACTTGTGGGTGTTATTGTTGCAGGTTTTGAGCTGAATTGGAACTTAAGAAGAACATGAGGAGGATAGAGAGCTTGAAGTCTCAAAGGCAAAGGAAAAAGTTTGTTTCTGCAAAGGTCGCGCCGCGAGAGTTCTTCCTTGCGCCGCGCCAAAGTTTCTGTTTGTGAGCGCGCCGCGCCAGTCCGATGCCGCGCCGCGGCCTCGGCGTTAAAAGCCCAAAACTTCTATTTAAAAGCCCTAGCTTCCAAGAGAAGAAAAAAAACTTTGGCAAGAGCGAAATTAGGAGAGCAATCTGAAGGTGCAGCCACAATCATCAATAGAAGACCAATTCTCTATCAAGCGAAGACATTCCTTTGATGAAGATGAATTCTTCCATTAATCTTTGTGTGTTCTTCATGTTTATGGAGAGCTAAATCCCTCTTGTGGAGTCTAAGGTAGTAGTTAACCTATGAATATACAATACCATTGATTAATTCCTGTGAACAATTATTTGAATTCATTATCAATAAGAAACCTTGTTTTTATTCTTAAATTATCGTTGAATCTTTGATCGAAAGAAAGGATTTAACTTTTGCCCTAGGTTACAATATTGATTCAATTGCAATTTGCAGAGATGGAATTGGAATTGGGTTTTCATAATTATCGTTCTTAATTACTATTATCGTTATTGATATTTGGAGAGATCGAATCTCATACCGGTAAAGGTTATCTAATTTGATTTGCAGACATGGAATCTTATTTGAGGATAAGTGAAGATAATGATTCAAAGGATTGTTCTATTGTGAATAATTAATAATTGTATAGGATTAGGTTGATGAACCCTAAAGGCTCAACATCTTTCTTTAATTGTTAACACAAAGTCCTTTACTTGCTTTTATTATTTGCTTTTGATATTAGAAGTATAAAACAAACCAAACTAAATTTTCCTAACTCAAAATAAACAACTATAGAACGGCAGTGATATTAACCAATCCCTGTGGATACGATATATTACCGAAAATATTTACCCAAAAATACTTTCAACAAATTGGCGCCGTTGCCGGGGATTGGTGTCAATATTGCACGCATTGCAATAGTTCTTATTTTGAGTATTAAGTTTTATTTTCTCTATTTGGTTGTTTCACGTGTTTGCTAGTTTTTGCAGAAGATCGTGTATGCGCAGCAAAGTTTCTAGCGATCAACTTCTTTTTGATCCCGAGATCGAAAGGACCGCTAGGAGGTTAAATAGCAACGCACGAAGAAGAGCAAACATAGCAAAAGCAAGAGACAACGCAACCGCGACATCGTCACAACAACTTGAAACCATTGACGAGTCGCAAGAAGGATTCTTCTTTCACGAACTATTCACGGAGGAAGAACCGGAAGTTTTTATACAACCTACTGTTGTCAACATGGCTGCTAATGGTCCATGTGCTAATAGTCCAAGACTCAATCCTCAGTTCGCTAGAACTGCCGCCAACGGGCGACCGACAGAACTGAAGACCGGTATCATACAATTGATTTGTGCAAGTCCTTTCGCCGGATTGGACCATGAAGACCCGTACACGCATCTTACTCGATTCTATGAGTTAGCAGGTACTACGGGTGTCGCTCAAGCTGATGAGGAAGCATTATTTAAGAGGTTGTTCCCACACTCTTTGCTATCTAAGGCAAAAGATTGGTATCTGGATCAACCCGAAGCAGTGATGACTAATTGGAACACATTGGAAGAAAAATTTCTGGAAAGGTTTTACTCTCAAAACCGATTCTTCGAAGCAAAAACAGCAATAGCAGTATTTTCTCAAGGTAGTAATGAATCTTTAAATGAAGCATGGGAAAGGTATAAAGCTATGTTGAGAAAGTGCAAAGGACACGGCTTTACAGACGTCGATCAAATCCATATGTTCCGTAACGGTCTCACAGCCACAAACAAGACACTTTTGGACGCCACAGCTGGTGGTTCTCTCATGTCCAAAACACCTGAAGAAGCTACTCAGATAATAGAGCGAATGGCTCTAAATGATCGTCAAGGCAATCATGATCGAACAGTAAGAGATAAGAAACCCGGAATGTTGGAGCTGAACAACAGTGATGCTCTACTTGCCCAGAATAAATTGCTAACTTCACAAGTGGAAATTTTGACACAACAAATGTCCAAACTACCACAACAACTTAAGGAGCTGAACGGGATATCCAATTCGTATCAAGTTGCGAAGTGTGAATTGTGCAAGGGCAATCATCAAACAGGATTCTGTCCACCAGTCCTAGAAGAAGAAGTAAACTACATGAACAACACTCAAGGACCAAGGCAGAATCAATACCAAAATCAGCCATACCAACAAGGGTACCCACCGAGACATAACAACCAGGGATACCAACAAAGGCCACCAAATCAAGGGTATCAACAACAAGCATTTCAACCATACACTCAACCACCACAACAGCAACAAGAAGGACAATCCAAGTTGGAGGAGACCGTGAATCAGTTCATTCAAACATCAATAACAAATCAGAAGAACCACGAAGCTGCAATTAAAAATCTGGAAACTCAAGTGGGTCAATTGGCTAAACAAATTGCAGCCACTCAATCAAAGGCAACATTCTCCGCCAACACTCAAGATAATCCTAAAGAGTATTGTAACGCAGTGGTAACTAGAACCAGTCAGAAAGGCGCTGAAAAAGAAGTTGAAATCAATGATACCGAGAAAGAGGATAATAATCAGGCTGCGGAAGATGAGGAGGATGAAATCATAGTGAGCACCATGAGCAAAGATGTTGAAGGAGAAATAGATGAGACCAAGAAAGAAAGAGGGATGACAGAGAAAAGAAAAAGTTCTAAGAAAAAGAAGGTAGATCCTGTGATACCAAGCCAACATCTACCATACCCCCACGCTCCGTCAAAGTCAGACAATGCCAGGCAATATAACAGGTTTATGAGCATCTTCAAGCAACTCCATATAAACATACCATTTGCCGAAGCATTAGAGCAAATGCCCAAATATGCTAAATTTATGAAGAAAATGCTCACAAAGAAAAAGGGATGCATAGATGAAGAAACTGTGGTGCTTGATGCTCAATGTAGTGCTATAATCCAAAGAACTACTCCAAGAAAGGAATCCGATCCGGGGCGAGTAACCTTACCATTAAATATTGGAGGTAATTTCACTGGCGATGGGTTAATTGATCTGGGATCGAGCATCAACCTAATCCCTTTATCTATTGTCAAGAAGCTAGGGAATATTGTGATGAAGCCCACTAGCATGACTTTACAATTGGCCGACAAGTCTCTCACTTCACCCTATGGAGTGATTCAGGATCTGCTAATTAAAGTAGACAAATTCTTTTTCCCGGTAAACTTTGTGGTGGTTGACATGGAAGAAGATCATGAGGTACCTGTGATTCTAGGAAGACCATTCATGAAAACCGTGTCATACCCCAAAATTTGCCCGGTCAATTCATGTTTTTTAATTCATCAAGGATCAAAATTAAGAATCATGGGGTTTGACATTCCTATTGTCAAACCTGAGTTCTTATAAAATATCCTGAGTTAAAATGATAGTTAAGGTTAGAAGGTGCTTGAGCCCAGCCATCTATCCCGTTTTTGAGATTTTCTAGTCTGTTTCACAATTGATCATATGCCTTATGATTTTTGTTTGATTATTAATTTTAATATTTGGTTTAATCATTTTTCATTATTGTTAACTATTATTAATTAATTTTAATAGAATTATCATATTTATTAGTTTCAATTATTATTATTTATCATTATTTATTTTTATTATTACTTGATTTCTTTTAGCTAAATAAAAATATACTCTATTAGTATTTTAATTTTAATGTTATTATTATTACAAATAGTAATTATGATTAAATATTATTAACTATTATTGGGGTGTTTTTAGTCAAAATAAAAATAAAAAAAAATATACCAAAAGAAGAAACGTGTGCACTGTTCACCATCTCCAAATCAAAAGATACTGCAAATCAAATCTCCATCAAATTGCAATTCCGCTTATAAACCGCAAGAATCAATATACATCAAATCTTACCAAAAGAAAAAATCATTGATAATTACATATCAAGACCCTAAGGTTTCACTATAAAAGGACACTGCAAATGCATCAATGGGGTTTTTTTTAGCGGCAAGAAGCCCTATCCCCAGGCTGCAGAACCGTGAATCAAAAGGGAGAAGGAATAAAATTGCAAGGCGATTCAGATTACTCCAATCCTCCGAAACGAATCCTCATGGCATCTCGGGCGTGAACCCACCATTGTTGGGATTCTCAATATCAGAATTGGGACTTTTCGAATTAGTCACAATTGGACAAAATTAAGGACTCCTTCATGCTTAGGGAATGATTTCGACTTAATTCGTGGCTTTATTTTGGATTAATACTATGTATTGTTGAATTTGAGGATTTGCAGGGGCTTTAGAAACCATGGAGAACCGTGGCCAATGGTCTGTTGTTTTTCCAGAAAAAGAACAAAGAAGATGAAGAAGCTGGGAGCGTGCTTCTTTTCTTTTTTTTAATTTTCAATTAAGCGTTACTTTTCATATATATTATTTCTGGTTTGATTCATCATCAGCGAATGAGATCAGTTAGTTGGTAAAGTGCATGGGCATGTGATTATTGGGACGCAGGCTCGATTCCTGGCGTCGACAATTATTTTGGTATTTGTTTGCCCACATTAGTTTACAGATCTTACGCAGCATCCCAACGAATGACCACGATGCACCCTCAGATCTGGACCACTGGATCTCCTACAATCTCAATCTAACGTACCAGGATTTGCAAGGCCTACCATGGACCTCCCAAGTATGCCACACAAGGTTAAAACCAGGTTCTTATTGCATTTTATTTATTTAATTTGCATTTCTATGTATTTAATTTATTGTTATTTAAATTAATGATAATTATATATTATTTACTAAAATTTGGGATTAAGCTAATGATTAGGTTTTAGAATTAACTCCCGATTATTTCGATTATTCGATTTAGTCTATTTAATTAGTTTAAATATTAAAAATCACAAAAATCCTAGTAAGGCTATCAATGCATTAGGGTTCGCTCAATCCCATTGCCCAGTGGCTAAAGTATTAGGATTAGGGTTTTTCCAACCGACTTAGGTATTTAGCCAAACAATTTAGAATTTTATTCGCTTCGATTAAATTAATTGATCGCGGTGGGTAATAATCAATTGTTTAATTAATTCAAATTCAAATCAAATATAATTAAAATAACATTTATTTTGCTAAATGGTTTTAACCAAATCTATTGGTTACGATGATTAGCATACCTTTTAGAACTCGTTATTATTTGTAATCGAATCTATCGATTATGAGGGATAACGTTAAAATCAATAATTAATTATTAAAACACATCAATTTGCTAACGGTGATAATCGAACCAATCGATTAGAATAATTAGCAATGCTTTATTAATCTGTTAATTATGGTGATCAAACCTATTGATCATCGCGATTAATAGTACAAATTAAAAACAGGGTTGTACGCCCAAACACTCAAAACACACTAAACCACGACACTACGGATTTTTATCCTAGGCAATTCAAAATGCCGTTCAAATCACAAACTACGACAGGCCATTCAAAAAGCCTCAAAACAACTTCAAATACCTTCATAATCAATTCTAAGGCGTACAACCCTGTGCCCCGAACTACGTTGACTCTGATTCTCCATAAGGAGATACGTAGGCACTTGGCAACAAGGCGAGTCCCCCTCCCTAAAATCTCAATTCACTTCAAATCTCGATTTTGCCCTTTTCACTTCATTAGCTATAAAACCTTAACAGTTAGCCATAAACCTTTATCTTTAAATGTTAGCCTTTAGGAAAGGGTTGAGGGTGCCTAACACCTTCCCTCGACCTGAATATAGTATCTTACCCCGATCTCTCAACTACGTAAGGTTTCCTATTCGCCTTGGTAGAATAGGTGGCGACTCTCTAAATCTAAAATTTTAGGCAGGTTGCTACAGTTGGCGACTCTGCTGGGGATACACTATAACGGTGAATTACTATGCTCCTATAGGTTTTGGCAGGGTTTAGGTTTGGCGCATTTCAGGGTTGGCAAACCTGCCATTTTTTAGGGTTTAGGGTTTGGGGGAAGGTTTATCTTTTTTAAAAAAAATATAAATAATGTTTAATTTTTATTTATTTATCTATAATTTCATCTATTTATATCATTTAAAATAAACATCTGTTTACTTAAATAATATCTGTACATTTAAATATTTGCTGTTATTTGCATTTTTTTTAAATCGTAAGCAGCCGGATTTCGAGGTTAGTA
The DNA here is from genome assembly GCF_029867415.1 of Vicia villosa. Classification (NCBI taxonomy): domain Eukaryota; kingdom Viridiplantae; phylum Streptophyta; class Magnoliopsida; order Fabales; family Fabaceae; genus Vicia; species Vicia villosa. Next base: position 176,994,742 of record NC_081181.1, read on the forward strand.
TAAATATTCAAATTTTATTTATTTATTTATTTTCCTCTGCAATTTCATTACTGCAATGTAATTAAATATTTATTTAAGTGGATATTTCTATTTCTATTGCATCTGTTGGGTATACTATATTGTTGTTAAAACCTAAGTGTGGGAGTTAACTTTGAGACCAAAAGGGGACATGAATCGCCTTACGAGTCTCACTGATAACTCCACTCGGAGTGGGTTGGGTATTCGGAAAGGTCCGAAACGAAGCTTGACTTTGTGGAGGGCTGGACTGGATACTTAGCTGATCTCTCCGGGAACCTACCCCAAAAATTCGAACCTCATGGATAAAATGAGTTGTTCTAAAATCCGAAGAGACAAAAAGTCTCGGAGGCTACGAACGACCCCATGAGACCTTCTAGAACACTCCCAAAAAAAAAGGGTAGGCTCCCTAGAGCCCCTACGTCGAACCTATGAACCTAGGACTTTCGTGCTCATGTGCTTATTATATGTTTGCAACTTATTTGCTTTGGATATCTATGCGTTTGGATTTTGCAGGTATCCCTACGTGGTCCCTAGCCTGTAGGGACTCTAATTTCTAAAGATCATGTCTTTCCCACGGAGGACATCACCACCTACGCACTCCCTAGCCTATAGGGATTTTCTTTCACACCCGTGTGTTTTCACAACGACGCGTCCTTCCCCGAAGGACAACTTCATTAGCATGCGTTCGATTGGCCTCTCGATGGCTATGAGATCTAGTGACTGTCCTGAACGGTCACTCCATGCTTATTCCCGCGCACCCTCTAACTTGTAGAGTTTGGGATCTCCATTTACACATCACATCCCTAGCCTGTAGGGATTGCTCTTCGTCCATATCGTCCTTAGATAGGTTGTGTTCCGCATAGAGAACCTTCCCACGAGGGACAAATTCATTGGTACACGTTGATTGGCCTCTCGATGGCCATGAGATTGAGTGACTGTCTTGAACAGTCACTAGCCTCTATCTTCTGCATACTCTCGAATCCAAGGGATTTCCCTTAGCGTGTCATAACATTTACCCTGTAAAGATTCCAAGAGGGTCTAATGTCGCCTCTAAGGCTATCCATAGGATCATATGTTATACGTCTGCATTGCATACACGGAGTTACAATATAAGGAGTCTCTCGCTTACGCGTGCATTTGCATTTTCATGCATTCATACATTCACATTTGCATTTCTATCTTCGCCCGCATCCATACCAACCATGCTAGCCGGTATCCCGAAACTCCCAAAAAATCAAAGGATCGTAGACTACGGAGCAAGGAGAATAAAAGATCTTAGTCTTGCTAAAGAAAAAAAAGATGCCTTTCGCCATGCCAGCCGCATGTCCATGCCTTGTCATAACAGGATTATGAATACAATGAAGGTTGTCATCGAGCAAGGATTAGTTCAACAAAGAGTTCCCTCATAGATACACTCAAGATGTATCTAGTTATAAAGGGGTTCATCTTAGGACATATCAAACTTTCGAGGACGCTCTACGATAACCTGGGGGCAAGGGTCAGTCCAACTGGGGCAATACCCTGAACAAAGATGCCTATGGGGAAAAGCGACATATGTTAACTCCCCATCAAGGGTCAAAAAGGGTCATAGGTGTTCCCTATCAATTTATAAACTCTGGAGGTTGCCAATGGTATGATACTATCCTTAGGAAAAGCAAAAGAGGTTCAGTCAAAGGAAACTCAGGAAGTTCCGATACGACGAAAACCCACCGCTAATAGTTCATTCCCGACAGGTTTGACGTGCCCAAGGAGAATTCGAGGTTACCCTTTTACTTCTACAAGTCTAAGAACTAAGGAGTGAAACAAAGGTCAACGGACTTACAAAGGAGATTGTCCCTAGAACCAATAGGTGTTTACCATGTCAAAATTCCAACCCATACGATTGCTAAGCGTCGCTCAGGATAAAAGTTGTACCTTCAGATTAGCAACTCTAATAAGATGACCATGCAGGTTTTGGAGTCGATTCATTCGCCCACTACTACGACTTTCTAGTCGCACACTTCTATTTTTAGAATTATTAACAAACTTGAGGGAGAATGACGAATACAAATGACTAAGTCCAGCTAAACATATGCTTTCAAGGTAAGACCGAGCCGAGGATGTACAGGCATTGCTTCAATTCCCAAACAGTGGAGATATAAGGATGTTAATCCCTCGTCACCCCCTCGAGCCAGGAGTTGGAGTTTGTTTCTACTTTTCAAATAGACCTTGATTTCAACCAGGGGCAGGGTAGATCTCAATAATTCAATGGTGTATTTTGGTTGTCAAGAGAATCAGTCAATCCAAGCAAAGGATCAAGCAAAGCAAAGGTTCAAGCATATTTTCTTCCTCGCATTCACCAAAGATTGAGGAAGCAATGGAGGTAACATTTACAACACCTTCTTCCTCATTACATCATTCAAGATCGAGGAAGTATCAAAGGCGAAGCTTACAGATCAAAATCAACATAGCAGTCACAACATGCAATATCCAAGAATCAATCTCAAAAGGAGCTTTCAGGAATAAAAAAACGCCCGCTAAGTCAAAATGAAAATTCCATAAAAGGAAACAAAAAGACTTAGGCAAAATTGGGGCATCCCGATGGGTCAAATTCAAAAGAATTAGCTCATGCAAAAATAAGGGATAAAAACAAAGGCGAAATACAAAGGATAATCTTGTGACTGCTAAACCATCAAAGCTTCACATCAATGCTTGGATCTTTACAACATATGTCATCAAAGTTTGGATCTCTACTAAGGCTTCTGCTCAACATCGAAACTGAAACGATTCTCTTGCAAACAAAGCACATCCATCGGATTAGGCGAATTTTTAGGATCTGGAGAACATCAAGGAGAAAGGGGTGGGATAAATAAAATTTTGAGCCTTATATCCATTGTTTCTTAAAACATGAACCAGGCCAAGTTACAACATTTAAAAGTCCTAATTGAGGCAAGGTTAACCATGAAAGCATGTTAAGCAGGATTTGTTATACTGACTCCTATGTTTGTTAAAACTATCTCTAACCACTGTGCTTCTTCAAGCATTCTTTTCAAAACCATCCCGTCCTAATTCATAACGGACTCCGATTTCAAAACTTGCATACGCATTCCATTGGAGCTACTTATCAAAAAGTACAACACCATCTACGAGTATACACTTAGCATCGAGGAAATCTCGAAATGGGTTAATCAAAGGTGATCATTTCTAATAAAAACCCTGGAGTCGGGGGAACCACATCTAGGGGGTTCTCCTAAACAGGGGCAAAAATTTCAAGGAGCACAGGGGCATACAATCGAACATCCTATTAACTAGGGGCAGTCTTCCTAAGGCTCAATCGACTTGGGGCACATCTCAAAGCAATCTCAAACAGGGGCATGTCAGACATGGGAAGAACTCAAATTCAAAGGATAGAACACTATGGATAACCTTCCATGACATGGAGGTCAAGGGCGTACCCTTCAACTCAAACGTCGAAGCATATGACAAGGTTATTTCTTGGGGCACTTCCCCCATAACTTGGAGATCATAGGCATCTTTTCCACTAAACATTGGGGCACTGGATATCAAATCCATAAGGCAAACAATTCAAAGGTTAAAGGTGTGGAGAACCTCCAAAGGCTAAAGGTGTGGAGAACCTCCAAAGGTTAAAGGCGTGGGGTACTTCTAAAAAAAATCAAACTGGGGCAAGGCGCACAACAAAAAGAAAAAAAGCGTTCCCGCACCATTGAACAAATCTTTTTCTCCTAACTACGATTTTCAAAGTTCGAGCAAAACAGGTACCGGGGAATCGCGCTAGCATCACACCTCATCTTATCAAAGCAAACCTACAACTCAAGCAAGCTATATACACTTTGGTTATTAATAACCTACCATTGGAGCATCATACAAATACATACAAATCACGCATTACATACGTTGGTTGATACATTACACCGTAACTCTTTATGTGGTCTTCTTTAAGACGAATCTCACGATCCTTTCTAGGAGTTTCCTCAAGCTGTCTTATGCAAGACAAATTATCACCATTTCCAAGAACCTCTCCAGGTAGTCTTCTTCAAGACATCTTTCAACCTTTTCAGGTAGTCGTCTTTAAAGACATTCTTCATTCCTTGCTAAGAACTTTTTCAGGCGATCTTCTTTAAGACAAATTTCTATCTACGCTAAGAGCCTTTACAGGTGGTATTCTCTAAGACAAATTGCTACCATGTCGAAAAATCATTTCAGATAGTCTTCTTTTAGACAAACATTCACATCCATTCAAAAGACCTTTTCAGGTAATCTTACAGAAGACATTACTTCGTTCCACTCATTACGTCAACCAAGCATACGCATAAGCATAAGCATACATAAACATTACAAAGCCAGCATAAGCATAGTCAGAGTATAGGTGCAAGCATGGAGTAAACAAGCTCAATGGGTTTAAGGAGATAAAATCTCGGGGTTGCATCATCATTAACATGCATACATACGCATGAGCATTAGCATATACATAAAAAGCCCAATTTTTATTGGCAATCCAAACCATTTCAAAGTTCGGTCCTCGTCCTGGCAAATCCTTGCAAAGTCCATTTCTCGCGTGGTAGTCAGTCCCCGTCTGACTATTACATCAAAATTCAGATCACACTACAAAAGCCTAGTCTCCAACCCTCGTGTTGTGAAAGGTGTATTTTCTCCGACCCTCGAGTTGTGAGTCTCCAAACAGGTGAATCTTTTTCATGCAGGTAAGTTTGCTAGAACTATAGCAAATGATTACTCTTATGCAGGTACGCTTGTCAGAACAATGGCAGGTAATTCCTTCGGTGCAGGTGAAATTTGTCCGAACCAGGGCAAATGATCCAAATTCTATATAGGTAAATTTCGCGACGACGCTCGTGAATAACCCTATTGGTGGTACAGGTAAATTCTGCGATAGCATTCGTAGATAACCCTGATAATATAGGTAAATTTCGCGATAACATTCGTGAATAACCCTATTGGTGGTACAGGTAAATTCTGCGATAGCATTCGTAGATAACCCTGATAATATAGGTAAATTTCGCGACGACACTCGTGAATAACCCTATTGGTGGTACAGGTAAATTCTGCGATAGCATTCGTAGATAACCCTGATTATATAGGTAAATTTCGCGACGACACTCGTGAATAACCCTATTGGTGGTACAGGTAAATTCTGCGATGATATTCGCAGATAACCCTATCGGTGCAGGTGAACTTGCTAGAATTATAGCAAGCAATCCTATTGGGGTCCACAAACTACGGAAACTTACTAGAACTATAGTAAGTGGGGGTTCACAAACTACGGAAACTTACTAGAACTATAGTAAGTGGGCCCTACCATCTACGATAAGCTTACTCCAACTACGATAGTAAGTAGGTGTGACTGACCGCGACGACTTACCAGAGCTATGGTAAGTGGGCCACACCATCTGCGACAGACTTACTCGAACTACGATAGGGAGTGGGTATACCAACCGCGACGACTTACTAGAACTATAGTAAGTGGGTTACCTATGAACTGCAAAACCTCTAGCACTACAACAAGTTAATTATCTTCTACATAGCATTCATCACGTTAGTCCCTTGGCAGTGATCTCCTTCAAATCATCTCGCTGATTAATATCACGTTAGTCCCCTGGCAGTGATATAAAGTTACGTCTCTCTGCAAATAGGGATTTATTTTCCTTGATCACAAGGTTTCTCGAACAGTTCTTCAAATTGGGTTTATCACGTTAGTCCCTCGGCAGTGATCTTCTTCAAAACTTCACCCAACAATCAAAGGTGTTATCTTTCTTTTCAGAATTACTAACATACTTCAACTGGCAATCATGCATCATTCAACTAACATACCTAATTCATACATAATGCATATACATGCATCACTCTCATTTATTTTGAGAGGATCATTGCATCATACGTTGCATGTATCATAACATTGCACAAATTTCAGGTTGCCTTTTTAGGCCGTGCTACAAAAAAAAACACAGTGGTACCTTTCCAAAGCGTTTGTTCCGTACTCTGAAAAATGGTATTCACCCCGGACGGCATCTGTAAGCCCATCTCCTACAGAACTTCTTCCCATGCAAATTTCAGGGCATTTCAGTGTCCAATCATCTTCTACCTTTAGATCACGATAGGCAGACGTGCCTATCTGACTCTTCAGGTTTAAGAAGATTGAACAGGGGCAGTTGTCATACCCCAAAATTTGCCCGGTCAATTCATGTTTTTTAATTCATCAAGGATCAAAATTAAGAATCATGGGGTTTGACATTCCTATTGTCAAACCTGAGTTCTTATAAAATATCCTGAGTTAAAATGATAGTTAAGGTTAGAAGGTGCTTGAGCCCAGCCATCTATCCCGTTTTTGAGGTTTTCTAGTCTGTTTCACAATTGATCATATGCCTTATGATTTTTGTTTGATTATTAATTTTAATATTTGGTTTAATCATTTTTCATTATTGTTAACTATTATTAATTAATTTTAATAGAATTATCATATTTATTAGTTTCAATTATTATTATTTATCATTATTTATTTTTATTATTACTTGATTTCTTTTAGCTAAATAAAAATATACTCTATTAGTATTTTAATTTTAATGTTATTATTATTACAAATAGTAATTATGATTAAATATTATTAACTATTATTGGGGTGTTTTTAGTCAAAATAAAAATAAAAAAAAATATACCAAAAGAAGAAACGTGTGCACTGTTCACCATCTCCAAATCAAAAGATACTGCAAATCAAATCTCCATCAAATTGCAATTCCGCTTATAAACCGCAAGAATCAATATACATCAAATCTTACCAAAAGAAAAAATCATTGATAATTACATATCAAGACCCTAAGGTTTCACTATAAAAGGACACTGCAAATGCATCAATGGGGTTTTTTTTAGCGGCAAGAAGCCCTATCCCCAGGCTGCAGAACCGTGAATCAAAAGGGAGAAGGAATAAAATTGCAAGGCGATTCAGATTACTCCAATCCTCCGAAACGAATCCTCATGGCATCTCGGGCGTGAACCCACCATTGTTGGGATTCTCAATATCAGAATTGGGACTTTTCGAATTAGTCACAATTGGACAAAATTAAGGACTCCTTCATGCTTAGGGAATGATTTCGACTTAATTCGTGGCTTTATTTTGGATTAATACTATGTATTGTTGAATTTGAGGATTTGCAGGGGCTTTAGAAACCATGGAGAACCGTGGCCAATGGTCTGTTGTTTTTCCAGAAAAAGAACAAAGAAGATGAAGAAGCTGGGAGCGTGCTTCTTTTCTTTTTTTTAATTTTCAATTAAGCGTTACTTTTCATATATATTATTTCTGGTTTGATTCATCATCAGCGAATGAGATCAGTTAGTTGGTAAAGTGCATGGGCATGTGATTATTGGGACGCAGGCTCGATTCCTGGCGTCGACAATTATTTTGGTATTTGTTTGCCCACATTAGTTTACAGATCTTACGCAGCATCCCAACGAATGACCACGATGCACCCTCAGATCTGGACCACTGGATCTCCTACAATCTCAATCTAACGTACCAGGATTTGCAAGGCCTACCATGGACCTCCCAAGTATGCCACACAAGGTTAAAACCAGGTTCTTATTGCATTTTATTTATTTAATTTGCATTTCTATGTATTTAATTTATTGTTATTTAAATTAATGATAATTATATATTATTTACTAAAATTTGGGATTAAGCTAATGATTAGGTTTTAGAATTAACTCCCGATTATTTCGATTATTCGATTTAGTCTATTTAATTAGTTTAAATATTAAAAATCACAAAAATCCTAGTAAGGCTATCAATGCATTAGGGTTCGCTCAATCCCATTGCCCAGTGGCTAAAGTATTAGGATTAGGGTTTTTCCAACCGACTTAGGTATTTAGCCAAACAATTTAGAATTTTATTCGCTTCGATTAAATTAATTGATCGCGGTGGGTAATAATCAATTGTTTAATTAATTCAAATTCAAATCAAATATAATTAAAATAACATTTATTTTGCTAAATGGTTTTAACCAAATCTATTGGTTACGATGATTAGCATACCTTTTAGAACTCGTTATTATTTGTAATCGAATCTATCGATTATGAGGGATAACGTTAAAATCAATAATTAATTATTAAAACACATCAATTTGCTAACGGTGATAATCGAACCAATCGATTAGAATAATTAGCAATGCTTTATTAATCTGTTAATTATGGTGATCAAACCTATTGATCATCGCGATTAATAGTACAAATTAAAAACAGGGTTGTACGCCCAAACACTCAAAACACACTAAACCACGACACTACGGATTTTTATCCTAGGCAATTCAAAATGCCGTTCAAATCACAAACTACGACAGGCCATTCAAAAAGCCTCAAAACAACTTCAAATACCTTCATAATCAATTCTAAGGCGTACAACCCTGTGCCCCGAACTACGTTGACTCTGATTCTCCATAAGGAGATACGTAGGCACTTGGCAACAAGGCGAGTCCCCCTCCCTAAAATCTCAATTCACTTCAAATCTCGATTTTGCCCTTTTCACTTCATTAGCTATAAAACCTTAACAGTTAGCCATAAACCTTTATCTTTAAATGTTAGCCTTTAGGAAAGGGTTGAGGGTGCCTAACACCTTCCCTCGACCTGAATATAGTATCTTACCCCGATCTCTCAACTACGTAAGGTTTCCTATTCGCCTTGGTAGAATAGGTGGCGACTCTCTAAATCTAAAATTTTAGGCAGGTTGCTACAAACCGCTCGAATGATGATTGATCTGGATGAAGGGATCATGAAAATAAGGGTGCAAGATGAAGAGGTAAAATTTAATCTGTTCAAGGCCAAGAAGCATCTTAAGAACAAGAGTGATATCTTCCAAATCGATACAACTGAGGGAACAACCAAGGAAGACAAAAATCAACCTCCGAGCTACTTCCAAGTGGGACAAAAGGTACTCCTGTGCAACTCAAAACTAAGATGTCTCTCGGGTAAAGCAACAACAAAATGGTCTGGACCATTGATAGTAAAAGATATATGCGACCATGGTGCCATTATGGTAGAGAATCCACTGACAAAAGAGAGGAGAACCGTTAATGGAAAACGGTTAAAAGATTTCTTCGGGGGAGTGGAGCAACATGCACAATTTTTAGTTCCTTGAAAGCATGAACCGTCGAGCCATGCGACGTTAAACGAAGCACTTTGTGGGAGGTAACCCACACTTCTAATGTTTTGTTTTGTTTAAGTTTTTATTTCAGGAAATAATCAGGGAACCCGTCTAGTGAAAGCTAGGAGACAGCAATTGATATTGCGTTACTCTCTGTAAGTCACCCTCTCGGATTTGTTACGAAACATTGAGGTCAATGTTTAGTTCAAGTTTGGGGGGTGGAGCTATTTATTTTTGAATTGTTCAAATTTTCTGTTTTTTTTTTATTTAATTATGTACTCCCAGTTAGAGTAGGTAGTCCCATAACAAAGTGAGAATCTCAAGCGAAGTATCAACAATGAAGCAACATGTATGAAAGTGGTAGGAAGTGAATGTTCAAAATTTTTCAGTTTCACTTTCTTTTTCAATAAGTAACAAAGCAGGTATGAATTTTCAAACTCAAACTCCTAATGTGTGCATGAAATTTAGGTTGTTAGTAAATACCTAACAGAAGTTCTTTATGGTACATTGTTTATTGGATCAGCTTAGCCTTAACCATTGTGAGGAAAGCTTTCCATTGTTTACTATATGCAGGAGACCATCAATTATTTTGACTTGTTCGTATAATGCTAAACCGGTTGTTGCATCGTTTGTGGAAATCTGTGAAGGTGATTTAGGCACTTGTTTGAATTTGAGAGTTCTTTGAGCCGACTCCACCGTAAAAATTATTTTCTTCTGTGAGAGTGTGATCCTTTGCTAACCATTCTTTGAGCCTGAGGTCAAGATAAGCATCATAATATGCACCAAGGAAAATACCTGGTGAGTTTTGATCTCAATAAAGAGTTTTGTTCTGGATCATCAACCATAAAATTTGGTGATGTGTTTTCTCTTTGACCTTTTTAGAAAGTAGGGGAGCATTCATATAATCTGAATACAGGTTGATCTCCAAGTTGGGGAGAGTCATATTCAAAAGAAGAGTAAGTACTTATGGTAAGCGGTGAAAGAAAAAAGGTCGTAGCTTGAAAAAAAAAAGAAAGAAGTAACAACGTTTGAATATAACGATTGTTGAAAAAAAGTGAAAAAGAAGAATCAAGCTACGAATGAATGAAAAAAGATGGACAGGTAAAGGAATTAGAGTTTTAGAGAAAAAGAAATAAGTTATGAATTGGATGCTTCCCTATATTAGGAACAACCCTTGATTATCTTCTTTTCTTTGAATCTAAACCACATTACAACCATAGCAAGACCTTCTGATTCTCAGATTCCACAAGACTTGATGCGAGCAATTTGGTGAACGTATGATATGGATCTTTGTTGATTTAATTGTTTGGATGAGTGTTTAACCCTTTTTTTTATTCATTATACTTTTTGATGAGAGTGTTTAGTGCTGATTCAATTACAATTGTGTAGTGTTTTGAACTTCTGGAGGTAATTTGCTTTCAAAGTTTGTTTCATGTGTATATTCTGAGTTTGCAGGTAGAAGAGGAGTATTTGACTTAGTTACTGTATTGAACCACTTGAGAAAAACTTTTTGAAAAACCTGTTGCATGATTGTCGGTAGACTTTGCTGGAGGTAAGTAATTTTGTTTAGGGACAAACAAAACTCTAAGTTGGGGAGAGTTTGTTAGGAGTAAATTAATGGTAAATTCATGTGTTAATAGAAGTAATTTAGTCTCCAAATCAATGCAAAATGTGATGAATCCATAGGTTTTTATGAAGAAGTGAACTGAATAAGTTTAGTTCATGTATAAAGCAAATCGAATCACTTGTGGGTGTTATTGTTGCAGGTTTTGAGCTGAATTGGAACTTAAGAAGAACATGAGGAGGATAGAGAGCTTGAAGTCTCAAAGGCAAAGGAAAAAGTTGGTTTCTGCAAAGGTCGCGCCGCGAGAGTTCTTCCTTGCGCCGCGCCAAAGTTTCTATTTGTGAGCGCGCCGCGCCAGTCCGATGCCGCGCCGCGGCCTCGGCGTTAAAAACCCAAAACTTCTATTTAAAAGCCCTAGCTTCCAAGAGAAGAAAAAAAACTTTGGCAAGAGCGAAATTAGGAGAGCAATCTGAAGGTGCAGCCACAATCATCAATAGAAGACCAATTCTCTATCAAGCGAAGACATTCCTTTGATGAAGATGAATTCTTCCATTAATCTTTGTGTGTTCTTCATGTCTATGGAGAGCTAAATCCCTCTTGTTGAGTCTAAGGTAGTAGTTAACCTATGAATATACAATACCATTGATTAATTCCTGTGAACAATTATTTGAATTCATTATCAATAAGAAACCTTGTTTTTATTCTTAAATTATCGTTGAATCTTTGATCGAAAGAAAGGATTTAACTTTTGCCCTAGGTTACTATATTGATTCAATTGCAATTTGCAGAGATGGAATTGGAATTGGGTTTTCATAATTATCGTTCTTAATTACTATTATCGTTATTGATATTTGGAGAGATCGAATCTCATACCGGTAAAGGTTATCTAATTTGATTTGCAGACATGGAATCTTATTTGAGGATAAGTGAAGATAATGATTCAAAGGATTGTTCTATTGTGAATAATTAATAATTGTATAGGATTAGGTTGATGAACCCTAAAGGCTCAACATCTTTCTTTAATTGTTAACACAAAGTCCTTTACTTGCTTTTATTATTTGCTTTTGATATTAGAAGTATAAAACAAACCAAACTAAATTTTCCTAACTCAAAATAAACAACTATAGAACGGCAGTGATATTAACCAATCCCTGTGGATACGATATATTACCGAAAATATTTACCCAAAAATACTTTCAACAGGAGGCAGCCAACCGAGTCATCCTCCGAGGACTGAAAAGGAGGCTCGGCGAAGCTAAAAAAGCTTGGGTCGAAGAACTACATAGCGTACTTTGGGCGTATAGGACGACGCCCCATTCGAGCACGGGCGAGACTCCCTTCAGATTAACCTACGGCACCGAAGCCGTAATCCCCGTGGAAATCCGAGAACCTTCTCGGCGCACCGAATCCCCCCTCGAGGAAGAACTTAACGACGAGGCCATGAGGGAAGAGCTCGATATGGTAGAGGAGATCCGAGCAGGATCCTCCCTCCGAGAAGCTAAACTAAAACAGCAAATAGCCCTTCGCCATAACGCCAAAGTTATAAAGCGCGAATTTGAAATCGGCGCCCTAGTACTCCGCAGAAACATGAAAGACTCGCGCGAGGGAAAACTAGCCCCAAACTGGGAAGGCCCGTACCGAGTTTACGATAAAACAGAGAACGGCGCCTACTACCTCGAGGATCTCCTCGGAGTAAGACTTGCTCGGCCCTGGAACGCTGAAAAACTCAGACGTTACTACAGTTAGACCCGACCTAACACCCCCGGACGCCTGTATCCAACACGGGTGCTAACCGGGTATGGACCCGCGTCGTAGGTACGAACGCGAGAACTCCACGACAGCAACGGTCGGATACTACCACAAAATGGGAGAACCGACCACACGGAAGACTCTACACCTAGACCCTCCGTGGAAGTACCTGCATGGCAGAACCCCAGCTCGCGATGGGACCGTTCACGCCGCGAGGACTTGGCCATGATCATGGACTCGTACTCGCTAACAGCGCACACCTGCTCTGCGCACCCGGGCCGTACTCAACATGCCCGGGCAATCAATCTAGGCCGAGCATAGTCCACAAAACCGATAGTATCACAAGTATATAAGTAACTCTCCGGCGTATCCGAGCATAAGCCATCAGTTACCTAAAACAATCGAAAGATATTCTAAGTATGGAGGAAATACCTCGTCATACGAGCGCAACAGGAAAGTTATCAAAACACGAGCATACAACGATAACACTGAAGGTGCAGATAAACAGATATAAGCAAGCAAAATTATAAAACATTAAAATTGCCGACCAACGTGGTCGACGATATCCAAAGGTTACAATCAAAATGTCGGGCACGCGGGCCCCAAATATACCGGGCATAAGCCCCAAAAATCCTAAGGATCAAAAAACGGCGCGCAGGCCAAGAAGACAAAGGCACGCAGGCCCCAAACAAACTCAATCGTCTTCAGGTGTGCCGGGGATCAGCCGACCATCCTCAATCCGGCTCGACACTCCAACGTTGTCCATTTTTAGATCCGGATTCAAGAGCTTCAACTGTTGAACGGCGCAGTTGAACCCCGCTTCAGCCATATCGGCAAGCTCGATCTTTAGGTCGTCGATCTTCTCGACGAACTCCACCCGTGATTTCAACACCGCCACGTCGGCAGATTCCTCCGGCGTCGGCTCCCAACTCTGCTCGAGCTCGGCAACCTTCTTCTTCTCCCTCTCTAACTCCTCATCCTTCTCGGTGACCTTTCTCTTCTCACCCTCCAACTCATCATCCTTCAGCTTCAGCAGATCCTCCATCCTCTTCTTCGTCTTCTCCCGAAGAGCCTTTTGCCTGACAACTTCCTCTTCGGCGATCCGCTTCTCGTCCTCCACCTTCTTCAAAACATCAGCAGAAACGCCGCCCCCCTGAGCAAATAGTTGGGCCATGCCAATGACCCTCATAACGGCAGCACTGTCGCCGGCCAACTGCTTCTGACGAGCAGAAGAGGACATCCCCTCCACTCGACGGACCTCGTCCGGGGAGACAAACAAAGGGAACTTCTCGAAAAACAAGCCCTCGTTGAAGCAAGGGGGGAGAACAAACCCGCGCTCGGATCCCGGAGCCGACATTTCATCTCGTTGCATCTCCGTTCGACGCGGCCTCTTCGGCGTCCCGCCTTCCGGGATTACCAGAGGGGAGCCTGCAGATCCAGAGTGATCACCCGAGGTCGTCCCCCGGTTCTTGTTCTTCAACGCCCGGAGTCTTTTTCTGTCCTGGGTTGCTTTCAGAACTTTGTCTTCCTTCAAGGGCATAGCATCTGAAACAAAACAAACAGGTTAGCGCCGAGCATCAACCAACAAAACAAAACAAAAAGGTTAGCGCCGAGCAGCAATCAAACAAACAAAACAAAATAGACTAAAAGTCCACCTAACAACGCTTTCATGTCCGCCGTCGTCCGGCACATCAAAAGAGCCCGGGTATTGATGGCTCTAGCATCGGTCACCGGGACCCCATCCTCGTCACAGATAGGTTCCCCAGTCCTCGATACCCACGAGCTAAGGGTGAAACTATCCACCCACTGGCAAAGACGAAGGTACGATGCTGCATCTTGCTCGTCCAAGTCCCCGTCCCTTGGGGGGAAAATTGAAGTGGGCCTTCCACCAGACAAAGGGGAACACGCTGCAAAGCCTGGTCTGAACATTCCCTTCCTCGTCCCTCTCCGGGGCCCCGTCCTCGCCACGTACGGTCACCATTTTCGACAGCGAGGTGTAGGCCGCCCGGCTGTGCAGACGGATGACGTAATACCGGTCTTTGAAGTCCTTAACCGAGTCAACAAACATTTTGAAGAGCTTACGGTCGGCGTTCTTGAAGGAAACCCAGCCATACCGCCCGTCGGCCACCTTCCGTTGGACTCTGAAGCACCGGCAGAACAGGTCGGTCGTGGCCCCGATGCCCAGATACTCACAGACAATTTCGAAGGCTCGCATAAAAGCAAAGGCGTTCGGATGTAGTTGAGACGGCGCCAATGCAAGCCGAGCCAGAAGCGAAACCTGGAAGCTGGTGAACGGCAGACGAAATCCGAGCTCCCGAAAAACATACTCGTACATGGCGAAACTATCTCCATGAAAGTGAGAGCAAATGCGCTCGTCGGCGGACGGGCACACCACCTGAAAGTTCAGTTCATCGCTCGGCCCTCGTTCTTCAACTTCACGGAACGCACCGGACAGCGACTCAGTATATCGCGATACCTCCACTTGGGGCTCGTCGGCCACCCAATCTAGGTCCACCTCGAAGTCATATTCAAAAAGCGGAGTTAAATGACTCTCCTCATCAGATCCCGAGAGCACCCCTTCCTCGTCGCCCTCTTCTATCCTGGTAAGGTGCGAACTCTCAACCTCCACTACCTCGACCTCAGAGCTGCTCGCGGTCGTGGTATACGAACCACCCCACGAGCTAGAACTAGAACTGGATCCCGAGCTGGATCCCGAGCCTGATTCACCTGCACGCAGAAGGAAATAGTGAATTCGATGATCATCAAATCTACCCTTCCACCGCGAGGCAAGTGAAAGGGTGAAACGGCGAGCAATAGAGCCACCGATCAAACCCCCTCGAGGAATTCGTTAATCCTCGGCCAAAGTCCTCGCCCGAGAAAAGACTAACTTAACGAATGAAACACGAATGCTCGAATCTAGCCCGGCAAGGCATGAAGAACCCTAGAGCACATCGGGCATAATTATGAATAAGCCGACCGACAACTCAACGTTGCCGGCCAGTATATGAATTTGACGGGCTAGAGGGTAAAGAGGTCGAACAGAATCAGTAAAAGTACAACCTCTACCTTGACATCCCCCGGGCATCGCATGAATAACCCGAGGATAAAGTCAGGTTCTTGCATCTGTTTGCCGACTTAGACGGCAAAAACAGTAGAATCACTACGTAGATCCTCAATAAAGTTAAACAAAAGACATTCTAAACCAGAAAGAAAACTCAAACGCACCTGATTGAGACATGATCTTAGAGAAACTCGATTGCTGAAGAAACGCTGGCAGAAGCTGGGTTTGCGGATTGACCTGGATGCCGAGCATACAACGGGGAGCAGAAAAATTCCCAAATGAGGGATTTTACTCCCTTTTATAGGGGGTTTTGCCCGGAATACGAAACGTCACGTCGGCTGACACAGGTTCCCTAGGCGCCGCCTCCTACCCCTAGGCAATCATTACACTGCCACGTCAGCGCGTGCCCTCCACGCGCGACCTTCCGACTTTCTCCTCGAGGTAACGCTGCTCGGGGTGGCCGGCCAGCAGAAGTAAAACTCGAAGCTCCTTCCTCGGAACTCCGAGTTGGGGGGCTCCTGTTCTGGGCTGGGCCAAGATTTGGCCCAACCTACTGTCAGCCCATTAGGCTTAAAGGCCCAAACCAACCTAAGCTACTGGCGGACGATGCTCGTCTAGGCATTGCCCGGCGTCACTCTCCGTCTTCTAGCTGGCGCTCGGCACAGTGCTCTCCACGAGCAGGATCCAACGGCCGAGGACCCTGCTCCGTGCAGTGGTCTCCCCGCGAGCATCTAACTGCCGAGGACCCTGCTCCGCGCAGTGGTCCTTCACACCCAATCCTCCGAATACTACGGAGTCCACGTGGCCCCTATAAGACCGCGTCTCCCTTGGATTCCGGAGCGGTTAACCAGGACAGAGGGCATCACGCACCTCCGATATTTCCGCCTAGGAAACCTGGCAGTCTCCTAGTTGGGCTTGGAAATCCAGTCCACTAGCGTGATCATGGCCCAGCGCTGGGGGCTATAAATACCCTCTCTCAGTAGAGGGTCAGGTATTCAATTCTTACTCACTCTTAGCTAGTACTTGCGCTCCTTTGCTCGTCAACTTACTTTGGCATTGGAGTACCTTGCAGGTACACCCCCCCTTCTCCTTCCTAGAAGATCCAGTCCGAGCAGCCTACGACGATTCTTCTGATCAGGTACGATCACATATACTATAAACTAGAGCCGTTAATATGGGCTACCCGATCGATATGGGCCAGCCCATATGGACTTCGGGCTTTTTAGGATCGGGCCTAAAAAACTCATTTTTAAATGGGCTCTAATTTTACTACTCAGGCCCGGCCCTGTCTGGGCTGCGGGCTACCCGGCCCTTAATGGGCTTCGGCGCTAAACGGGCCCATTTCTATAAAAAATTAAAAGTTTCTCCTTATTTTTATAAGTAACCATATAATTGCATGCAAGAATACATATTATATATTTATATATATATATATATATATATATATATATATATATATATATATATATATATATATATATATATTAAATTTTATATCCAAAATTATAATTTCTAAATAATTCATATAAGTTAATAATTAAAATGTAAAACAACACATTAACTTAATTTAAACTATCCAAAATACATCACAAATTATATAATGTAGCACAAATAATTAAATAACTTGTTCCAACAAATTTTAAGTTATAAATATTCATGACAATTATAATTTTATGATAATTATAACAAGAAAATGTTATAAATTTTTATAATAATTATAATTAGGAAAGGATAAATTTTAATTATATTAAAAATATTTAATTTTTTCGGGCCGGTGGGCTACCCATGGCCCATACGGACCGACCCATATTTTTTAGGGCTTTTTAGGGCCGGGCTAAAAAAGGCCCGGATGTAAATGGGCTCGAAAAATAAGGCCCAGGCCCTAAAATTTTTCGGGCCAAATGGGCCGGCCCATGGGCTTCGGCCCATTTTTACAGCTCTACTATAAACCGTCAACATCCTCTCCAATGATAATTATTGGATGGTATCAAGTGCTAATCTCTTTCACTAATATTTTATTTTAATGACTTAATTAATATAAAGTCGGCTCAGATTCCACTACATCAAAATGTCACGGGAGAAGATTCCTGCCCTACTATAAACCATTGAAAATTATTATAAAATTTATTTCTGTTTTGGGCCGACTTTGGGCCCAAAGATAGAGAGCCTCAATTACGTGAAGACTCATTCTAAAGGCAAGAACACTAGATTGTTGAAGGTCGGGTGATTCTATAATCAGGGGCCAACACCTGATCGTTATTCTCGAGTGATCGTCCATTATCCAAATTAATTAAAGGGTCCTTTGTATCCCACGCCGCTTACCAAGAACAATTTTAACCATCTTTAGTATATAAAGCTCTTCATGTGCCAAGACTCATGTATTTTATTCATTCTTACACTCATACTACTTCTCATTCATTCACTAGTTTGAACATTGAAATACTAACCTAGTAGGTCCATCCCGCTCCACTATATCGGAAGCTCGCTCTACCGCGCCTGATTCCTATTTCACTCCATCATCAACTATTTCTAATTCCTGAACGGAATAGTGGCTCTGTCTGTGGGAATCAACTTCTGACGTTCATAAATATCCACAATAACACCCTTATATTTCTAAGGGTCACAAATTGTTACAACAATTCCGCTCGAAAAAACAACGATGTTAGATCCATCAGTGGATGCCACTAGAGGTCCGTTGGCCTTTAAACCATCCTCTTATTTTGTCTTCTCTACAATCAATACCGAATCATCTGGAAAGGATAAGTTAATCATAAAATATTCAATGTAAGGATCTTCGAAATCATCGACATAACCTAGAAGGTAGAGTGAAGAGCAACTTTTCTTATTATTCTGAGACAGCGAGAAGGTGAATAGGATTTTCAATTCAAAACTTCTGTTGGTCGTAATTGTTTTTGGACAAGTGACTACAAACACAAAAGGATAGGTGAATTGTGATATTCAAAATTCGGAATTAATTTCGAGCTTTTTATTACTTAAGAAGAAAACTCCGTTAGTAGTTTTAAGATCAAAATAAAAAGCAGCGAAAAGTAAAAGCAGTTAGGCAAATAGCATTAATTAAAGGGTTAATACTACTTTACCCCCCTGCCATATAAGCGAGATTCGGTTTACCCCCCTCTAAAAAAAAAACTTATTGGACAAACCTTGCAAAATAAAGATTCCATCAAATTTGACCCTGATCAGTTTTTTTGGCCAAGATTCTTAGAATCTTGCCTACGTGGCATTTTTGGTAGTGCTGACTGTACAGCACATTACTTATGTGGCACAGTCAGCACTGCCACGTGGAATTTATTTTTTTTAAAATTTTTTTTTTTGAAAAATTTTTTTATTAATTTTTTTTAATAAAAATTTAATATTTTTTTTATTAATTTTGTTGATTTTTTAAATTTTTTTTTTAAAAAAAAAATTAATATTTTTTTTACGTTTTTATTATATATAAATTATAAAAAAATTGAAAAAGAATTATAAAAAATTGGAAAAATAAAAAAAAATTTACGTTTTTACGTTTTTATTAATTTTTTTTAAAATTTTTTTCCAAAATTGTTTTACTGTTTTTTTTATTATTTTTAAAATTTATTTTTATTATAAATAAATTCGCAGGTATTTTCAAATCCGTAGGTAAATCCACAGGTATTGTCAAATTCGCAGGTAAATCCGCATGTATTTTTAAAGGTAAATCCGCAGGTAATTTTAAATTCGTAGTTAAATTCGCAGGTATTGTCAAATCCGTAGGTAAATCCGCAGGTATTTTTAAATCCGTAGGTAAATCCGCAGGTATTGTCAAATTCGTAGGTAAATCCGCAGGTATTGTCAAATCCGCAGGTATTGTCAAATTCGCAGGTAAATCCCCAGGTATTGTCAAATTCGTAGGTAAATCCGCAGGTATTGTCAAATCCGTTGGTGAATCCGCAGGTATTTTTAAATCCGTACGTAAATCCGCAGGTACTGTCAAATATTTTTTAAAAACGTAAAAAAATATTAAATTTTTTTTAAAAAAAATATTAATTTAAAAAAAAAATAATTTTTTTAAAAAAAAAATAATTTTAAAAAAAAATATTAATTTTAAAAAAAAAATTCAAAAAAAAAAATTCCACGTGGCAGTGCTGACTGTGCCACATTGCTTATGTGCTGTACAGTCAGCACTACCAAAAATGCCACGTAGGCAAGATTCTAAGAATCTTGGCCAAAAAAACTGATCAGGGTCAATATTGATGGAATCTTTATTTTACAAGGTTTGTCCAATAAGTTTTTTTTTTAGAGGGGGGTAAACCGAATCTCGCTTATATGGCAGGGGGGTAAAGTAGTATTAACCCTTAATTAAAAGATAAGGGTTAGAGAGATGGAACTAGAGAATTATCCAGGATGCGCCAAACGTTGCCCTACTTATGTCCCAAAGAGATCTTCTTGATAATTGAATATAATATTAAGCTTTTATAGGTTATGACCACAAACCTTTTATTTAAGTGAATCAAGATATTTTACATTGCCTTATCCCCAAATAAAAGTGAGATTTTCCCGGGCTGATCTCACAAACCGAGTAGAGATTTTACAAGATGATCTCAATAACCAAACAAAACTTTTTCAAGATGAGTTATATAACCAAATAGAGATTTTTAAATGGTTTATTTCAAGAATCAAACTCAATTCATTAAGAGTATCACACTCTTAAAAGTAACAACAATGACAGTATGATACTGTACTAATACAACTATTTCCTCACAAGACACTACGATAATTTTAGTGAAAAGAAAATATTGAGAGAGAGAGAGAGAGAGAAGAGATAAATTGAGAAGAATTGCAAAAATCCCAAACTCTAGTATGTAATGAATAGAAGAGGTGTCTCCTTTATAGAGGAAAATTTTAGCAAAAAAAGGAAATATTCCATTGGCCAATTGATCACCTAATCGATTGTGTCCTAAGACAAATCAATTAGATACCAGAAATAATCAATTATTTGTGCCTTATTTGGAAAGTCTGGATAGAGAGTCGTTATCAATCATTAATACATTTTTATAATCGATTATATAATTTATTTTGCTCCATCTAATCATTAAGACTATAATGATCATTGTTGGAAGCGTTATGTCTAAACAATTAGGTGATCATCCGCTGTTGAAGCCTTAAAATTTGAGACTTGCTCGAAAAATAATGAAGTTGTCATCAAAGTTTATTTGAAATGGGAAAACGTTGATAAATTTTTAAAAAATATATATATACTTCCCAACCAAATTTAAGTTCGGGATTTGATTATGTGTTGGAAAGTATAAGCACCCAATGACATCCGTTCTTAAAAAACAAAAATATAGTCTTCCCAACCAAATTTAAGTTCGGGATTTAATTATACGTAAGAAAGGTATAAGCACTCAATGACATCCGTTTAAGAAAACAGTTACCTCTAATTAATTTTACAAAAAAAAATTATTAACCTTATTATATCCATATTCTCTTAATCACTAAACATAAAATAAATCATATTTACAAGTAAAGAGAAAAAAATTATTTGTGTGTGCTTGACAATATTTGACTCTTGCTCCTAAGTATATTTCGATGCGATGGAAAATTCAAAGCTACATAGTTCTTGGAAGAAAAATCTTGTGTGCTGGTTGATTTTAAAGAAAAATGTTTTGATCGTGTTTGGGCGAATATGCCTTCCAAATCTTTATAGTGGCCTCCTTCTTTAGGGGTATTCAAAACCATATTATCAATGTAGAACTCTAGATTACACTCTATTTGGTCAGAGAATACCATATGATTAGCTTTTGGTAAGTAGCGTCGGCATTCTTTAATTTGAATGCCGCATCACATTTTATCTAGTTATACTAAGAGTAAGCATTCATGAAGGTTAAAGTATTATAACCTGAGGATTAGTCTATTAGTTTGTCAATGTCGGGAAATGGATGTAGATCTTTAAGGCACACTACATTTAGATCGGTGAAGTCGACACACATCTTCCATTTATTTGATGACATTCGAACCAATACCATGTTAGTCAACCAAGTAAGATATTTGACTTCACTTATGAAGCATGCATTCTTCAACTTCTAGACCTCGTCGTCGATAGCTGCAAGCTTCTCTTTGCTAGTTTTATGCTTTCTCTGTGCCACAAGTTTTATAGTGGAATTAATGGCAGGCATGATAGACCACTCTGACGTCTAAACCTAGCATGTTTGCGGGGTTCCAAGTGAACAAATCAACGTTCATCCATAGCAGAGTGGTTAACTTTTATTCTTCAACTTTAACAGAGGAGGTGCCCAAGTTAGTGGTTTGAAAATCTTGTGGCCTAATCTAGACCTCCTTTAGATCTTCCGTGGGCGTCATGGGATCTGAATTTACAAAATTTATTCCTTGTGGGCTAGGTTGTAGAACGGCTACAAATGCCATTTCTACGCTCCTTATCTTGAGGCTGCCCTGATAACACTCTTGGAAGGTAACCTGGTCACCTTGGATTATTCCAAAACCCACGCGTTAAGCAGCAGGTACTTCACGCTTAAGTACAAGGATATATGTCAGCGACATCTTTACACTATAAAATGATCTTTTGTTTTTACTCTCTTCTTAAGTTTAGTTTGGAGCTGGAGGGCGAACCTTTTACCACTAGGACTTGTCGAGCATATCTTTTGTGGGAGGATATGAACTCTCCACTTCTGGCAAACCCCCTACTATGGTGTAAATGGATGTGGCCAAGTTAGTAAATATCGCGGCGTCTCCTCTTGTCGCCATGTTAAAGAAAAATGATTGAGGCGACTTGTGAATTAAAAATGAGTGGGGCTCATATCAATTTTATCGGGCTTTATGGTGAGCGTCAATTGTAATTGCAAAATATACAATGAATGTTGGAGAGACATCTCATGTGTGAATGATGAAAGACTTTGTATGAGTATGGTAGGATTTTTTTAGAATCCCTTTTTTGCATCTTAAGATAAGGATATTTATATCAATTCCTATAGGTCGGACTAGGAGACAAGAAACAGTTTCTCCTAGTTCTCTAGTGAAAACCTGGGAATGGGGAAGAATGTTTCTTTTTCAAATCGGGAAAACAACTTTTTCTCTTTGATTGCCCTCCCAAATTGTTATTCCTTTGACATATCACATACAACATGCCATAAAGGAGCAAACTTGAATCTTAGTTCGGATTAGGTGACCAGGCCCACAGGGTGCGTCTTAGAGAACGCCCCAGCTCATTGGGCGACCGACTTACAAGGCACGACTCAACATTAATTCGCCTTCACTGTCCACTTATGGGTCTAATAAAATCATCTTAGTTCAATAAAATTAATTTAAAATTTAAAATTATTTAAATATAATTAAATATAAAGGATTAATGTATTAAATAATTGAATGGTAAATATATATTTAACAAAACTTCAATATATTCTAAGAATAATGTTAAAATGTGTCTTAAAAAGACATGTTAAAGAACTAAATATAAAAAAATTATTGAAACATTTGTGTATTGATTTTATTAAATAATTATAATTATTTTTATATGAATTTGTCATTTTTGGATTTGTTTTTAACATGTACTCTTATAGCTCAAGTTAGAATAACCCTCATTTTTTATATTACATTGTTAGTTTTTAAATATAATACTGAGTTTTTTCCTTTATCCTGTATATAAAATCTCTCTTAAACTTTTACCTGTATTAATTATTTTTTTAGTCACATTTTTGCCAACCATATATTCTATTAAAAACAAGCTATCTCTCTAAATATTTTAATCTTCTCATCCTCAAAACAACTATTAAGCCTCCCTCAAAGTTCACTCTTTCAACAAAGAAAATGGCAAAACAAGAAACAAAACCAATAAGATTTGGAATCCTAGGTTGTGCAGAAATAGCTAGAAAAGTTTCAAGAGCCATAATCCTCTCACCAAACGCAACTCTCTATGCAATTGGAAGCCGTTCTTTAGAGAAAGCAAAAACGTTTGCAGTTTCAAACAATTTCCCTTCTCATGCAAAAGTATACGGCTCATACGACGCCGTTTTAGACGATCCGAACGTCGATGCTGTCTACGTGCCGCTTCCGACTAGCTTGCACCTTCACTGGGCAGTGCTTGCTGCTCAAAAGAAGAAACACTTGTTGCTTGAGAAACCAGTTGCTCTTAACGTTGGGGAGCTTGATAAGATTTTGGAAGCTTGTGAAGCTAATGGGGTGCAGTATATGGATGCTACTATGTGGATGCATCATCCTAGGACTGCAAAAATGTTTCAGTTTTTGTCTGATCCTATTTTGTTTGGTTCTCTCCAATCGGTATAATATTCTATCATTTCTCATATATTAATTTTATATATTAATTGTTTTAATTGAGTCCATGTCATTGAGATTAGGAGTTAGGAAAATCTTTAGTTGGGCAAATATTTAAGAAATTGTTTTACACACAATCAATCATAGAATTTTAATTAATTAAAAATAAATATTGATTTTTCTCTCTATTTTGTAATTTCAACCACCCCATGAATCCAATTAAAAATAAAATTAAAATTAAAATAAATTTAAAAATCACTCTTTCTTATTGGCTGTTCCTAAAAATGTGGATTTAGTGTTTGTTTCATGGATTTAAATAGGGTTCCTGGAATGTGAGGTTGGGAATCTCATATTCCCATGTTTGTTTGAAATTTTAATAAATTATTCTTAGGTACTTTTTATTCCTTGGAATAAAATTTACTCATAAAATTTTAAAGATTTATTCTCATGTTAATGGGTGGAAATCTAACATTCCCATGAGAATAAAAAATAACCACCTATAACTACTCATTTATATATTATTTTAATATTTTAATATTAATTTTTAATAATTTAAAATTATAAATAAAATAAAATTTTGAATTATGCCTAGGAACCTAAATAACTTGCCAAACAAATTGATGGGAACTATTTTCCAAGGATTAACATTCTTAGGAATAACATTCGCAAGATTGTAAATTTAATCCATCAAACAAACACACCCTAGGTTCGTGTCCATGCAAGAATTGCTCAGTTAGGAGGTATTGTCACATTAGGTATGTTTGCGATCCAATTAAAACAGTTTTGAGGCAAAAATTAATTCAATTCAAAGATAAAGTTATATGGAGTTCCATTCAATTTTCAAAATCTGATTCGATCTAATCGAATTCAATTTGATTTAACTTGTATCGATTTTTTAATATATTAATTTTTTAATAATACTAAAAAAGTAGATTTAATTTAATATAACATATAATATAATAAAAATTAATATTACAAAATCAAAATAATCGATTATGGTCGAGACACTTAAAATTTTATAAATAAATAAATTAAACAAAATTAATAAACAGTACTCCTTCTGTAGTTTAATCTGAACAGTTTTCACAAAATTACATTTAAACAATTTTAATAATATTTGATTTTTTGAATCGGTCTACAATTTTTATTTAAATCGATTTAGATTTGAACACTCTAATCTTCAGGGATGCGGGTTTGAGTCTGCTATCTATCTATTAAAAATCTATTACATAAACTTCTTAAATTGCCCTTTTACCGCAAATTTTTTCACTAAAAAAGGGCATTTAAATAATCAACAATTTTTTTTTTCATTTTCATATCCTATTACAACATGTATTACAACATGATATGTGGCATTTATTTTTCAACTTTCATAAATTAAATTACAATCAAATATTACACACTCATTCTCTTGATTAAAATTTTAAATATCTCCCAATTTTTTTCTTCACATTTTCTTACTTTCATTTTAATTTTTTTCTCTTTATTTATTTAGTATCGCTAATAATAATAATATATATTTTTAATTTTAATAAAATTAAAAATTTATTTATCTCAGGGTCATTATTAACACAATATCTATTTTATTTTATTCAATTATTTTCTTAATTTAAAAAACAAAATTCTTATTAAATTTTTTTCTCCATTTATTTAGTATCACTAAAAATAATAATATTATATATATTTATAATTTTAATAAATTTAAAAATTTATTTATTTTACGAGTCATTATTAACACATTATCTATTTTACTTTAATCAATTATTTTCTTAATTAAAAAAAAACAAAATCCTTATTTTTTAAATATTAATTTTTCTTTCACCATCTCGTGGTTTCTTTTTACTTAATTGTATGATTATTATTCATTTTACAATTAAGTAAATTATTTTAAATTTTACATTTGTATCTAAATACATTTTATATCCTATCAAATATTTTTTTTATCACGGGTCATTATCAATATAATATCTGTTTTATTTTAATCTATAATTATCTTTATTTGAGAGACAATTTTATTTTTAACTGTTAAGAAAAAAATCTACATCTCACTAAGGGTGTTTGCGGTGCGGTTCAGTTTGGTTCGGTTGGCTTTAACCAAACCAAACCAAACTAATGCGGTTCGGTTTTTAACAAAAAATTATTGAACCATACATATAGATATATAGGAAAATATAATTTTGTGTATAATCGTTCATACATTACCATAAAAAGTTTATAATTGTCAAAATAAATTTATAATTTGATACATAAAATTGTGTCTTAAATAATACCATACAAAAATATGATAAAATATATTTTGTCAAAATAATATTTATAAAAAAATAATAGTTTATTTTTTGATGATATGTAAATTAAAATAAATTACATACAAAAAATATGATAAAATTATACACATAATACTTGTATTGTTGATTTCTCTAAAAATTAAAGAAAAGTATATTGGTTAGTAAGATTTTGCAACATAATTTTTTTATGGCGGTTCTTCCTTCTAATGATCTGATAAAGCAGTTTGGTTTAGTTTGGTTTAGTTTGCAAAATACAAATCGAACTGAACCATGCGGTTCTGTTAGAAAATGACTCAAACACATCCGAATCAAATGAGAATTTTTGCAGTTTCGATATGGTTCAGTTTTGCAGTTTTCTATTGGACCGGTTCAATATTGAACCTCTCTACATCTCCCATGTTCTTTTTTTTTAAAATGATTATTTAATATAATTAAGTTTATATGATTATTGTTCATTTATAATTAAACTACTCATTTTAAATTTACATGTGTCTAAATATATTTTATACAATATCAAATAAATTTACTCGTTCAAAGAGCACGCGTATCTTCCTAATTTGACTTAAATAGAATTTACTTGGTATGGTTAATCATGTCTTTTATCATTGTAGGTCCATGTAACACTTTCATACGGTGTGACTCCATATTTTCTAGAAAACGACATTCGGATGAAACCAGATCTTGATGCACTAGGTGCACTTGGTGACACGGGTTGGTATTGCATTAGAGCAATTTTATGGGCATCAAATTACGAATTACCCAAAACAGCAAAAGCATTACACAAACCAAAATACAACGAAGCAGGGGTAATTTTGTCCTGTGAGGCTTCTTTGTTATGGGAAGATAACCGAATAGCAACTTTCTTTTGTTCCTTTTTCTCAAACATAACTATGGATATAACAGCAATAGGGACAAAAGGGTCATTGCGTGTTCATGATTATGTTATACCTAATGAAGAGAATGATGCTTTGTTTAGAACAAGTTCAAATTCTGATTTTGATCATCTTTCTATTGGTTGGAGTCCTAAACCAAAGGAGATTATTGTTAAAAGTGATATTCCACAAGAAGCACTTATGGTTAAAGAGTTTGCTAAT